>NW_025963780.1:18836905-19176905 GCF_023055435.1 Haliotis rufescens
ATCAACACACATGCATCATGATACACTCATATCAACACACATACATAGTGATACACGTTTATCAACACACATACATCATGATACACGTTTATCAACACACATACATCGTGATACACGTCCTTTAAACACACACACATCGTGATACACGTTTATCAACACACATACATCGTGATACACGTCATATCAACACACATACATCGTGATACACCTTATATCAACACACATACATCGTGATACACCTTATATCAACACACATACATCGTGATACACGTTTATCAACACACATACATCGTGATACAAGTTTATCAACACACATACATCATGATACACCTCACATCAAGACACATACATCGTGATACACTCATATCAACACACATACATCGTGACACACATTTATCAATACACATACATCGTGATACACGTCATGTCAACACACATACATTGTGACACACGTCCTTTCATTACACATACATCGTGATACACGTCCTTTCAACACACACACATTAGGATACACGTTTATCAACACACATACATCGTGATACACCTTATATCAACACACATACATCGTGATACACCTTATATCAACACACATACATCGTGACACACCTGATATCAACATACATTCATCGTGATACACGTCATGTCAACACACATACATCGTGATACACCTCATATCAACACACATACATCGTGATACACGTCATATCAACACACATACAGCGTGATACACGTCATATCAACACACATACATCGTGATACACCTTATATCAACACACATACATCGTGACACACCTGATATCAACATACATTCATCGTGATACACGTCATATCAACACACATACATCGTGATACACCTCATATCAACACACATACATCGTGATACACTCATATCAACACACATACAGCGTGATACACGTCATATCAACACACATACATCGTGATACACGTTTATCAACACATATACATCATGATACACCTCACATCAAGACACATACATCGTGATACACTCATATCAACACACATACATCGTGACACACGTCATATCAACACACATACATCGTGACACACGTTTATCAACACACATACATCATGATACACCTCACATCAAGACACATACATCGTGATACACTCATATCAACACACATACATCGTGACACACGTGATATCAACACACATACATCGTGACACATGTTATCAACACACATACATCATGATACACCTCACATCAAGACACATACATCGTGATACACTCATATCAACACACATACATCGTGACACATGTCATATCAACACACATACATCGTGATACACGTTTATCAACACACATACATCGTGATACACCTTATATCAACACACATACATCGTGATACACCTTATATCAACACACATACATCATGATACACGTTTATCAACACACATACATCGTGATACACCTTTATCAACACACATACATCGTGATAACCTCATATCAACACACATACATCGTGATACACTCATATCAACACACATACATCGTGACATACGTTTATCAACACACATACATCATGATACACCTCACATCAAGACACATACATCTTAATACACTCATATCAACACACACGCATCGTGATACACGTTTATCAACACACATACATCGTGATACACGTCATGTCAACACACATACATTGTGACACACGACCTTTCATTACACATACATCGTGATACACGTCCTTTCAACACACACACATTAGGATACACGTTTATCAACACACATACATCGTGATACACCTTATATCAACACACATACATCGTGACACACCTGATATCAACATACATACATCATGATACACCTCACATCAAGACACATACATCGTGATACACTCATATCAACACACATACATCGTGACACACCTGATATCAACATACATACATCGTGACACACGTTTATCAACACACATACATCATGATACACCTCACATCAAGACACATACATCGTGATACACTCATATCAACACACATACATCGTGACACACGTGATATCAACACACATACATCGTGACACACGTTTATCAACACACATACATCATGATACACCTCACATCAAGACACATACATCGTGATACACTCATATCAACACACATACATCGTGACACACGTGCTATCAACACACATACATCATGATACACGTTTATCAACACACATACATCGTGATACACCTCACATCAACACACATACATCGTGATACACCTCATATCAACACACATACATCGTGATACACTCATATCAACACACATACATCGTGACACACGTCATATCAACACACATACATCGTGATACACGTTTATCAACACACATACATCGTGACACACGTCCTTTCATTAAACATACATCGTGACAAATGTCACATCAACACATATACATCATTATACATGTCATATCAAAACACAAACATCGTGACACACGTCATATGAACACACACACACACACATCGTGATACACGTTTATCAACACACATACATTGTGACACACGTCATATCAACACACATACATCGTGATACAGGTCCTTTCATTACATATACATCGTGACACACGTCATATCAAACACAAACATCGTGATACACGTTTATCAACACACATACATCGTGATACACGTCATATCAAACACAAACATCGTGATACACGTTTATCAACACACATACATCGTGACACACGTCATATCAAACACAAACATCGTGATACACGTTTATCAACACACATACATCGTGATACACCTTATATCAACACACATACATCGTGATACACGTTTATCAACACACATACATCGTGATACACGTTTATCAACACACATACATCGTGATACACCTCATATCAACACACATACATCGTGACACACGTTTATCAACACACATACATCGTGATACACCTCATATCAACACACATACATCGTGATACACTCATATCAACACACAT
Source organism: Haliotis rufescens (assembly GCF_023055435.1). NCBI lineage: Eukaryota > Metazoa > Mollusca > Gastropoda > Lepetellida > Haliotidae > Haliotis > Haliotis rufescens. The sequence goes on from NW_025963780.1 coordinate 18,839,855, forward strand.
ACATCGTGACACACGTGATATCAACACACATACATCGTGACACGCGTTTATCAACACACATACATCATGATACACCTCACATCAAGACACATACATCGTGATACACTCATATCAACACACATACATCGTGACACATGTCATATCAACACACATACATCGTGATACACGTTTATCAACACACATACATCGTGATACACCTTATATCAACACACATACATCGTGATACACCTTATATCAACACACATACATCACGATACACGTTTATCAACACACATACATCGTGATACACCTTTATCAACACACATACATCGTGATACACCACATATCAACACACATACATCGTGATACACTCATATCAACACACATACATCGTGACACACGTTTATCAACACACATACATCATGATACACCTCACATCAAGACACATACATCTTAATACACTCATATCAACACACACACATCGTGATACACGTTTATCAACACACATACATCGTGATACACGTCATGTCAACACACATACATTGTGACACACGTCCTTTCATTACACATACATCGTGATACACGTCCTTTCAACACACACACATTAGGATACACGTTTATCAACACACATACATCGTGATACACCTTATATCAACACACATACATCGTGACACACCTGATATCAACATACATACATCGTGATACACGTCATATCAACACACATACATCGTGATACACGTCATATCAACACACATACAGCGTGATACACGTCATATCAACACACATACATCGTGATACACGTTTATCAACACACATACATCATGATACACCTCACATCAAGACACATACATCGTGATACACTCATATCAACACACACACATCGTGACACACCTGATATCAACACACATACATCGTGACACACGTTTATCAACACACATACATCATGATACACCTCACATCAAGACACATACATCGTGATACACTCATATCAACACACATACATCGTGACACACGTCATATCAACACACATACATCGTGATACACGTTTATCAACACACATACATCGTGATACACCTTATATCAACACACATACATCGTGATACACCTTATATCAACACACATACATCACGATACACGTTTATCAACACACATACATCGTGATACACCTTTATCAACACACATACATCGTGATACACCACATATCAACACACATACATCGTGATACACTCATATCAACACACATACATCGTGACACACGTTTATCAACACACATACATCATGATACACCTCACATCAAGACACATACATCTTAATACACTCATATCAACACACACACATCGTGATACACGTTTATCAACACACATACATCGTGATACACGTCATGTCAACACACATACATTGTGACACACGTCCTTTCATTACACATACATCGTGATACACGTCCTTTCAACACACACACATTAGGATACACGTTTATCAACACACATACATCGTGATACACCTTATATCAACACACATACATCGTGACACACCTGATATCAACATACATACATCGTGATACACGTCATATCAACACACATACATCGTGATACACGTCATATCAACACACATACAGCGTGATACACGTCATATCAACACACATACATCGTGATACACGTTTATCAACACACATACATCATGATACACCTCACATCAAGACACATACATCGTGATACACTCATATCAACACACACACATCGTGACACACCTGATATCAACACACATACATCGTGACACACGTTTATCAACACACATACATCATGATACACCTCACATCAAGACACATACATCGTGATACACTCATATCAACACACATACATCGTGACACACGTCATATCAACACACATACATCGTGATACACGTTTATCAACACACATACATCGTGATACACCTTATATCAACACACATACATCGTGATACACCTTATATCAACACACATACATGATGATACACGTTTATCAACACACATACATCGTGATACACGTTTATCAACACACATACATCGTGATACACCTCATATCAACACACATACATCGTGATACACTCATATCAACACACATACATCGTGACACACGTCATATCAACACACATACATCGTGATACACCTTTATCAACACACATACATCGTGACACACGTCCTTTCATTAAACATACATCGTGACAAATGTCAAATCAACACATATACATCATTATACACGTCATATCAAACACAAACATCGTGATACACGTTTATCAACACACATACATCGTGATACACGTCATATCAAACACAAACATCGTGATACACGTTTATCAACACACAAACATCGTGACACACGTCATATCAAACACAAACATCGTGATACACGTTTATCAACACACATACATCGTGATACACCTTATATCAACACACATACATCGTGATACACGTTTATCAACACACATACATCGTGATACACGTTTATCAACACACATACATCGTGATACACCTCATATCAACACACATACATCGTGATACACGTTTATCAACACACATACATCGTGATACACCTCATATCAACACACATACATCGTGATACACGTTTATCAACACACATACATCGTGATACACCTTATATCAACACACATACATGATGATACACGTTTATCAACACACATACATCGTGATACACGTTTATCAACACACATACATCGTGATACACCTCATATCAACACACATACATCGTGATACACTCATATCAACACACATACATCGTGACACACGTCATATCAACACACATACATCGTGATACACGTTTATCAACACACATACATCGTGATACACCTTATATCAACACACATACATCGTGATACACCTTATATCAACACACATACATGATGATACACGTTTATCAACACACATACATCGTGATACACCTTTATCAACACACATACATCGTGATACACCTCATATCAACACACATACATCGTGATACACTCATATCAACACACATACATCGTGACACACGTCATATCAACACACATACATCGTGATACACCTTTATCAACACACATACATCGTGACACACGTCCTTTCATTAAACATACATCGTGACAAATGTCAAATCAACACATATACATCATTATACACGTCATATCAAACACAAACATCGTGATACACGTTTATCAACGCACATACATCGTGATACACGTCATATCAAACACAAACATCGTGATACACATTTATCAACACACAAACATCGTGACACACGTCATATCAAACACAAACATCGTGATACACGTTTATCAACACACATACATCGTGATACACCTTATATCAACACACATACATCGTGATACACGTTTATCAACACACATACATCGTGATACACGTTTATCAACACACATACATCGTGATACACCTCATATCAACACACATACATCGTGATACACGTTTATCAACACACATACATCGTGATACACCTCATATCAACACACATACATCGTGATACACGTTTATCAACACACATACATCGTGATACACGTCATATCAACACACATACGTCATGATACACCTCATATCAACACACAAACATCGTGATACACGTTTATCAACACACATACATCGCGATACACCTTATATCAACACACATACATGATGATACACGTTTATCAACACACATACATCGTGATACACCTTATATCAACACACATACATCGTGATACACGTTTATCAACACACATACATCGTGATACACCTGATATCAACATACATACATCGTGATACACCTTATATCAACACACATACATCGTGATACACGTCATATCAACACACATACATCGTGATAAACGTTTATCAACACACATACATCGTGATACACCTTATATTAACACACATACATCGTGACAAACGTTTATCAACACAAATACATCGTGACATACGTCATATCAACACAGATACATCGTGATATACGTTTATCAACACACATACATCATGATACACTTCATATCAACACACATACATCTTGATACACTCATATCAACACACATACATCGTGATACACCTTTATCAACACACAAACATCGTGACACACGTCATATCAACACACATACATCGTGATACACCTTTATCAACACACATACATCGTGACACACGTCCTTTCATTACACATACATCGTGACAAATGTCACATCAACACAAATACATCATTATACACGTCATATCAAACCACAAACATCGCGACACACGTCATATGAACACACACACACACATCGTGATACACGTTTATCAACACACATACATTGTGACACACGTCATATCAACACACATACATCGTGATACAGGTCCTTTCATTACACATACATCGTGATACACCTGATATCAACACACATACATCGTGATACACGTTTATCAACACACATACATCGTGATACACCTCATATCAACACACATACATCGTGACATACGTCATATCAACACAGATACATCGTGATATACGTTTATCAACACACATACATCATGATACACTTCATATCAACACACATACATCGTGACACACGTCATATCAACACACATACATCGTGATACACGTTTATCAACACACATACATCGTGACACACGTCCTTTCATTAAACATAGATCGTGACAAATGTTACATCAACACACATACATCATTATACATGTCATATCAAACCACAAACATCGTGACACACGTCATATGAACACACACACACACATCGTGATACACGTTTATCAACACACATACATTGTGACACGTCATATCAACACACATACATCGTGATACAGGTCCTTTCATTACACATACATCGTGACACACGTCATATCAAACACAAACATCGTGATACACGTTTATCAACACACATACATCGTGATACACCTCATATCAACACACATACATCGTGATACACGTCATATCAACACACATACATCGTGATACACCTTATATCAACACACATACATCATGATACACGTCATATCAACACACATACGTCGTGATACACGTTTATCAACACACCCACATCGTGATACACGTCATATCAACACAAATACTTCGTGATACACGTCCTTTCAATACACATACATCGTGATACACGTTTATCAACACACATACATCGTGATACACGTTTATCAACACACATACATCGTGATACACCTTATATCAACACACATACAACGTGATACACGTTTATCAACACACATACATCGTGATACACGTTTATCAACACACATACATCGTGATACACGTTTATCAACACACATACATCGTGATACACCTTATATCAACACACATACATCATGATACACGTTTATCAACACACATACATCGTGATACACGTTTATCAACACACATACATCGTGATACACGTTTATCAACACACATACATCGTGATACACCTTATGTCAACACACATACATCATGATACACGTCATATCAACACACATACATCGTGATACACCTTATATCAACACACATACATCGTGATACACCTTATATCAACACACACACATCGTCAAACACACATGAATCGCGATCATTCTTCAAGCGATGAAAAGATAGGTATCTGGATAATAAAGTCACAAATTTCGCAATGCAGACCAAAAGGTAATACATTTATACATATGTAGCTTGGCGGTAATAACAAGAAGACCACGTGACTTGACGTTGATGACGCAAGACCCCACGTGGTTACAGACGTCAAATGACGCAACACCTTCAGAGACCTGGATGTCAATGAGAATTCCCCGCCTGCTGCGTGACGTAGTGTTTCCTTGTGCGGGCGTTCCTGGACCAACGCCATGGAAGAAAAATGAAAGCTATCTGGAGAAAGTCAACATTGAGTTGTTCTAACAGCAAGTGTTATCGTGTTACTACAATGGAACAGAGTAGTTATCTGAATGGGGAGCAGGGGTTGTTTTAAAGATAATAATTGGTAGACACCTCGTTTGCAGACGTCAGGGCAGTGGGTCAGTTTAGCCAAGAGGTTAAAGCGTTCGCTCGTGGTGTCTGAGGCCCGACCATGAAATGTCAGGCCAATCATATCATCTCACCTATTCACTGGTTGTCGTGAACTGTTATTGCTCGTAGTAGTCACGTTGAATGAAGTTTTACGGAGTGTGTGATTTTTTAAGCTGCTGTCAGCAATATGTAAGCTATATCATCGCGGTCGGTAAATACGCGAGTCTGGTCCATGCAAACCAGTGGTTGACAGCGTGAAAAGCCCGGGGTAGAATGCCGTTAAAGGCGACTATGCTTGTCGTAAGAGGCGACTAACGGGATCGGCTGGTCAGGCTTGCTGACTTGGTTGAAGCATGTCATCGATCCCAATTGCGTGGATCGATGCTCTTGATATCAATCACTGGATTGTCTGGTCCAGACTCGATTATTTACAGACAGCCGTCATATAGCTGGAATATTGCTGAGTGCGGCGTTAAACAACAAATAAACAAATAACCATTCATTCAAGGAGGCCGTTTATTTTCTGAAAGGTTGAGCACGATGTGACCCCGTATCATCTATCTCCATTAAGTAAATACTGCACGTTCTTTTGTTCTATTGCAACAGGAGCATACCGAACACTCAAAAGTTATCGGAGGATAAAAGTAAGTGAATGAGTGAGTGAGTTGGGGTTTAACGCCGCTTTTAACATTATTCCAGTTGTATCACGGCGTGTCAGCTTAATGTGCGAGGAAAGCCCGAAGTGATGCAGGTCTCAGACGTTTACCACTTCGGTGAAACCCACGAGCACGGGTATGGTGCTGAAAAACCTAGAAACATAATTGGGGCGAACCGGGATTCGAACCCACAATCATAGGTTTCTGGCGTGCCCAAGGGACGCAACTCTGCACAGCGAATCGCGGCGCCTTAGACGACTGGGCCATCCGTGCCACCCCGGAGGATAAAAGTAAGAATATAATCCCCAGCAACATTGGCTTGTCGTGAGAGGCGACTAACGGGATCGAGTGGTCAGGCTCGGCGTCCTTGTTGATGCATGTCATCGTATCCCAATTGCTTGGAATGTTCATGATGTCAATCACTGGATTGTCTTATCCAGACTCGATTATTTACAGACCGCCGTCATATAGCTGGAACATTGCTGAGTGAGGCGTTAATTAACAAACCACAAACGTTCATACAAGCAAGCGTTTAATCGAGGATTTACGGTAACGCTTACATATCGCAAGTCACAGATGATTTCGGAGTTTACTTACGGTGTTATCCATCCAACCGCCTATAGTCACAACAGCTGCAGAAAGCACACCGCCACCGGAGTACACTACTAAACCGCTCGATATAACGCGGCGTTTGTTCACACAACGCTAACTCTATCATATGTATTCCTTGATTTTATCTCATCGCCAACAATCGAGATTTCCAACGGGACAATGCACTGAGCTATTTATTTCACTGGAACCTTTATAACGGACGTGACAAGTGCTCACACCTCGTCCTGCAACGGCGTTACAATAGGGTACTATTAACACGTGTGGGAACACTGTCGATTCACCTATAGCGCGTTAGGTCATAATACGTATAAGGCCGCTTGAGTGAATATGAAGAAACACACGTTGTAATCAGAGAATTGCGGGACCGTCGGACCCAATTGAACACAAGTGTTGGGATCTTCCACAGCGGTGGGAATTGTGTGTTGTCAGCTGTTTGGATTATCGCCCTGTGTGGATTACGTGGATTAACGACGATGGATTGTGATGAGATCCCGTCCCGGTGGCTTCAGGAAAAACAAAGGAAAAAAGTGCAGCTGGAAATGGTAAGTACTTCACACACAGATATACACGGTACGTGTGCCTCATCCTCAGTTGAACGGAGATATGCAGACATGCAAGAAGTAGAAACAGTTGGCGTGTTGTCAACATTTAAATACTTCGTGAAACTGATCACATAATAATGACTTCCCAGCACGTGTCTATGCATTTATGTCTATTAGAGACACAAGACTTATATATATACACATAATAACGGAGTCCCCTGGCATGCAGTGGACATAAGTAGGAAGCGTTCGATATATTGTATACTGTCTATATACAAACCACGGTTAACCTGTGGAGTGTGCATAACAAATTAAAAGGCAGCATTCGGCTGAGAGTGCGCTCCAGATCCGTTGGAATAAAATCAAGACATAGATTTAAGGGTTCATATTGACGCGTGTTGGAATATTACTTTCGCTTGCTGTAAAGGGACTTTGTTGTCCCCGAAATAAAGTCATGTACACGGTTTAATAAGGTTTACTTCTTTAAAAGGAATTCTCGAGTGTAAAGAAACCATTAAGTCTCTTACTTTCAGGAACCCAAGCTACAGGGATGACAAGACTGAATGGATGGTGATGGTTTATAACATATATATCGTAGAATCTTAATCGCCGGCTGGTGACCCGATAATTAAATTCTATGTAAAATAGACATCTTTCTAGGTAATTACGGTAAATATTAACAATGAGATTGATATAATATCAGACAAAAAGGGTGTTGATGGGTCTGCTAATTTGCCACTTCTTAAAAAAATGTCAGAATAAGAGGTTAGTGTTAGCAAACGAGAAAGACGTTAAACGTGGGTTTTGAAAAGATATTTGAATCAAAGTTGCAAGGGGTGGTGATTGGGCTGACCCTTGTACCATTGGAAGGATGGCCACTCTCATTTATCCGGGTATCAACCTGTCCCACCCTCCACCCGTTACATGTTGCCTACTGAATCCATGGTCTGATTCCAGCACGGAAGCCCTATTAACTCCATGCTCTCAGTGCTGATCGATAGTATGTTTTGTATGGGTTGAAACGCCAGGTGTGACTTATTTCCAAATAGGGATATTTTTTAATTTTAAAAGTATATTGATATTCCATCTTAAGCTCACACAAAGGTTTCGTTGCTTCAGGCGCGGTGAATGTATATTTCCGTTTTCCACGTTGCCAATGTTAAAATGCAGATCTCAGTAATCTGGAGGGCTATCCGCCTTATCTGTGAGGCAGAACCAAGTGTTGGGATTACATATACTGCGTCGCATTCAGCGTGTGCCCTTTGACCGGAATCTTATATAACCCACACATCACGTCATTGATAGGGGAAGGGTGTATGAGTTGTGTTTTACGCCGCTTTGAGCTGTATTACAGTTACGTGTCAGCGTGTCCGTTTTTTGTTGGAGGAAAGCCCCGAGTGATGAAATGAAGCCTTAGACATTTATTATTCTGGTAAAACCGACGAGCGGTGATATCCAGCAGTCGTCACCACTTGCCCTTTCCGATACCTGCAAGATGAATGTTATGTGCTAAAATACGACAAACCTATCAGTAATTCGGTCAAAGAATCTCTCAAGAATAACCTTTGATTGATTTTACACATGTCTTGCATCTAAAAATATGTTCAAGATACAGTTAAATGTGTCCAATCATACTGCACAATACCAAAAGCCACGGTGTGTTTTAAATAGCATCTGGTATATAAATTTTTTTTATATAATCATTACGCAACGAATTGACAATTCTTTTAGCTATGCCCATTTGCACTTAGACGGAACACGGTCTCAAAAATGGCCATGAGATGGGCACGAGTCGCGTTTCGGCTTGTCCGGAATATCACGAGTTGGTCACGAGTGTGACATGGAGCTGACAAACCTGGAATCAGAATCATGTCGCTAAGGGACGCAACTCTGGATCCCCGCTAGAACACTAAACGTCATTGAAATTAATTTATTGAGTGAATAATTTACTGGTAGGATCTAGTTTTAAATCTAAAACATCATACTGTGTTATAACAATGTCATCGATATTCCTTTGACACTCTCAAATAAAATAATTCTATTTATATCGATTAAGAGAATATTTAACTATGAAACTCAATTAGTTTACAGTGTCCTGATTATTGCCATTTATATGCTTTCCACATGTCCAAATGTTCAACTAAGTGAATAATCTAAAGATGAAATCTATATAGATCTAGTTGATGCTCAAAAAGCGAACAAAGTAGAGACAATAGTCATAAATATTCTTTCCACATGATTGATTACATTTGTTATATTGAAATTACCAAGTTATAAATAAAACAAACACTATAACATTATAGAGTCCACACTGTGTAACGCCCATTTCTGGTGTGCCCGGCCGTTATGTTGCTGGAATGTTGCATGCATTTTAAAGGAACGTTCTAAACAGCCTTTCATACTGACGTCAATCCCTGGTATATATTTAGGGGCGGTTAAGTAGCCTAGTGGTTAAAGCGTTCGCGGGTTCGATTCCCAACATGGTTACAATGTGTGAAGCCCATTTATGGTGTCCCTCGCCGTGATATTGCTGGACTATAGAACCAAACTCACTCACTCACTCACTCACCCATGGTATATTTCGTTTCGCTGCAAGGTAATGACACAGTAGTTTTATCATTATATATGTTTGTTTGTTTGTTTGTTTGTTTGTTTGTTTCTAGTTTGTTGTTTAACGCCACACTCGGCAAAATTCCAGCTATATGACGGCGGTCCGTAAATAATCCAGCCTGGACCAGACAATCCAGTGATTGACATCATGAGCATCGATCTACACAAGTGGGATGCGATGACATGCATCAACCAAGTCAGCAAGCCTGACCACCCGAGTCGCCCCTTACACGGCGAGAGAAAATATGAACGCTACTACATTGATTTATTTAAATTGAAAAGGAGCCCCAGTAGGATGGGACATTCAGAACCTGGGGAAAATCTAGACTTGCTTCTTCTAGGGCTTTTGCATTACAGAAAGGACTGGGTGGAAGGGGAAATAATGTGGTCCAGGGACTGTGAGACAGACTAGCAAACAGACTTGAAACACTTCGTGGTTTGTCTACCATGCCATCCTTTAGGGTGTTCCCATCTAACTGATATCTTCCTTAATACAAAGACAAATGTCCCAGTTTAACACAGGGTATTAATTAAAACATCTGGATCTAGATTGGAAACCACGAAGAGACAATAAAGAATAACCCATAAGTGGGACATATTTCAGTAATTGTGTAAAATATGATTCATTTAGCCAGTTCACAAAATGCCTCAATATTTCAGTCATTTTACAAATTGACTGAAAAACCTGCCTATTTTTTGACAGATTGACAAAAAGTATTAGGAATTTCACAAGGGTTTAAATACATTACAATAGACTAATTATGCGAGGAATAGAAGCGAAAAAAATAGGAAAACTCTTATATTATTTCAATCTTATCATTTTTCAGTTACTTGGTGGTGAAATTCAACATCAAAATGTTTGAAATTCGTTATAGATAAATAAATGGACATCATTTTCAGTCAATTTGTAAAATAACTGAAATATATAGGCGTTTCGAAAATTGCCTAAGTGAAAATATCAGTCATTTTCCACATTGACTGTAGCATGTGCCATATAGCATGGCAGCATGTAGAGAGCTAATTGAATCTTCCTGGTGCGCCATATGGACACAATTGTTCAAGTATTGTTTACTCGCTGCAAGTACCTTTGTAAAATTGTTAGGTGATACTTTATTGGAAACGTCGTATTCGTGGAAAACCTGAAAACATTCACACAACCTTACAACATTACGACTCACAATCAGGAACAACCAAGGACATTCTGAAAATGTCGATACAACCTCTGCACAGCTGCTGAAGTAGTTTGTTGTCTATATTGCTGACGTCAGTTGAGCGGGGAAATGGTTAAGTAGTTGTATGGTCAGTGTCAAATTTAATGGCATTTGTCGACATCGGTGAGTGAGCTATAAACAATATTACAGTTATACCACGGCGCGCAAGCTTAATGCCGAAAAGTGATGCAAGTATCAGACGTTTACCACTTTGGTGAAACTCATAAGCCCGGGTATGGTGCTGACAAACCTAGAAACATAATCGGGATGAACCGGGATTCGAACCCACGACCATAGGTTTCTGTGGGCCCAAGGGGCGCAACTCTGAACAGTGAATTGCGGCGAATCAGACGACTGCCATTCCAAATGTTTATTGGCACAAATTAAAAATCCTTTTAATATTACATGACATGGGTGCCCCACGACAATGATAGCTATTACGTGTTTAAGCATCTGCCTCTCAAGTTTGTGTAGTTTCGAGTTGGCTCCACTTTAGGTGATGATGCGAAAATAACACTTAAATTCTTACAAACCGCTTTACCAAATGTGCGTCGCCATAACAGTTTCAAGTTCTTTTGAATAGTACATTACTTTTATGCCCCACAAAATACATAGCCGATGTACATTTCAAATCCCACAAGGGTTGAAACTGTCACTGCCAAAAACACCTACCACCCCCAATGGTGACCTACGGGTGAACTACAGTGAATCGTTTTCCTACCATGTAGTATGACAGGTATCCAGACCCGTCACATTCGTCAAATATTTACTATACACTTTGTGCTGACTGTCACGAGTCCCCCCTACCACGACATTATCAACAATATCGTCACTTGTGATCTGGGCAATGAACTCTCGAAACAAATTGATATTAATGCTGAAGTCTGCAACACGACACACTACAAGTGTGACACCCGACACCCATGTTCAGAACATCGACGCCACAACAGTTTTAGCTCATTCATCTCGTTTACCGTTTAAGAGAAATCTTATCCTCTAAGGAAACCTGTTCAGTAAGTCATTGGTATGTATCTTTGAAACCAAAGGCAATCTGCCTCACACGTCAATCTTGAAAAAACACGTCAGATCGCAATTAAGGTTGTTTTCTCAAGCGCGGATAAGGCTGTTTGAGGGGGGAAAATGGGGTCGTATATTTTTGGTGTAAAGGATGCAGTTAAAGAGAATGCCAGATGAATACAAGCAATTCGGAGAGTGATTAATTTTGCAATTGTTTGCCAAAAGTACTCGCCGTCAGGATCCCATAAAGTATATTGACAAACCTCATTCGTGACCAACTCGTGTTATTCCGGGACAAGCCGAATAGGTTACGGAAAGGGGCGAGTGGTGACGACTGTGACAAATGAAACATCGAAATCTATCCTCATTTATGTTTTCGAAATGAATCTATAAATATGTTAACTCATTTCCATCTTCCCGAGGCAAGGGAGTTAACTGACTATAGAAGTCTAGTTTTCACCCTTGCCGAACTAGGCTGCAGTTATGTATTGGACTAACGAGTCTATGCATTGTCCAGTCAAAATCGCGTAACGAAATCGGCATCCGGTTCGTAAATCTGCCGTGCACATTTCGGTCGATTGCATCATTTACAGAGCATGTGTACCGTCAACATGGCGTCGAAATATTTTCAAAATCCATTCATGTTTTAGTGAAGGTGCTCACGTGATTTTATGCACTAAGCGAGGTAACATCCGTTTTATTACAATATAGATTTTGATTATCGATCAGACTTGACGCCGCCATTTTGTTTGAAGCAAATGCAAGTGATATGAGAGGTGGAATCTGATTGGTCAATAAAAGGAACATAGAAGGGACATAAACTCGTAATAGCCACTGTTGGCTCTACGATCGAGACCAGAAATTCCAGCCTTGCTCTGTAAGGGTGGAAACTGCACTTTTACAGTCAGTTAACACCCTTGCCTCGGGGAGATGACTAATTTGAAAAACTGGACACGCTTTACTGTTTTACAATGAACTGTTTTGGAATTTCGTAAAGATCTTCAGGCAAGGAGGCGTCTTGCTTCAGGCAATTAATTAGGCCATCTGGTGACTAACTGCTTGACATGGTTGTGTTGTTGTGGTTGGCGTTCTTAAGCGTTTCTGAACTGACATCATGCCTTATGTTTAACCGGATCCCATATGTTACATATACTAGGCTTAAACACAATCGTCAGGGAATCTAGCTTTCACTGCGGCAGGGATGTTTTGTAAGATTTCTTATGATTGTGGAAATGTTGTTGTCACATTTATTTATAGATTTTATGACCTGACAATGACATGTCTCTGTAAAGTTTTGAAACCTCATTTTCAAACACTTTGACAACATCTTGGCGTCGGACATTTTAAATAGCAAGACATAGTAAAGGACAGTTTCAAGTTATTGCCTGAATCAACGAGTGGGTGATTTTGATTTTACGCCACTTTTAGCAAAATTTCAACAATAACACCATAAATGGGCTTCCCACATTGTACCCATGTTGGGAATCGAACCCGGACCTTCAGGGTGTCAAGAGAACTCTTTAACCACTAGGCTACCCCACTGCCCCTGAAACAATGAAGCCTTGTTATCGCTATATCACTTGAGATCATGTTAGTGTATGTTCTCGACTGAATCCTCATCAACTCTCTAAGCTAATTCCCATACTCCTCTTCGGTTCGCCCCGATTATGTTTCTAGGTTTGTCAGCACCATACCCGTGCTCGTGGGTTTCACCGAAGTGGTAAACGTCTGAGACCTGCATCACTTCGGGCTTTCCTCCCACATTAAGCTGACACGCCGTGATATAACTGGAATACTGTTAAAAGCGGCGTAAAACCCAACTCACTCACTCACTCACCATACTCCTCTTGTCTCGGATTTGGATAACTCGATTTGTTTTCAATGTTACCATGATTTTATTCGAGGTTTCACTATATATAACATTTAGGAGTTGCTTAAAACGTTTTTCAAATGCCCTTTCTGCTTGTATAAAAACTAAATGATTTTCTCTGATGCAATCCATGACGCTCAAAGCAACATAGCAAACAGAAGGGTTCGTTTACATATGGCGCCTGGTATATTTCCTGTGTATGCAAGAATTCAAAGATGTTTATTCCACACACTTTACCCCACCTTTGTAGATTTGGCATTTGAAAACCTTGTCTCTGTGATCTATAGTCTTGTCTGACTAAATGTCAAGACGTGTCTTAATGTGATGCTGTAATGTGAAGTCTATATCAAATGGGTCACTCGTAGTGTGAACTGATGCATTTGGCAAGACAGGGTTGTACACTGAGCCCTACGTTGTTTCTGTATTTGTAACAACTTTTGAACTGGAGATGCTTTGCAACTATATAAAGTTTACATCCGTGACCAGATGAGAGGTGCTACTGAGGCTGATGATAAGGCTATAGGCTTTGAAACCAGATGCGGATTTAAGCAGGGATGGCTGTAAACGCGCAATCTGAATGGTTGCAAAACATCACGGTGATATGGAAGTATGAAGTTAGGCATTGTATGTCTATTTCAACAAATATATAATCATACTGCTTCTGACATGTTGTACCATACTTGTTTATCCGGGGTAATATAAATCTTCTGTACAGTAAAATGCTACATGTGTTATCGTTACGTACTAAACGACGTATCCCATGTATCCCGTAGTGTCATTATTATAAGCTGGCTAAAGAGGCATAAAGAGGTACTGCGCAAAGGTCACATATATGTTGGTCGCGGAGAGTAGATGCATGGGTGGCCGTGTTGGGCAGTTTGACTGAAACACAAGTTGTCTCCTGAGGCAAGAGATTTTCACCCAGCTGTGAATGGGTACCCGATAGGATCAGATGGTTAAAGCTTTCAGCGCCTTATACGACATAGCGCCTCGTTGTTCCCCATGGGCTGAAAATATAACACTGTTCCAAAGGCCGCAGTAATAATAATGTGGATAGTTGTTCAATGCTTCCAGTCACTGTTGAGTCCGTGATAGTGTTTGGGCATCACTGCTACGGCGTTAAAAAACATTCGCTCGCTTATTCATAAAGAACTTGAGTCTATTGATATTACGAACGCGAACGCGACCAAGATGACTAAACGGCCAAGAGACTGACATATTTGATCACTATAGTAGATTCAATATCCCGAGGCTTATCTTTTAGTTCCTGATACTATCGCCTAGCCACCCTTGTCATTGTCGGCGAGGCGGCATTATCTCGTGATCTTGTGCACCGCTCTTTCACTGAATTAGTCACCAAGTGTATCAATAATGTGTGTCACAGAGTACATCGTGTTTTTATGTGTGCATGGAGATGTGTGTTCGATGAGATATGCCATCGTATGTTACTGACGAGGTGTGTTGAAGGTGAAACATGCATGGCGTGTTTGGATGTAAATATCTTTCCGCCACTCTTAACAATGTTCCAGCAATATTAGCAATGTTACGACAGTGGAAACCAGAAAGGGGTGCACACATTGTAACCATGAGGGGAATCGAACGACGTCTTCACGAACAAACGATGGGGACCACAGAGCTACCTCACAGTCCCCAACAGTCTTTCATACACATCTGAAACAAAAAGATCCAAAAATACCAAGCAAATTCATAATAGTTTAACAAGTCAAAATTTATGCATCCAACTCTCCCCCACACACGTGCCACGGGGCCTGGAGTGATTCAGTCCAAAACGCAGATAAGGAAATATGAATACAGAACAATTTTGGATTTATCCATTCCTTAATTCAGTGTGACCAGCATGCGTGATGTAATGAACATCAAATCTGGTCTGCGTTTTGGGAGGAGACCTTTGGAGTCGACCCACAGATAACATCCACACCATGTCTATTCCATGGGCGCTGAACGTGCATGTACGTCGCAATATCAGTGCAATAATCTTGATCGCGACGTGAAACCCCATTTCACCTAACCTATCAACAAAAACAGATTTTAATTTGGTTTAAATACTCTCATTTCCGATACCAAATTTTAGTTTGCTAATGAGTGTTTGTGTCAGATTGGGTGACAGCACAACTGTATCTGAGTAGTTTGTCGCCAGTCTGAACCAGTTATGATAAGTCCCAACACATTCGAGGTCGCTGATCTGCGCAAAGGAGTGTTTACCCATAAGCCTTTACATCAATGTGTGATCGGAGTCCCTTGGGTCAAGATGGCGTGACCCTGCATTGGGTATGGATGTTCTATAGTCGACGGCGATCATTCGTTGTCGAATATTTGCATAAGAATAAATGTAAGAGACAATATAACTATTTGAAGACGACCACATCACTGTCCACCATGGCAAATAATCTAAAAGCGATGTATTCCATGTCAAACTAAAATAGAACGTGGTAATCCCGTGTACTTGCATTGGGGCAGATAAATGATACAAAATAAATATATTATAAGTCGGTTAAGATATGATCAGTAACGACGCAGTGACGGGCTTGTGGGCCATCTGCCACACGCCACAGGGTAGACAACAGGCTATATGAGGTGAGGTGAGACTTTGGGTTTTTGTGACGTCACTGTCGTCCCCAATACCAGCCGTAACATAGACAATAGTGGTTTGCAAGAAGTAGACCTGCGAAGATCAAGCTACACCTGAAAGCCGATTAAATTAAACCTGGGACCCAGGGGCGAACAAATCCAGTATTTGACTGTTTGACTACCCCTCACACTCCGCACTTATCAAATGTCGGACCCGTGAAGATCCGGGTAGGAATAGGTCTTCAGCAACCTATGCTTGTCGTAACAGGCGACTTACGAGATCGCTGACTTGGTTGACGCATGTCATCGTATCCAAATTGCTTGGCTCGATGTTCATGATGTCAATCACTGGATTGTCTGGTCCAGACCAGATTATTTACATACCGCCTTCATATACCTGGACTATTGCTGAGTGCGGCGTTAAACAACAAACAAACAAATCAAATGTCGGACTCCTGGTATTGGAAGCATCCATTTAAAGAGGCATAGACTCAACCGGCGCGTCGCAATTTTGCACGTGCAGCACGAGGTTCTTGTGACAACAACGAGCGCGGAGCTTCGACAATTTTTCAGATGTGCAGACGAGACAGCGCAAATAATCTAATTGCCACTGAACCAAAGAAAATGCAAAGACCCAATAATAACTTTACATGGCATACGATGTTCGGGTTCGAATCAAAGAACGGGAATATATTCAGAAAACTTCCAAGTGGAAGGGAATGGGTATTATATTTAGCGGGAGGGGCTTAAACATCTCAGAGAAGAAACAGATTATTTAAAGGGAAATGACTGCTGTATATGGTTGTATAATGGGCATGGAATGTTAATGTTTAGACCAGTTGCGATCTCTGTCAATCTGTCTGTGAGTTGTTTAGCTGTATTATATATCATGGCGTGGCAGCTTGAGGCGGAAGACAAGATGTCTATTACCGCTTTGGCGATTTCCGCGAGCATGGGTATGGTTGTGTCAAACCAAAGAGTATAATAATGGCCAATCTGGGATTCGATCCACGATCATAGGACCATTGAACTCCTAAGGGAGGCACCTCCTATGATTGTTGTTTAACGCCGCACTCAGCAATATTCCATCTATAAGGCGACGGTGTGTAAATAATCGAGTCTGGACCAGACAGTGCAGTGATTGACACCATGAGCATCGATCTACGCAATTGGGATGCGATGACATGCATCAACCAAGTCAGCGAGCCTGACCACCCGATCTCATCAGTCGCCTTTCACGACAAGCATAGTGTCCTTTTACGGCAAGCATGGGTTGCTGAAGACCTATTCTAAACCGGATGTTCGCGGGTCGGAGGCACCTTTGAAACAACGAATTCCGATGCCTTAGACGACTGGGCCATCCGTGTCGCCGAAAGCGATCGTAGGCCTAAGGTGATCGTAACTCCCATTACGACTGTCGTAGCGATACGATCGGTTTGTGAAACGGTACCCTGGTCATTATAGGGAAGCACACGAGTTGATTTGGGGGAAATGACGGAAGTCATAACGTTCGTTGAAGTAGAGGATAAATAGATAATACGACTGCCTGGAGTCCGGCCAGTTCCCCTTGTTCTGTCAACATCGAGACGATCATACCAGGATCCCAGTAAGTGGGATGTCAAAGGGAGCAAACAGACAACCGATAAATGGATTATAGTAATAAGATAGATTGAGTAATCGCACAAAATAGGCACGCATGGCGGTTAACAGTGGCAGGCATAATTGAACTGGAGGAGGCATAGCATGTAAGTGGAGTTGTGACGTAAAAGAAAAATACATGCGGTAAGGAGAAGTCATAGCTGTGTTGGAGTAAGCATAACATATAAGTGGAGTTGCGACGTAATGACAAGACATGTTGTAAAGAGACACAGCTGAATTCAGTGGAGTAGGCATAGCATATAAGTGGAGTTATAACCTAACAGACAAGGCATGTGGTAAAGAGACACAGCTGAATTCAGTGGAGTAGGCATAGCATATAAGTGGAGTTATAACCTTACAGACAAGGCATGTGGTAAAGGGGGACAGCTGAATTCAGTGGAGTAGGCATAGCATATAAGTGGAGTTATAACCTAACAGACAAGGCATGTGGTAAAGAGACACAGCTGAATTCAGTGGAGTAGGCATAGCATATAGATGGAGTTATAACCTAACAGACAAGACATGTGGTAAAGAGACACGGTTGAATTCAGTGGAGTAGGCATAGCATATAAGTGGAGTTTAAACCTTACAGACAAGGCATGTGGTAAAGAGACACAGCTGAATTCAGTGGAGTAGGAATAACATTTAAGTGGAGTTTTAACCCGACAGACAAGGCATGTGGTAAAGGGGGACAGCTGAATTCAGTGGAGTAGGCATAGCATATAAGTGGAGTTTAAACCTTACAGACAAGGCATGTGGTAAAGGGGGACAGCTGAATTCAGTGGAGTAGGCATAGCATATAAGTGGAGTTTTAACCTTACAGACAAGGCATGTGGTAAAGAGACACAGCTGAATTCAGTGGAGTAGGCATAGCATATAAGTGGAGTTTAAACCTTACAGACAAGGCATGTGGTAAAGAGACACAGCTGAATTCAGTGGAGTAGGCATAGCATATAAGTGGAGTTTTAACCTTACAGACAAGGCATGTGGTAAAGAGACACAGCTGAATTCAGTGGAGTAGGCATAGCATATAAGTGGAGTTTTAACCTTACAGACAAGGCATGTGGTAAAGGGGGACAGCTGAATTCAGTGGAGTAGGCATAGCATATAAGTGGAGTTATAACCTAACAGACAAGGCATGTGGTAAAGGGGGACAGCTGAATTCAGTGGAGTAGGCATAGCATATAAGTGGAGTTTAAACCTTACAGACAAGGCATGTGGTAAAGAGACACGGTTGAATTCAGTGGAGTAGGCATAGCATATAAGTGGAGTTTAAACCTTACAGACAAGGCATGTGGTAAAGAGACACAGCTGAATTCAGTGGAGTAGGCATAGCATATAAGTGGAGTTATAACCTTACAGACAAGGCATGTGGTAAAGAGACACAGCTGAATTCAGTGGAGTAGGCATAGCATATAAGTGGAGCTTAAACCTTACAGACAAGGCATGTGGTAAAGGGGGACAGCTGAATTCAGTGGAGTAGGCATAGCATATAAGTGGAGTTTAAACCTTACAGACAAGGCATGTGGTAAAGAGACACGGTTGAATTCAGTGGAGTAGGCATAGCATATAAGTGGAGTTTAAACCTTACAGACAAGGCATGTGGTAAAGAGACACGGTTGAATTCAGTGGAGTAGGCTAAGCATATAAGTGGAGTTTTAACCTTACAGACAAGGCATGTGGTAAAGGGGGACAGCTGAATTCAGTGGAGTAGGCATAGCATATAAGTGGAGTTTTAACCTTACAGACAAGGCATGTGGTAAAGAGACACAGCTGAATTCAGTGGAGTAGGCATAGCATATAAGTGGAGTTATAACCTTACAGACAAGGCATGTGGTAAAGGGGGACAGCTGAATTCAGTGGAGTAGGCATAGCATATAAGTGGAGTTTAAACCTAACAGACAAGGCATGTGGTAAAGAGACACAGCTGAATTCAGTGGAGTAGGCATAGCATATAAGTGGAGTTTAAACCTAACAGACAAGGCATGTGGTAAAGAGACACAGCTGAATTCAGTGGAGTAGGCATAGCATATAAGTGGAGTTATAACCTTACAGACAAGGCATGTGGTAAAGAGACACAGCTGAATTCAGTGGAGTAGGCATAGCATATAAGTGGAGTTATAACCTAACAGACAAGGCATGTGGTAAAGGGGGACAGCTGAATTCAGTGGAGTAGGCATAGCATATAAGTGGAGTTATAACCTTACAGACAAGGCATGTGGTAAAGAGACACAGCTGAATTCAGTGGAGTAGGCATAGCATATAAGTGGAGTTATAACCTTACAGACAAGGCATGTGGTAAAGGGGGACAGCTGAATTCAGTGGAGTAGGCATAGCATATAAGTGGAGTTATAACCTAACAGACAAGACATGTGGTAAAGAGGAGAATTCATGATCTACTTTATCCACAGATCTGTATACATTTGCCGTGGTCAGCTAGTGAGACTTACTTCTAAATGCTGCATACACCACACAAGACCCGAGCAGTCATTACAATAGCATATAAATAATGTCTCAAATTTACTTGAACAAGGAACCAAACAAACTGCAAAACAAAAACATTAAAAAAAATGATATATAATGATATAAATTGTTGTTCCCCGTAACGTAAATGAAATAGGCATGTGGTTTAGAGGACAGGTTATTAGTGAATTAGAGGACGTATTGCATGACGCAGTTTGAATACTGTTAAATATATAAACATTATAAAGCTACGAATCGACCTCGTTTCAACATCGCTAACGTCAAGTGTTGACACATGCTGCAATCATCAGGTGTATGGGTCGTAAAATGAAACGCTAAAACACTCTTCTGTCTGTCCATTGCATATGGGAGTTTATGGAGTCGGGTTTATGTGGCGAGTCAAACAGGACACCACCGTCTTCGGGTGTGCATGGCTGTGAAGGATCACACTGATCGTCGCCATATTTGGTCATTTGACAAATGAAGAACATTATTTGTTAGTGGGTGCAAAAAATGTACAACCTTGATCCAATGGTTTGACCCAGCTTGACTTCAACCACCCGGAGATTTAGAATTACGGAAACTGGCGGTGACATTAAAGAGGATTAAGGATGACAACCCCGTTTTTTACACGGGAGGTATTCGGGACTCAACAGTGTTGTACGCGGACGCAAAAAAATCGTATTTGATATACCGATTCAACAATTTAAAAAATATAATGGTGTACGTAAAAATGTCCTTTATATATTTTAATGTTTCTATGTTTTTTCAGTAATCTGACTTCAGATCGCTTCCTTTATCAGTACTTTTAAGATTTCGAGCAGTATTCGGGATTGAGAGGTGAACAATGCGACTCAGAGTGACGGAGTTGATGGTTTTCGGGATTTAGGGAAGGGAAGGAAGCGGTTCGCACATTTATGATTCGGTTTCAAATTAATCTAAATATAATTTCGATCCACGTACATTACAAAATTTATGCATGTATTACAACTCGTTATTTATTATGTTTACTTAAGCCGTGTTTGTTGGCATACACTGTACGAGCGGGTTATGTCGGTGTGTGATTTGTTGTGGTAGTTGGGTGAATAACTGTCACAACACGGCTAGAGATGATCTATAAACTTGATGATCTTTAAAAAATAAGGGCACTGATGAAATGATAATATTATATATAGATGCACTGACTTCGATACTGTTTGCCGTGGTAAAATGGTGAGACTTGCTGCTGGACGCTGCATTTTCCACACTAGACTTGAGCAGTCTCCTTTTTATTACAATAACGTAAATAATGTTTCAAACAAGCACACAAACAAAATTGCACACCAAAAGATAAAAGCTTGAAACGTGTCCCGAACGTTGTTTTTATGCATTCGGAACACACCAGGGTCGAGAGACAAATGTATATCTCGGATCATTATGTTATTTTTAAAATTCATATCGGAAACAGGGACTGGTTCCAGTCACCAGACCAATATACGACAGTCATTTGCATGGCATGAATGAGGCGCTTTGTACAGTATTTTAGTTATATCACGGCGTATGTTTCATGTGGGAGCAAAGTCGGAAGTGACGCAGGGCGCAGATATTTTCCACTTTGTGAAAATCCAAGATAATATTCCAGTATAATGTTGAAAGGACCGAGGATTCTAGAGGCGAATCCGAGATTCGAACCTACTATCAGCGGATCCTGACAGAGAACTAGACCACTGCGGGCCACCAGCGCCCCCTTCCGGTAAACTGTTAACTGGGTCAGCTGGCCAGAATATATCCTGCTCCGCACACATATGACACCTTTATGTGGCGTGGCTACGTTCATGTATGGCAGGGGGCGCGGGTGGCCCAGTCGTCTGAAGCGACGCAATTCTCTGTGCTTAGTTGTGTCCCTTGGGCGTGCCAGAACCCAATAATCGTGGGTTCGAATCCCAGATTCACCAAAATGGTAAATTTCCAAGAACTGCATGCATCAATTCGGGATTTCCTCCAACATCATGATGAGACGCCGTGATATATTAACTGAAAGACTTAAAAAGCGGCGTCAAACAAAACTCACTGACTCACTGTGATATAACTGAAATACTGTTCAAGTCGGCGTTAAACCAAACTCACTCACTCACTGGCACGCTGTGATATAACTGAAATACTGTTCAAGTCGGCATTTAAACCAAACTCACTCACTCACTGGCACACTGTGATATAACTGAAATACTGTTCAAGTCGGCGTTAAACCAAACTCACTCACTCACTCACTCACTCACTGGCACGCTGTGATATAACTGAAATACTGTTGAAGTCGGCGTTAAACCAAACTCACTCACTCACTGACACGCTGTGATATAACTGACATGACTGAAATACTGTTGAAGTCGGCGTCAAACTGAACTCACTCACGCCAAGACACGCTGTGATATAACTGACATGACTGAAATACTGTTCAAGTCGGCGTCAAACTGAACTCACTCACGCCAAGACACGCTGTGATATAACTGAAATACTGTTGAAGTCGGCGTCAAACCAAAATTACTCACACACTCACTGACACCTGTGATATAACTGAAATACTGTTCAAGTCGGCGTCAAACCAAAATTACTCACGAACTCACTAACACGCTGTGATATAACGGAAATACTGTTCAAGTCGGCATTTAAACCAAACTCACTCACTCACTGGCACACTGTGATATAACTGAAATACTGTTGAAGTCGGCGTTAAACCAAACTCACTCACTCACTCACTGGCACGCTGTGATATAACTGACATGACTGAAATACTGTTCAAGTCGGCGTCAAACTGAACTCACTCACGCCAAGACACGCTGTGATATAACTGACATGACTGAAATACTGTTCAAGTCGGCGTCAAACTGAACTCACTCACGCCAAGACACGCTGTGATATAACTGACATGACTGAAATACTGTTCAAGTCGGCGTCAAACTGAACTCACTCACGCCAAGACACGCTGTGATATAACTGAAATACTGTTGAAGTCGGCGTCAAACCAAAATTACTCACACACTCACTGACACCTGTGATATAACTGAAATACTGTTCAAGTCGGCGTCAAACCAAAATTACTCACGAACTCACTAACACGCTGTGATATAACGGAAATACTGTTCAAGTCGGCATTTAAACCAAACTCACTCACTCACTGGCACACTGTGATATAACTGAAATACTGTTGAAGTCGGCGTTAAACCAAACTCACTCACTCACTCACTGGCACGCTGTGATATAACTGACATGACTGAAATACTTTTCAAGTCGGCGTCAAACTGAACTCACTCACGCCAAGACACGCTGTGATATAACTGACATGACTGAAATACTGTTCAAGTCGGCGTCAAACTGAACTCACTCACGCCAAGACACGCTGTGATATAACTGAAATACTGTTGAAGTCGGCGTCAAACCAAAATTACTCACACACTCACTGACACCTGTGATATAACTGAAATACTGTTCAAGTCGGCGTCAAACCAAAATTACTCACGAACTCACTAACACGCTGTGATATAACGGAAATACTGTTCAAGTCGGCATTTAAACCAAACTCACTCACTCACTGGCACACTGTGATATAACTGAAATACTGTTGAAGTCGGCGTTAAACCAAACTCACTCACTCACTCACTGGCACGCTGTGATATAACTGACATGACTGAAATACTTTTCAAGTCGGCGTCAAACTGAACTCATTCACGCCAAGACACGCTGTGATATAACTGAAATACTGTTGAAGTCGGCGTCAAACCAAAATTACTCACACACTCACTGACACCTGTGATATAACTGAAATACTGTTCAAGTCGGCGTCAAACCAAAATTACTCACGAACTCACTAACACGCTGTGATATAACGGAAATACTGTTCAAGTCGGCGTCAAACCAAAATTACTCACACACTCACTGACACCTGTGATATAACTGAAATACTGTTCAAGTCGGCGTCAAACCAAAATTACTCACGAACTCACTAACACGCTGTGATATAACGGAAATACTGTTAAAGTCGGCGTTAAACCAAACTCACTCACTCACTGACACGCTGTGATATAACTGAAATACTGTTGAAGTCGGCGTTAAACCAAACTCACTCACTCACTGACACGCTGTGATATAACTGAAATACTGTTGAAGTCGGCGTTAAACCAAACTCACTCACTCACTGACACGCTGTGATATAACTGACATGACTGAAATACTGTTCAAGTCGGCGTCAAACTGAACTCACTCACGCCAAGACACGCTGTGATATAACTGAAATACTGTTGAAGTCGGCGTCAAACCAAAATTACTCACACACTCACTGACACCTGTGATATAACTGAAATACTGTTCAAGTCGGCGTCAAACCAAACTCACTCACTCACTGGCACGCTGTGATATAACTGAAATACTGTTGAAGTCGGCATTTAAACCAAACTCACTCACTCACTGGCACACTGTGATATAACTGAAATACTGTTGAAGTCGGCGTTAAACCAAACTCACTCACTCACTCACTCACTCACTGGCACGCTGTGATATAACTGAAATACTGTTGAAGTCGGCGTTAAACCAAACTCACTCACTCACTCACTGGCACGCTGTGATATAACTGACATGACTGAAATACTTTTCAAGTCGGCGTCAAACTGAACTCACTCACGCCAAGACACGCTGTGATATAACTGAAATACTGTTGAAGTCGGCGTCAAACCAAAATTACTCACACACTCACTGACACCTGTGATATAACTGAAATACTGTTCAAGTCGGCGTCAAACCAAACTCACTCACTCACTGGCACGCTGTGATATAACTGAAATACTGTTGAAGTCGGCATTTAAACCAAACTCACTCACTCACTGGCACACTGTGATATAACTGAAATACTGTTGAAGTCGGCGTTAAACCAAACTCACTCACTCACTCACTCACTCACTGGCACGCTGTGATATAACTGAAATACTGTTGAAGTCGGCGTTAAACCAAACTCACTCACTCACTCACTGGCACGCTGTGATATAACTGACATGACTGAAATACTTTTCAAGTCGGCGTCAAACTGAACTCACTCACGCCAAGACACGCTGTGATATAACTGACATGACTGAAATACTGTTCAAGTCGGCGTCAAACTGAACTCACTCACGCCAAGACACGCTGTGATATAACTGAAATACTGTTGAAGTCGGCGTCAAACCAAAATTACTCACACACTCACTGACACCTGTGATATAACTGAAATACTGTTCAAGTCGGCGTCAAACCAAAATTACTCACGAACTCACTAACACGCTGTGATATAACGGAAATACTGTTCAAGTCGGCGTCAAACCAAAATTACTCACGAACTCACTAACACGCTGTGATATAACTGAAATACTGTTCAAGTCGGCGTCAAACCAAAATTACTCACGAACTCACTAACACGCTGTGATATAACGGAAATACTGTTAAAGTCGGCGTTAAACCAAACTCACTCACTCACTGACACGCTGTGATATAACTGAAATACTGTTGAAGTCGGCGTTAAACCAAACTCACTCACTCACTGACACGCTGTGATATAACTGAAATACTGTTGAAGTCGGCGTTAAACCAAACTCACTCACTCACTGACACGCTGTGATATAACTGACATGACTGAAATACTGTTCAAGTCGGCGTCAAACTGAACTCACTCACGCCTAGACACGCTGTGATATAACTGAAATACTGTTGAAGTCGGCGTCAAACCAAAATTACTCACACACTCACTGACACCTGTGATATAACTGAAATACTGTTCAAGTCGGCGTCAAACCAAAATTACTCACTCACTCACTCACTCACTGACACGCTGTGATATAACGGAAATACTGTTAAAGTCGGCGTCAAACCAAAATTACTCACTCACTCACTGACACGCTGTGATATAACGGAAATACTGTTCAAAGCGGCGTCAAACCGAAGTCACTCACTCATATGCATGTAAGTGGCGTGGGCGAAAATATCCGCCTGTAGATAATGAACCATTAAACCATTACCATGTTTACTAATTCCACAAATGTAACATTTCACCCTTCTACGTTTGAAGGCCCGTGTTTATATTCCACTTGTCGCCACTACCTACTGTTCACACAAATCTATATAGCCTTGTGTGACCCATCTGCCACGGGACAATGTGGACGTTGACAGGTGCCACAACAGTTAAGCCCCGCGGCAGATAAATGCTGATTATTCAATTAGAGTGAGTGAATGAGTGAGTGAGTGAGTGAGTGAGTGAGACACTTGAACACTACCGGTATTCTTGTGTCAAAGTGTGTAAACCTAATGTAGGAGGAAAGCCCGATGTGATGCAGGCCTCAGACGTTTACCACTTCGGTGAAACCCACGAGCACGGGTAAGGTGCTGACAAACCTAGAAACATAATCGGTGCAAAACGGAATTTGAAACCCACGATCATAGGTTAAGAAAAGTTCACGTTTGTGCATTCGGAAAGTTTACAGGTGATGGGGTACACTAACACTAAACGTAATAATAACACAAAGACTAACTCATTTTGAGATATATTTTCCAAGATTACCGAACGCGAATTGCCAAATAAAATAATGCACTCATACCTTTCCAAATTCTGTATCGGCGCTTGTGTTTAGCTACGACAACCTTTGAAAAAATAACCCTTGGCATGCCTACACGCGTTGAGCATATGAATAGATGCGTGTGAGAGATCAACATTTGATTGCGTAATCAATGCCCGCCAATGTTCCATGCAAGCGAAGTGATTTGTAAGTATTGCGCTGTGTATCACCAGTTGAATAAACAGACGTTTTATGGCTGCGGTTACCGTATTCCCTCTACCGTAATGTATCACCTTGAAATTCGTATACAGTAAATCCAGCCTGGTTCCATTGGTAGACTGTGCTTGCGCTACCGCAAGCGCAGCCTAACCAGGAATCCAGACTGAGTGAAACCTCGCTAGTCCGGATCCCATTAAACCGGAACCTCGCATTCCGGACGAATATTGTTCGTGATGTGTACATATGGTTAAAGGGTCGGGGGGTTTTTATCCGCGATTCGATTATCATGACCGTTGTCGATTTTACAGGGAACGGCGCCGTCCGGTTTAATGAGGTGTCAAAGGACTTTATATTTGATTTAAACTGGAAACGAAGTCCCTGGCGGGTTAAAGTATATATGTACCGAAGTATGTTTGTTCGTTGATTGGTTGTGGGGACCCAATCGTCTTTGGCGTCGCTCTTTAGACTTGCGTCGCTCAGGAGCGCCAGAAACTTATCGCTGTGGGTTCGAATCCCAGATTAGCCCTGATTTTGTTGTTTTAATTGTCAGCACCATACCAACCTCTTGTAAAGGCCATGTCCTGCGTCAGTTACAGGGCTTTCCTGATTAACTCCGATCTATAATTGAAATATATACTGTTCAAAGCGGCGATTCACTCTCGACTGGATTTTTCTTACCGTCACCCTGTGGGCCTAGCATAGAGTATCGTCACATAGAACAGCTGGTGAACGAACACGTCGATAGCGTAATCTAAACTGACATTTAGACTTTGAAATAAAGTTATCTTATTTAAAATATATATCTACAAAGTTAAAAATAAATCAAATCCATTGGGAGCCCAGGACAATCCTTAACTTCAGGCTGAGGCAATCTAGACTTGAGTTGGACTCCTTTTTTAAATATATTCTCTCGTGTCTGGGCTAACAGTGACCATGCGCTGCTTCAAAACAGATTTATCAGCTGCTGTAGCTACCAAGGTCAATTGGGGTCATTGTCTCGCCAGAGGGTCAGATGTTAACCAATAGATAAACACAACCACTCCAACTATGTACGTAAACAGTTTGGCGGTGCTGCTAAACTCGATTTTAGACCAATACCATAGTGAGTGAGTAAGTGGGTGGGTGGGTGGTTTTCTGGACGAGTGAGTGGGTGGGTGAGTGAGTGAGTTAGTGGGTGGCTGGGTGGTTTGGTGGACGAGTGAGTGGGTGGGTGACTGGGTGAGTGAGTTAGTGGGTGGGTGGTTTTGTGGACGAGTGAGTGGCTGGGTGGGTGGGTAAGTTCGTGAGTGAGTGGCTGGGTGGGTGGTTCAGCTAGTGAGTAAGTGAGTGAGTAAGTGGGTGGCTGGTTTTGTGGACGAGTGAGTGGCTGGGTGGGTGGTTCAGCTAGTGAGTAAGTGGGTGAGTAAGTGGGTGGCTGGTTTTGTGGACGAGTGAGTGGCTGGGTGGGTGGTTCAGCTAGTGAGTAAGTGAGTGAGTAAGTGGGTGGCTGGTTTTGTGGACGAGTGAGTGGCTGGGTGGATGGGTAAGTGGGTGAGTGAGTTAGTGGGTGGCTGGTTTTGTGGACGAGTGAGTGGCTGGGTGGGTGAGTGAGTTAGTAGGTGGCTGGTTTTGTGGGTGGGTGGGTAAGTGGGTGAGTGAGTAAGTGGTTGGGTGATTGAGCTAGTGAGTGACTGGGTGTGTGGTTTGGTGGACAAGTGAGAGAGCGGGTGGGTGGATCGGTAGTTGGGTTGGAGGATGAATGAGTGAGTGAGTGAGTGAGATATTGAGACCCTCAGCTGGCCCTACAACCTCTGGGAATTGAAACCCTAACTCGCCACAGACCTAAATACTGAAATCTTGTTTTTGTCTCAAAATTACTTAATGCGTTAGGCACCAATAAACCTTCCCATGACCGGCGTCGCTCTGACAATGTACCACCATCATCACCAGCCTGACCACCCGATCATTTTGTTCCTCTCACGACGAGCAGAGTTTGCTGGGGACCTATTCTAACCCGGGATCCTCGCGCCTTATATACAACATACAGTTTCAATGAAACCGTGTGTACCTTTTCTCATTTTTGCTTGTTCTTGAATCAGCTTCAGTGTTCCAGTGGAACAATGACCTTGTTTTTGTCTTAATTCCTCCCACGCGGGCTTCTTGGAACTGCCATGTTGCATGCGTATTTTGGATATACATGCAATTCATGAGACTTATACTTGCATTAAATGCAGTAACAATCAATAAGAAAAATCTTTCAATATAAACTCCCCGTCAAAAGAAAGTATCCACTTGAAAATTGGATTTGACCAAATTATTACAAACCTTCTCAAAAAGTTACTAGATTGAAAACGGTCGCCGAGATTCCTCAAGGTCCAAAACATACCCGTATCAAAAACATCACCATCGAAAATCCATTTGTTCTTGTTTTCATTTTTAGCCATCATCAAACATGGATGTATACTTTCTTTGCCCTTATTTCAGAGCTAGACCAACTGGCCGTGTAGATGCCTATACACATCCATTGTTATTGACTATTAGCGAAATGTAAACACAACAGTGTTGTTAACATAACCACATTCACTGGAACAACGAACATATGTGGTTCGAGGTTAATCGATTAACGGCGCACTGTCTGATTCATGATCATAACAGCGATTTGACCCTGCCTCACAGAGCGATAGAATTATTATATTAGCAACGTCGCCTGGAGATGGTATTTTACGACTGCTTCAAGCAATTATTGATACCGTTATCATACGAACATTCGTGTCCTTACGTTGGTTGGTTGGTTGGTTTGTTGTTTAACGCCGCACTCAGCAATATTCCAGCTGTATGACGGCGGTCTGTAAATAATCCAGTCTGGACCAGACAATCCAGTGATTGACATCATGAGCATCGATCCACGCAATTGGGATCGATGACATGTATCAACCAAGTCAGCGAGCCTGACCACCCGATCCCGTTAGTCACCTTTTACGGCAAGCATGGGTTGCTGTTACGAGAAGCTTTTAAAAAGTAGCTGAATGGCGATTCCTTTAAGGAAGGTATTTCGTATGTAGTATACCATCTGTCTCTCGAATCAGTATGCGGGACACTGTTCAAAAAGCTATTTTCGCAACAACTGTCATATTCCATGTTAAGTCGAACTATAAAACCTGAATATCGTGCAATGACTTGATTTTAACTTGATCTAAATCATCTTTGTGTCTGTGCCATCTAGTTTCCTTTTCAGTTAAGGCTGTATATATGATATTATAGACGGACTAATTATTTTCATCTGTTTGTACTGAAAGAGTGAGTGAGTGAGTGAGAATGGTTTTACGCCGCTTTTAGCAATATTCCAGCAATACCACGGCGGGGGACACCAGAAATGGGCTTCACACATTGTACCCATGTCGGGAATCGAACCCGGGTCTTCGGTGTGACGAGCGAACGCTTTAACCACTAGGCTACCCGACCGCCCCTTGTACTGAAAGAAAGATGAGTCCCTGTAGCGGTTTTGTAATTGTCATCAAACATTTGCGTCGTCCTTTTTCTCCTTTTTATATTGTGTTGTCCAAACGATTTCACACAGAGCTTATTGCATGCGCGCGCGCGCGCGCGTGTGTGTGTGTGTGTGTGTGTGTGTTCTACTAATTTGGGAAAACAAAACGAGTTCAGGTGCACTCAGCAGTATGCCAGCTATATGACGGCGGTCTGAAAATAATCGAGTCTGGACCAGACATTCGGGACATGCATCAACCAAGTCAGCGAGCATGGCCACCCGATCCCGTTAGTCGCCTCTTACGACAAGCATAGTCGCCGTTTACGGGTCGATAACAAGTTGAAGAAAACAACAATGCTCTTTACTGTTAGAACCGAGAAGTTAACAGTATCACGTGATGGTAGCAATGATGTTGTGTGACGTCATCCTCGACTTCATAATAAGATTGTATTGTTATACTCAGGCTATATCCTTGCGCCATGTAACGGCAAAATAATGCTATCGTTATAACTGGTTTAGAAAAAAATATGTCGGCAGACGTGTGAGGGTAAGCAGGTTTTTTTTGTCAACCCCTTCACTATTATTCTTTAAATACAAGAAAAAAAGATGGATTCAAATGTATATATCAATATTCACCTTTGCTATCCACATTGTTAAAAGTAAGCGAATTGATATTATACAAATCTAGAGGTCAGTATACGAAAACAAGGACCCCAGGAGGCAAGTACCCGACTCCTGAGGTGGTCAGACCGCCGAAGGGGTCGGGTCCGAGAGTCCTTGTTTTCGTATATTGACCTCATCAAGAGTAATCATTCGTTTTGTTGTTCCGAAATTCTCTTTAAAGTTTATGAAGCCCTAAACCGTCCGCTGTTTCATTACAGAAACTTAACTCCTCACTCACCAATATTCCAGCTTTTTGACGTCGGTCTGTAAATAATCGAGTCTGAACCAGACAATCCAGTGATTGACATCATGCGCATCAATCTGCGCATCGACAAGCATGGGCAGCTGAAGACCTATTCTAACCCGGATCTTCATGCGGGACCAGAATTCATTTATTACTCTCGCCCTCGCTCGGGAAATACAAGAATTCGGACACTCTTTTCGTAAAATCAGTATGACACATATGCTCGTATAATAATATATATATATATATATATCCATAACAACCTTGAGTTTGGATTAACCTGGATTCCGAGCTGTGTCGATGACAGATATATTTAAAAGAACCACTTAAGGTAATGTTTTTCACATGAGCGATAAAAATGTCAGATTTTCAACAACTGAGATCAAGCCTCAATCAAACAATAAAACCAGCCTCTAGTCTATATCAAGATCATACACATACATGCCATGATTCACATGGTCAGTAATAAAGCAATAAAACACAGAGGTAAGTGCCATCTTGATGTTTTTGTTTGTTTCGCCGGTCCTATATTACCGCCCGCGGGGTAAATAAATGTATTATTATCACAGATTCGTCCGCTTGAAAATAAACTGAGGAGCCAAAGAAACTATACCTCTCGGTTGATTTTGTCATAGGTTTGATTTTCATTTGAAAATATAGGGAAAAGTTAGGGATATTATTAAAAAAGCAACATTAACTGTACTGGCGATTAGTCAGCACTCAAAGAATACTTCTATACGTGGTATTATTTTTTAAATATAATTTGATTCAAACCTTTTTTTAAATAAAACAAATGGCATAATACACTGCTCATCGGGACGCTAGACATCTTATCTTTGAAAATCCTTCAATTTTTCGGGACAAAAATTAACATTCCAAATTATGGTAGATGGCATGGGATTGTATATTCATTTTTTACCCCAGTCTTCATTGAACCTATTTATTTTTACACAAAATTATCCAGCCAAAAACTGTTGCAGGAATGAAGATGGTTAACTAAACATAATCAAATTTAACAAGAGTTCTTTCTTTTTTCAATTACATTAAAACAAACTTTGTATACTTTCTTTTGCCTCTCCGTTTATATATTTGCTCCCTGGCAAAACAATAAGAAGTTTCCCATAATAAAATTAAAGACGGAAAGGAACTCTGCCTGTTTTCCGTCAGCTCCGGCTCTTCTTCATCATTCTCAGCAGCAACGCAGCAACGTTTACACGTTGAATTTAGCGCAATAATGATCAAATTATGAAAGAACTTTGCACTGTAGCTTAATCAGACAACTTATCAAAGGCATTTTTGTGTGGTTTGCCCCTCGTACACACCAAAAATATGAAGATGACCTAATATTATTCGTTTAAACCGTTTTACGTCCTTTCTCAACCTAGAGTAGATGGTTTAGTGAGTGGATAGGTGGGCGGGCGGGCAAGTGAGCTAGTGAGTGAGTGGGTGGGTGGGTGTTTGGGTGGGTGGATAAGTGAGTGAGTGAGTGGCTGAGTTACTAAGTGACTGATGGAGTAAGTGAGTTGGGTTTAACGCTGCTTTGAACAGTGTTCCAATTATATCAACGTGTCAGCTTGAAGAAGAAGAAGAAGTTTATTCAGGAATGAAGGCCACATTGTCCAGAGTTCATTGACATGAATAATATATGCTATGCGCATGCACATATTTTTTTACAACAAATATTTTTTACATTTGTATTTACATAGGTAAATGTCTTTTCAAATATATGGACAGGTTTTTAATACTTGTCAGCTTGATGTTGGAGCTAAGCCTGAAGTGCCGCAGCTCTTGGACGCTTACTACATTGGTGAAACCGGAGATCGTAATCGGGGTAAATTAACACCGCCTTTTGCAATATTTCAGCCATGTAAAAAATAATCTGCTTTACACATTGTGCCCTGTTTGGAGTCGAACCGAGATGTTCGGTCGGATGAGCAAACGTTTTGCTTCGTGGTTACAAAAAAAAGGAGAAATTCTGTGTAACACGTGGTTCCCAGCAATCTGTGCTTGTTGTAAGATGGTGAGGTGAAATGGAGTTTAACGTCGCGTCCAAGATTATTGCACTTATATAGCGACGTGCATGCACGTGTATGTGTGTGTGTGTGTGTGTGTGTGTGTGGCTGCTTGTATATTAGTCCGGACTGATGCCGATTTATAGTGCTAGCACACTGAGATACCATGCCGCAGTTTAACATGAATACCCCACTCAGACACAGTATACGGACTCCGAGCCGACCAGTCCTTGTTTTGCCCCTTTATGCCGAGCGCCAGACAGGGTGACAAGAAGTACCATCTTTTAACGTTTTTTGGTATGACGCGGTTGGGGATCGAACGCCGGACCTTCCCGGGCGGACGCTCTACCATTAGACCACGGAGGCGGTGCTTGTTGTAAGAGGTATGAATCGGGTGGTCTTGCTCCATGACTTGTAGAATGCATGTCATCGTACCCTGAGGGCGTGGATCGTTGACCTAAATATCAGTCACTGGATTGTCTGGTCCAGATTCGGATTATTCACAGACCGCTGTCATATAGCTGGAATATTGCTAGGCGCGGCCTAATATGACAAAGAAACAAAGAAAGGCCCATCGCGGCAAAACTGATCACAATATTGTTGGTACAGAACAAAACCGATGTTGAATAAATATCATTTTGATTATGACTGACCGAAAGTCTCTTATTTCTCATCCTCTTAAAGGTATCTTTATATGGGACACTTAAATATACAATGCACATATAAACAATAAAAACAATTTTCATCGTTTTCCATTTTTATAAAACAAGACTCATTCCGTAAAAGAAATAAGATATGGTCTTGCCGAATAAGGTACACAGACATCCAAAACAGTTGGTGTTCTTGTTCGCGTTTAACCCAATCCGTTTTTAAACGAACTGATTCCGGTTTGAAAGATTACCAAATCAAAACTTTTGTCACGTGATCACTTCCACGGAAAGCAGGTGGACTGACCCGGCCTTTTACAGGAGCTGTCATTATGTAAGTAGGCCTAGCTGTCAATGTTGTGAGACGGGTGAGTGGGAGCGTGGTTTACTTACAAGACAATACTAAAAATGGCGTATCGACAACGTGGATCTTGGAGTTCCGACGAGATTGAAGACCATATTTTGCTTGACGTTAGTGTAGAAAAGGAGCACTTGTATCTCTTCGATATGCCCCCTGTCATAGAGGTCAACGACATCGGTGATGAAATTGACGTCTTCGGCTTAGCACAGGTAGGTCGGTTCTCAAATGTTTCAGTTTAGTATGCTGCGAGTAAAGTGCAACTTTTGGCATTTTCACCGGAAAAGCATATTTTCGGTCTTGTTGATTCCAGTAAAGTCATAGTTGTACGTGTAGCCTATGCGTGCACAACCACTTTACTTCTTGTCGTCGACAAGGGGAATTGGACGAGGAAGCATTTCAAAAGTCTGATGTCAGATAAAAAAAGAATATAAACATATTCATTTGAGTCTACCAACCCATTGGTTCATTTTAATAATAATACCAACAACGACGGCGACGATAATTACAATGCGCTACAAAGCTCTGACAACACACACATCCTTGTGTAGTGGGTTTTCGGCCCCCTAAGAAATATTTCTCATTTAATAACGATCCAGTATTGTAGACTAAAATCAAGTCTTACTTTTGAGAAAAAGAATCCTGTTGGCGCTTGTAAGGTCAAATGACCATGTTGTTATTTGTTTAGAGATAATGCTTCGCCAAGAGAGAAAAGTCTATCGGTGGGCTCTTGTTACTGTCACGTGATTCCGAGCCCCGACATTAGTCAAGTTATAGACAGATGGACAACAGATCTAGTCAGTCACATAACATTACAGACAGTGAGTTTACACAGATCAGCTGATGCATAAATGGTACATGTATACGATTGTTCCAATGCAAAATTATCATCAGAAAACAAGTTTGATTAAATTTTGACAATGTCAAAGGCCGTGGTCACGTATTGTTGAGGGGCTCGAAAAAAGGTGAGGCTCAAAAACAGGTGACGTGGGGGATACATATGTACACTAAAGTCAAAAGGCTAAGTTTTAAAACAAAAATATTTTGAAGTTAATGGGGCTGTTTTGAGGACAATTAAAAGGTTATTGACTATTTGTCATCTAAAATGTCCTAAAGATGTTTCAAAATTTGACAATTGGATGTCCTATCAAAAGTTACAAAGACACACCATGAAAGGAGCCTAAATTTAAGCATGTTCTTCCCTTGTTGCTGGCCTGTCATGAGCGCCCTGGGCGCTTATGACGTCAATATACGGTATTGCTCATAATATCTATTAATCTGGTCTGGCCAGATATGGTGTCATGCCAAGATATAAAAGGATGGTACTTGTTGTTTCCCTGCCTGGTGATCTGCATTAAAGGGGCTAAAACAAGGACTAGTTGGCTCAGAGTATAGCTCAGATACTATGCTTTTATGGGTCTGTGTTAAACTGTGACTGAGTATCTCAGTGGGCTAGCAATATAAACAGTTTTAATCTGGACTTTTACAAGCAACCAAAGACACATGCATGTCACTATAGAAGTGAAACCCCTGTTCACCTCACCTCAAGTAGGGCTGGGAGGAGTCCAAATTTACTACCCCGGTACCCACCCTTGTATTACCCGACCCTACCCGGGTACCCAGGCCTCAGGAGATGTCTCAAAATGTCCGATTGGGAACATTTTTAGCATAACCCTGACAAAACGTATTTAGATACATGTATTAAACAATCTGGTCACCCATACACTGAAGTTGAATAAGTTATATCTTTATTCAACCATATGAAAAATCAGAAGGAATGGCTGCACAGTCAGAAAGAAATTCAAACATTAGTGACTTATAGTGTAACCATAGAGTTCAAGATAATTTTTGCCATTAAACAATAGATAACGTGACTAACCACGGTCCGGGTAGTCCTGTGGGTACCCAGGTCCTACTCAGTACCCGAGTTACCCGTCCCAGCCCTAACCTCAAGTCATTTAATTTTGTGTTTGTATTGTTTTTGAGATTGGTGAGCTGACTAGTCGTAGAGTACCTTGTCAATTTGCATACTGATCAGGTCAATTTGCCTCATTACCTTTTGTAAAATTGTGCTTATGATTTTTAGAGGAATATGAAATAAATGAGCACTGCAATAAAAATAATAGTATTGATTAATGCTGTGCCGTATTATTGGTATATCTGTAAATTTAGGTTAATTCCCTGTACTAAATTTAATATTTGAAACCTCGTGATGTGAGTTTGCTTCCGAATTCCATTTAGCGGGGGTTAAATCTACTGGTTTCCTAGCTCTACACTGAACACACAGTATGTTTATCTCCTAAATAGCCAGGTATAAAGGTCTGTACAACATTGGCCATTTTGTGTGGTTCAGCAATACTGAAGTGACTGAAGTGTCTGTAAAATCTCTCTTTTAGGCAAGCCTACTCATTTTATGCTTGTGCTCCAAGTCCACTGACTGATAAGTCCATGGATGTATAGTAATTCTAGCCTTACAAAAGGCAAGTCGAGATGAGCAGACATCTAAGGATGCCAGTTTTTATTGAAGGACAACTTGCTCTTATTGTTGAAATCAAGGAATTATTATTTAAATGAGTAGTCATTGCCTAAGAGACTTGTGCAAGTCTAAGACTGCAGATGTAAGTAACAAGAGATTAGATGACTGTTTGGCACATACGGCCAATTAATAATTGCAAGTGCCCTGACCGGGCTATTGACATTTCTTGGTCTACATATCTTGCCCTTTTGAAATCTGTATTTGTTATACACCTTCTGTATCAAGAGGATGCTGCAGTGGAAAGATGTTCTTTAGAATGGGTAGTCATTAAATTGTGATTTAGACAGCCCTATGCATGATGCATACAAAGCACTTTTCAATTTTCCCCAAGGGTGTTTTTTTCCTATTGTTTGCAAGGTTGTCTGAATTAGCATGATGGAGTTGTCTTGTTCCGGTGAAGCGTTGTGCCATGTTTAGCATGCAACATTCAGCTGCCATAGACTCTTTCATGGAGGTTATGTTCATAAAGGGGATTCCAGGTTAGAATTGGTTAATTACATGAGTTGGCACGGAAATTAAAAATCAAGAGCCTCAAGTTTGACCTTGTAACAGAAACTTACAGAGAGAATCTCACACATTAGTTTTCAGAGTAAGATCATGTAGATCAGTAAGAATATACTTTCACAAAGTAACATTTACTTTTCTTATCAAGTAATATGTTAATCTCATTAATAAACCTGACAAAGTTGATATTTTCATGAGTGGCCAAGCCCTGTGGATGCCGTGTTAGAATTTGTCCCCAGCAACCTATGCTGGTCTAAGACGCGATGTTGATCAGGTGACCAGATTTGGCGGCCTGGTTGATTGTATGCCATTATACCCTTCTGGTATGATGCCAGTTAATCACATAACTGTATGTGTTGTTGTTACTGGGATTTCACTCTGGCATCTCATTCATTTTGGGACCCGTAATATGATTAAAGAAAAGATATTTAATGCCTGAGCATCCTCAGTGCTCACCCTCACAATTCGCTGTGCAGAGTTGTGTCCCTTGGGCATGCCATAAACCTATGACCAGGGCTCAGATTCCAGTTCACCCCGATTATGTTTCTAGGTTTGTCAGCACCATACCTGTGCTCATGGGTTTCCCTGAAGTGGTAAACGTCTGTGACCTGCATCAGCTCCGGCTTTCCTCCCACATTAAGCGAGCACGCTGTGATCATAGCTGGGATACTGTTCAAAGGGCGGAGTTAAACCCAACTCACTCACTCACCCCACTCACACACTGAAATGTCCTTGTAAATTCCTGCTTAAATAATTGACAAATGATATGGGAATTCTTGGTGACACATTGCTGGTGAGGAGTGCAGTTCCAAATTGACTGCCTGATAATAGGCATCAGTTGTGACACAGAAAAACACATCTATCAGCAACGTTCACAAGTTCGAGATCATCCGGTTTCTTATTCCAGTGATTTTGACACAAAAAAACTGTATGTAGACCAATGGCTTGGACCCAAAGAATGTCAGTGTTGTGGCAAAACCGGGGAATTATCTGGACTAGAAGAAATGACTTGGCAGATACTGAGAGGAAGAGCAGAGGACCTCTCTGCTTCCTGCTGGAACAGATTCAGGGAAGATGCGGAGATCAGGATTGTTAAAACTGATGTAATAACAGAATAATCACTGTGATAGCCTTCTGTCAAATGATTCATTGTAAGAAGGAATGGACTTTGTCATGACGCTATTGGAAAACACAATCAGTATTTTGTCGGGTTTGTTTTAATTGTTTATTGAACTGTTTATTGAGTTTAAGAAAACTTGGTCAGTATTTAATAGTGATAAATGTTTTGGTGTTTGCATGGGTTGCCCAGTTCACAAAAGTGCCACAATTCACTATGCAGAGTTGCTTCCCTTGGGTGTTCCAGAAAGCTGTGGCTGGGTTTGAATCCCAGATTTGCCCTGGTTATGTTTCTAGGTTTGTCAGCACCACACTCACGCTCCTAGGTACCTGAATCACTTTGGGCTTTGCTTCCTCATTAAGCTTACATGCAATGATATGACTGGAATGACATTCAAAGCATTGTTTAACCAAACTCACTTTCTTTTCGCCAGTAAATGAGTACCGATGTTTTATCTCAAATTTCAAATTTGTACTGACCAAGTTTCTTATCACCCTTTCATTTACCTGAAATCGCTGCGCATAATATTCAATTATTTTTTTTCTCCAAAATACTGAATCCGCTAGACGGGGGTGAACACTATACTTGAGTGCACACTATGCTCAAGAAAATATGGAAAGTAGAATTATCCTTTTTCAACTTTCCAGCCCCATCAAAGCTGGGGTCACCCAGAATTGGCTTCACACTTTGTACCCATCTGGGGAATCAAACCTGGGACTTCAGCATGGTGCGCCATAGCTG
This sequence comes from Haliotis rufescens, assembly GCF_023055435.1. Lineage (NCBI taxonomy): Eukaryota > Metazoa > Mollusca > Gastropoda > Lepetellida > Haliotidae > Haliotis > Haliotis rufescens. The sequence continues at coordinate 18,880,072 of NW_025963780.1, forward strand.
CGTCCTCTGGGCTATCTCTCCACCCCTAACACCAGTTCATTTGGCAGTTATTAAATGACAAACCATGTAAAATAAAATTGTATCTTTAATACTATACTTGGAGGGGCACAGGTGGCCTAGTCGTCTAAGGCGCTGCGATTCGCTGTGCAGAGTTGCTCTCCTTGGGCAGACAGAAGCCTATGATTGTGGGTTCGAATCCCGGTTTCGCCCCGAATATGTTTTTTGGTTTGTCAGCACCGTACCCATGCTCGTGGGTTTCACCGAAGTGGTAAATGTCTGAGACCTGCATCACTTCGGGCTTTCCTCCCATATTAAGCTGACACGCCGTGATATAACTGGAATAATGTTAAAAGCGGCGTTAAACATAACTCACTCACTCATTTAATGCTTGGATGACAACTACTATTAATACCAGGCAAAAGACCACCAGCAACCAAGCATTACTTGCTCAGGCATAAATTATAAGTACAACCTTAACTTGCATTTAATTTTTTCTATTAATTTCGTCACTTATATTTCACATGGAAAAATACTGTGATAATGAGATGAACAAGTGTTCCGTGCTATTTTAGAAGTTCATTCAGTTGTTTTCTTGATTTTATTATAATATGAGCTTTGTGTATACATTCTTTATTCATTCAGAATATTGCTCCGTGCCTGAGCCTGACAAAATGAAGTTGATGAATATGTAGTGTCTCCCTAGCTGTTGTATGCTTAATGGCAAGCAGTGTGACAGGGTACGGATCTCCTGATGTCGTTGTTATGGAAGACGATTAAGTTATCACAAAATACAATTAGTGTGACTATCCAGTTGACCACAAATCTAAGGGCATATCTCATGTTGACGACATTAGTGTGACGAGCTGACATGGAGATGTGGGGTGAGAGGAGAGAGAAAATAGATGGAGGTAGCCGGAGGGACAGTTTGACATTTGTAGCAAGCGGCCGTGTGGTGACAGGAGCCACTGGATTCAGCTCAGTGGGGACAAAATCCTGGGGGACATACACAAACACCCCCCTTCTTCCCCTCCCCTCCCCTCCACCTCGGGACAATCTGCTGAGTTTCTGAAAACTGGCTGTCCCAGCAAGATTGATTTAAGCCCCTCAAATACCACTTTGTCTGTGAGCTACAATCTTCTGATGTATTTCAATAATCAATGTGGTTGTTGATGATTTACCTAATTAATCAGAAACTAGGTCACTTTCACTAAGGCATTAATAATGTTGTCCACGAAGGTGCCCTTTTAACAAATGTTTAATTGATTTATTCAGGCCTTGAAAAATAATTTGTTTATGGTTCAAAAACAGTTATAATGTCTAAAATAATTTACTTTTCACACAAGAACTTGAAAAACTAGATTGATATGATAAGAGTGTGGGATAAATTTCAGGAAAGTTGTCTTGATATTTCTTATTTCTTTTTTATATCATTCGTTATTTATTTATCTGTTACTAATTTTAAATAATTGCCCACTAAGCACACATACATACACATGCTTTGAAAAAACAACCAACCAGCATTATTTGACAATTATATATAATGCTTAAACTTTAATACATGCAAACATTCTTCTCAGGAAATTTGAATCAGTTATTTTGTGTTTGAAAAGTACTTCTAGACTAACATCTAGTCTCTGAAATGAACATATACTACTCCCAAAAAGTTAAGGATATCCTGATGTTTTCATATTACTATAGTTAATAGCTATAGTAATATGAAAGAATCTAGGGATCAGATAAAAAAACAGTTAAATTATCGTGATAAAATGTAATAAAAAGGAGCCAAGAGACTCTTCCAGACTTCCTCACTATTATAGACTTGCATGGGCTGTATATTTGTTTCAGGGTCTGTACAACAGACTAAGGTACTTCAAAACCTATGGATCTTGTACCCAGGGAGTGTTTCTAGTTTGTCAGCACCATACCCGTGCTCATGAGTTTCACCCAAGTGGTAAAAGTCTGAGACCAGCATCACTTGGGGCTTTCCTCCTACAATAAGCTGACACGCCGTGATTTAACTGGAATATTGTAAAAAGCAAAGCTAAACCTCACTCACTCACTCACTCACACTCACTCACTCACTCACTCACTCACTCACTCACTCACTCACTCACTCACTCACTCACTCACTCACTCACTCACTTTTGTACTATTGAATCTTAGGACAACCTAAATTTACATATTTAACATCAGGGTTATGACCAGGTGCCTTTGACTTTTTCTTGATTAATTTAGAACACTGTGTATCAATAGGGTTTCAGTGATCATTGACTTTGACATGTAGCTATTCTTCTTGTTCATTCTAAGAAGGCCAGAGTTATGTATAGGGATTCTTTCTTCCCAATTCCAAGTGCAGTGGGGTAGCCAAGCGGTTAAGGTGTTTGTTCATCTCACTGTTGATCCTGGTTTGATTCCTTCATTTGTGGTGCCCATTCATGGTTTTGTTTGGCCTGATGTGGCTTTAATAATGCTAAAACAGGCACAAAACTCACCACACTGAGATACCAAAGAGTCATGACCCGTGAAGATTCCGGGGTAGAATAGGTCTTCAGCAACCCATACTTGTCGTAAAAGGTGACTTTGCTTGTCGTAAAAGGTGACTTTGCTTGTCGTAAAAGGCGACTAACAGGATCGGGTGGTCAGGCTCGCTGACTTGGTTGATGCATGTCATCGATCCCAATTGTGTGGATAGATGCTCATGACATCAATCACTGGATTGTCTGGTCCAGATTCGATTATTTTACAGACCGCCGTCATATAGCTGGAATATTGCTGAGTGCGGCATTAAACAACAAACCAACCAACAAACCAAAGAGTCATGACGTGTGTGAGTGATAAGGCATGCATCTTAAACACTGATATGGAGTGTACTGGAACTGTCAATATTGATCCGGCTATTACGACAAAGAGGGGGAGTGCAACTCCTGCTGCTATGGCTGTGTGATTATGTGACACTGTCATTAGGAGATTGTGCTGCATCCCCATTAGTTGATTCCAGGCTAGAATTGGTCCCCATTAATGGTCGTGAGAGGAAACCAAATGGATTAGATGGTTATGCTCGGTGACTTGGTTGATTGCGTGTCAACTCGTGCCTTACCCCAACGGCATGTGTTGTTGTTTGCTGGTCCAGACTCGATTATTTACTGTCTGCCATCACACAGCTGGAATATTACTGAATACAGTGTTAAACAATAACAAACAAAATGAAAAATAAATGAGTTTTTCATTTCTATATATTTAGACCTACAGACCTGAATTTTGGGATTCAAAATTCATACACCATCATACATGTTAGGGACATTTTTTCATCTTCACAGGAAATGAATACTGGCTAGCGACCAGTTATTGCCAACTCCCGGTTATAGCGTGCACGCATCTCGCATCTCATTTTACTTTTGCTTGTTTTCATTAGAAGAAAGAAATATTTATCCGAAAATGATGAACAAAATGGACTCTTGTGAGGAAATATAACCCCACCATTATCACCTTGCTCAAATACAACTTTAGAAAAAACACGCGGGTGGTGTCACATGACTAATTCACGCAAAAATATAAATCAAACAATGCGATGATGCACCTTCAGTTCTTTTATTACTTGCAAAATCCATAGTACCTAGTGTTAAGGATAAGCATGTGTAGATCAAATTTGGGGAATATTGGTCTATGTCAGTTTGCAGATGACAAATTGATAATAGCATAGCTTATTTATTTTGATGAATAAAATAATTGAGTATGATACCCGAGATACTAAAATGTGTATTTTGTATAACTAAAGCGGTGCCCGTGATTACGTGGCCAAGCTGTAAAGACGATGGCAATAACTGGTACAGTTAGTCGACAGGAAAGTTCTATTTCCACTGTTTTGATTCCCTATAGTAGCATTATAACAGAAATCAACTGAATCTTATTTCACAGACAGAAATAAGTTTCACAAAAGTCATAGTTTCATAAAAATAAAGTTATTGGTACACGGAATATGTCAGAAATAACATGACAAAAATGGCAAAAACTGGTCGGTGACAAGTAGTTGTTAACCCAAAAGTTATATAGATTGAGTCAGTTGATAAAACAGGCTTGAAACCTTGTATCGCTTGTATCTATACACTACGCATATATATGTGACACAGTATTGAAATGCACCAATAGTAAACGTCACTAGGATCTGTGTTTTTAAATGATCTTTGTATTCATGACTCAATTGTATATATATTAACTTGTTCTCGTTGTTAAATGGCGAGTTAGGTTTGATCTCACTCACTAAGTCCTGTATACTACCCAGGGAGTTGAGAATGAAATTTGAGCACACACTGTACCCAAGGCAAGTGTAATATTAATGTAGTGCCATCAGCATTCATGGTGAACGTGACCAGGGGATTATAAATGGACTTATTATTATTGTCGTTTTATTATTGTTGTTAGTGTGCGTGTTTTGTCTTAACGTTTAGCTGATTATGTTTTTCCAAGCATCTGGTTCATTTGAAAGCATCTGAAATTGAATGGCTGCACTATGAACTGTGGTAGACTGCCATTTAGTCCAAGAAATAAAGTTATATTATTTAAAAATATATATCTACAAAATAAAGAAATAAGATGTAAATGGAGCCAAGAACTATCCTTAATTTCAGGCTGAAACAATCTAGATTTACCAAATCCTTCTACACTTGAATCTTATTTTTTCATTTATTTTCTAGGGTCAGGGAGACAGACTAGTACTCTGGCATTACATGTGTTGAGCTAAGAAATGATGTTGTATTAAAAAAGAAAAATATGGTATCCAGTGTCATATTTCATATGTTCCTGTTGGCTAAATATGGACATCTTGTTTGGTATATTTTCGTCAAGTCTGTGCACAAAGAGCTCCACCACTAACAGACACAGGGGTATAATGGACTCCATGAATTAGATCCTTGATTTCATTCCCCACTAGGAGCACAGGGGGATCTGTCCTCTCAGATGCATCAATTCTCTGTGCAGTTGTGTCCCTTATGTGGGCCAGAACCTGTGTTCGTGGGTTTCGAAAACTGCAACACACTGATCATGTTTCTTGGTTTATCAACACCATTCCCGTGCTTGGTGATTTCAACAAAGTGGTAAATGTCTAACACCTACTCACTCTAAGCTTTCCTTTCACATTGAGCTGACACACCGTGATATAACTGGAATACTGTTCAACGCTAGCTCGCTCACTCACTCACTCACCCACTCACTCAGGAGCTCACTCAGGAGCTCACTCAGGAGCATACTCACTCAGTAGCACACTCAGGAGCACACTCACTCACTCACTAACTCACTCACTCAGAAGCTCTCAGGAGCTAACTCACTCACTCACTCACTCACTCACTCACTCAGAAGCTCACTCACTCACTCACTCACTCACTCAGAAGCTCTCAGGAGCTCACTCAGCAGCTCACTCACTCAGGAGCTCACTCAGAAGCTCTCAGGAGCTCACTCACTCAGGAGCTCACTCAGAAGCTCTCAGGAGCTCACTCACTCACTCACTCAGAAGCTCTCAGGAGCTCACTCAGCAGCTCACTCACTCACTCACTCAGAAGCTCTCAGGAGCTCACTCAGCAGCTCACTCACTCACTCAGGAGCTCACTCACTCACTCAGAAGCTCTCAGGAGCTCACTCAGCAGCTCACTCACTCACTCAGGAGCTCACTCACTCACTCAGAAGCTCTCAGGAGCTCACTCACTCACTCACTCACTCACTCAGAAGCTCTCAGCAGCTCACTCACTCAGGAGCTCACTCACTCAGGAGCTCACTCAGAAGCTCTCAGGAGCTCACTCACTCAGGAGCTCACTCAGAAGCTCTCAGGAGCTCACTCACTCAGGAGCTCACTCACTCACTCACTCACTCAGAAGCTCTCAGGAGCTCACTCAGCAGCTCACTCACTCACTCACTCACTCACTCACTCAGAAGCTCTCAGGAGCTCACTCACTCACTCACTCACTCACTCACTCAGAAGCTCTCACTCACTCACTCACTCACTCAGAAGCTCTCAGGAGCTCACTCAGCAGCTCACTCACTCAGGAGCTCACTCACTCAGGAGCTCACTCAGAAGCTCTCAGGAGCTCACTCACTCAGGAGCTCACTCAGAAGCTCTCAGGAGCTCACTCACTCAGGAGCTCACTCACTCACTCACTCACCCAGAAGCTCTCAGGAGCTCACTCAGCAGCTCACTCACTCACTCACTCAGAAGCTCTCAGGAGCTCACTCAGCAGCTCACTCACTCACTCAGGAGCTCACTCACTCACTCAGAAGCTCTCAGGAGCTGACTCAGCCGCTCACTCACTCACTCACTCAGAAGCTCTCAGGAGCTCACTCAGCAGCTCACTCACTCACTCACTACTCAGGAGCTCACTCACTCACTCACTCACTCACTCAGAAGCTCTCAGGAGCTCACTCACTCAGGAGCTCACTCAGGAGCTCACTCACTCAGGAGCTCACTTAGCAGCTCACTCACTCAGCAGCTCACTCACTCAGAAGCACAAGAGCTCACTCACTCACTCACTCAGCAGCTCACTCAGCAGCTCACTCACTCAGCAGCACAAGAGCTCACTCACTCACTCACTCAGCAGCTCACTCAGGAGCTCACTCACTCAGCAGCTCACTTACTCACTCAGGAGCTCAGGAGCTCACTCAGGAGCTCAGGAGCTGACTCACTCAGGAGATCACTCACTCACTCAACAGCTCACTCACTCAGGAGCTCACTCACTCAGGAGCTCTCAGGAGCTGACTCAGCCGCTCACTCACTCACTCACTCACTCAGAAGCTCTCAGGAGCTGACTCAGCCGCTCACTCACTCACTCACTCACTCAGAAGCTCTCAGGAGCTCACTCAGCAGCTCACTCACTCACTCACTACTCAGGAGCTCACTCACTCACTCACTCACTCACTCACTCAGAAGCTCTCAGGAGCTCACTCACTCAGGAGCTCACTCAGGAGCTCACTCACTCAGGAGCTCACTTAGCAGCTCACTCACTCAGCAGCTCACTCACTCAGCAGCACAAGAGCTCACTCACTCACTCACTCAGCAGCTCACTCACTCAGCAGCACAAGAGCTCACTCACTCACTCACTCAGCAGCTCACTCAGGAGCTCACTCACTCAGCAGCTCACTTACTCACTCAGGAGCTCAGGAGCTCACTCAGGAGCTCAGGAGCTGACTCACTCAGGAGATCACTCACTCACTCAACAGCTCACTCACTCACTCAGGAGCTCACTCACTCAGAAGCTCTCAGGAGCTGACTCAGCTGCTCACTCACTCACTCAGGAGCTCACTCACTCACTCACTCACTCAGAAGCTCTCAGGAGCTCACTCAGCAGCTCACTCACTCAGGAGCTCACTCACTCAGGAGCTCACTCACTCAGGAGCTCGACCGCCTCCGTGGTCTTGTGGTAGAGCGTCCGCCCGGAGAGCGGAAGGTCCAGGGTTCGATCCCGGGCCGCGTCATACAAAAAGACGTTGAAAGATTGTACTTGTTGTTACCCTGTCTGGCGCTCGGCATTAAGGGGCTAAAACAAGGACTGGTCGGCTCGGAGTCAGTATACTGTGTCTGAGTGGGGTATTCATGTTAAACTGCGGCATGGTATCTCAGTGAGCTAGCACTATAAATCGGCATCAGTCCGGACTAGTACAAGCAGCCACACACACACATACACGTGCATGCACGTAGCTATATAAGTGCAATAATCTTGGACGCGACGTTAAACTCAATTTCACCTCACCTCACCTCACACTCAGGAGCTCACTCACTCAGGAGCTCACTCAGAAGCTCAGAAGCTCTCAGGAGCTCACTCAGAAGCTCTCAGGAGCTCACTCAGCAGCTCACTCACTCACTCAGCAGCTCACTCACTCAGCAGCTCACTCACTCACTCAGGAGCTCACTCAGGAGCTCACTCACTCAGCAGCTCACTCACTCAGCAGCACAAGAGCTCACTCACTCACTCACTCACTCAGCAGCTCACTCACTCACTCAGGAGCTCACTCAGGAGCTCACTCACTCAGCAGCTCACTCACTCAGCAGCACAAGAGCTCACTCACTCACTCAGGAGCTCACTCAGCAGCTCACTCACTCACTCAGCAGCTCACTCACTCAGCAGCACAAGAGCTCACTCACTCACTCAGGAGCTCACTCAGCAGCTCACTCACTCAGCAGCTCACTCACTCAGCAGCACAAGAGCTCACTCACTCACTCAGGAGCTCACTCACTCACTCAGGAGCTCACTCACTCATCAGCACAAAGGCTCACTCACTCACTCAGGAGCTCACTCAGGAGCTCAGGAGCTCACTCACTCAGCACCTCACTCACTCACTCAGCCCACTCACTCACTCACTCACTCAGGAGCTCACTCACTGACCCACTTAGGAGATCACACACTCACTCAGCAGCTTACTCAGGAGCTCACTCAGGAGCTCACTCACTCAGGAGCTGACTCACTCAGGAGCTGACTCACTCACTCACTCAGGAGCTCACTCATTGACTCACTTAGGAGATCACTCACTCACTCAGCAGCTCACCCAGGAGCTCACTCAGGAGCTCACTCACTCACTCACTCACTCAGCAGCTCACTCAGGAGCTCACTCAGGAGCTCACTCACTCACTCAGCAGCTCACTCAGGAGCTCAATCACTCACTCAGCAGCTCACTCAGGAGCTCAATCACTCACTCAGCAGCTCACCCAGCAGCTCACTCAGGAGCTCAGTCAATTAGGAGATCACTCACTCACTCAAGAGCTCACTCACTCAGCAGCTCACTCACTCACTCAGGAGCTCACTCAGGAGCTCACTCACTCAGCAGCACAGGAGCTCACTCACTCTCTCAGGAGCTCACACAGCTCACTCAGGAGCTCAGGAGCTCACTCACTCAGCAGCTCACTTACTCACTCAGGAGCTCAGGAGCTCACTCACTGACTCACTCAGGAGATCACTCACTCACTCAACAGCTCACTCACTCAGGAGCTCACTCACTCAGGAGCTCACTCACTCAGGATCTCACTCAGGAGCTCACTCAGGAGCTCATTCACTGACTCACTCAGGAGATCACTCACTCAGCAGCTCACTCACTCAGGAGCTCACTCACTCAGCTCACTCAGGAGCTCACTCACTCACTCACTCACTCAGCAGTACAGGAGCTCACTCACTCACTCACCCACTCACTCACTCACCAGCTCACTCACTCACTCACTCACTCAGCAGCTCACTCACTCACTCAGCAGCTCACTCACTCACTCAGGAGCTCACTCACTCACTCAGGTGCATGTTGTTTCTTGTACAGTTTCCTCTGGAACTGGATCAGCCATAATCTGCAAGGATATTGTTTGAATTTTGCTAAAAGTGGCGTAAAACTGTATTCACTCATTCACTGTTTGTCCCTGACTTCAGGTGCATCTGTTTAGTTGCACTTGGGTTCATGTCTTCTTTCCAATGATAAATGACATACAAGCCCTTCAGATAAGTCAGTCTATGTATATCTTAACTGAGGAAAAACAAGGATCTAGTGTTCACCAGGGACAAGGCTACAAGTGCCAAACTGGAGGATAAATGGTATGTGGATGATTTAATCAAGAGACAAAAAGAAATGTAAACTTTGTTTGGGTTTGCAATCAAAATTGTATTAATCATCATTATTCATGGGTGAATTGATATGGACGTAATGATTCATACAACAAAAGATTTTATTGGTGTTACGCCAATTCCAATGTTGAAATTCAAAGGTCTAGTGATGGGATTTTAACAAAACACCTTCTGATCACATGACCTCATGATCTTATCCACATGACCAAAGATTTTGTTTGTTTGTTGTTTAATGCTGCACTCAGCAATATTACAGCTATATGACGGCGGTCTGTAAATAATCTAGTCTGGACCAGACAATCCAGTGATTGATATCATGAACATCGATCGATGACATGCATCAACCAGGTCAGTGAGCCTGACCACCCGATCCCGTTTGTTGCCTCTTACGACAAGAATAGTCGCCTTTTACGGGAAGCATGGGTTGCTGAAGACTTATTTTAACCCGGATCTTCACGTGCGATGTGATATGTATCCCGGTGCTATGGATACCATACTCGTATTTCATAAGTTGACATTCTTCCTATTTACAGGTGAGTCACAACCCTGAACCATTTGTTTTTAGATTTCAGAGATCAAAGATGGGATTTTGTAAGGAATAACTGTTTCTGTTATTTTTCCAGTGTTTTTACACTTATCAACTTGTAATGTATTGTTTGTATTGTTTGTATTGCAGTACAGGGGTTGTAAATTGATATATTGTCAGGGTATGAAACTCCCAAAAATTTCAGCCAGACCACAGGACTGGCTAGCTGAAATACTTGCCAGCCCTGACCAAAACCTGCCTGCCCACTATAGTCATATGTTTCTCAGGATAAGCTAACATTTTATCATTCATCTTTACATGTGAATTAATGCTTATCATCAGGAAATATTTAGAATAGTTTCACATATGAAATATAACCCGACCGTCGGGCAGGGGGATTTAAAAATCTGGCAGCCCGAGTTGAAATCAGCCCGTCTCGGACGGTCGGGCAGGCAGGTATTTCGAACACTGATATTGTATCCTGGCACCCTTCCATGGGACAAGTACATGAGAGACAGAAGTGACTTGACTGCGGATTGCTGTAATGTCATCAGACAATGGATGACGTCATACCCTGCCATGACTCAAACTGTTTGGGCGGAAACACAAATAATCAACAGAAACTTTATTTTGAAATTTAGTTTTTGCATTCTCTTCAATTGTTTTTCGGCTTTTTGTTTGAGTTAACATTTTGAATTCAATTTTGTGTTGAAGTAAATAAATTGAATTCACATCTTCACCCATTTTGCACACATGCCACCTAAAATTCTCATAAAGAATGCAAGTATAGTGTTGTATGCATGCGTTTATCAAAGAGCGTCTAGTCCATTTGGCTTGTTAATATGTAATATACATCAAGTGCAAGGTTGAAGTTTTAGCGGTGTGATCAAAAGTCTTTTAACAAAGCAGTTGGGTGTATTATGTCAGGAGCATGACTCATTTGTAATGTCAGCGTGTGTAATGACTTCACCGACACATGCGCTGAATCAGGAAATGGGGAATAAACATATACAATGGTATTTTGCCTTGGCTAGAAAAATAAAATGATTGGCTTTCAGGAAATAGGTTTGGTAATGTTTGCGTGGAAGGAGTGTAAGCTGGGCTGAACTTTGGGTCTATTATGTGGCTCACATGATTAGCCATTGACATGTAGGACTACTTGATAGATGGAGCTATAGAGTGAGTTTGGTTTAACATCGTTGTGTACAGTACTTCAGATATATCACTGTCGGGTGATGCAGTGGTCTTACCGCTTTAGTGAAACCCACAAACATGGCTATGGTGCTGACGAACTGATAAAACAATCAGGGCAAATAGAAGACAAGTCCATGGTCTTGAGCTAGTGGTATGCACATCTTAAGGGATGCACATCTGCACAGTGAATTGTTTTGCCTGTGATGACTAGACTGTCCCCACCCCCTTGCCCCCTCGTGTATAAGGACACTTTTTCCTCAGGGTTTACCTTATTTTTATAAACAATTAAGCTTAGGTAGGTCAAATTAGAAATTAATATATTTATTGATTTTTTAAGTTCTCATTATGAGGAGTTTCAGTAACTATTTGCTGTTTTTCTTTTGTCTATTTTCTTGGGCGGTGGGGTAGCCTAGTGGTTGAAGCATTCGCTCGTCACGCTTAAGGCCCGGGTTTGATGCCCCACATGGGTACAATATCTGAAGCTCAATTCTGGTGTCTCCAGCTGCAAAATTGCTGGAATATTGCTGAAAGTAGCATAAAACCACATGCACTCACTCATTTGTTGTCTAAAGCCGTACTCACCATATTTACAGTTACGGGACAGCAGCCTATAAATAATCAAGTGGACCAGACAATCCAATGATTGATATCATGAACAATCGTCCAAGTCACTGAAACTGACCCCCTATCCATACATTTTGCATCTTATGAGCAGCATCGGTTCCTGCAGGCCAATTCTAACCCGGAGTCCCCGAGAGGGCAATGTATCTGTGCTTCAATTATGATATAACATTGACAGTTGCCTTTTGTTGAATTACTGTAATAGTATTTTCTATTTTGTTAACTCATCAAAGAGAGAGATCAGCCAGCTAAATACATTAGTAAGATACCAACTCCCCCAGTTTTGAAGTACAGCCTATGAAGTGACAGTTTGGCCTTGTCACATCTGAAAGAAAAACATAATGCATCATGCAAGTTTCCTTTGAAATTGAGGCTTTGAAATAAGGCCACGCCCAGTTCTTTAAATCTAATGAGTCTTATTTTCATAACACTGCTTGCAACAGTTACAAACCTAAATATTTAGACTTAAAATGTTGACATTGTAAATGCATAAATTTGTTTGTTTTTTGTAAATCAAAAGATTTCAAGTTATTTGCTTATTTATTGATCCAAGAAGTAATGAAGGTTCAGTCTCATCAAAGGTTGTACTGCTTTGTTAAGTGTCCAAATACATAGTTGAATGACCTTCAGGATCAGTTGGTTTCGCCACAAGCAGAAGCAAGTTTTATCAGAAATGATAATCTGATGAACCTATGTGTGAACTGGCAGATTCATTCACTGGCCTGTAGATCTGTTTGGTTATTGAGATGTCAGATATCATATCATGTGTTGACCTTAGGGTTAGCGTGGGGTCAAGTGACAGGCTCAGATTTCTTATTCATACACCCCCCTGGGAATTCATATCAAGGTACACACGTGAAGATTGGGTGAAAATAGGTCTTTAGCAACCCATCCGTAAAAGGCAACTATGCTTGTCGTAAGAGGTGACTAATAGGATCAGGTGGTCAGGCTTGCTGACTTGGTTGACTCATGTCATCGTATCCCAATTGTGTGGAATGTTCATGATGTCAATCACTGTATTGTCTGGTCCAGACTCATTTAGGAGATAAACATACTATGTTTTGAATGTAGAGCTAGGTTACCAGTAGATTTAACCGCGCTAAATATAACATTTGAAACCTCACACACATTTCTACCATGACGAAATAAAACGTGAACTCTTTGGTGTTAGCAAATATACTGAGTGAAGCGGCATGGGTTGAGTCCAGTGTTTTGAGTGGGTTGTCGATGAATTACGGAATCACCGAACTAAATATGGCGCTGTATATACTCAAGCAGTTTGTTTACACCGTAGTACTTCTCTCGAACATATGACAGGCATTGAAAGCATATAAGTATTGACTATTTGTATCATTGCCACCATGGTACACAGTATTGGGTATTTGTATCATTGCCACGATGGTACACAGTATTGGGTATTTGTATCATTGCCACCATGGTACACAGTATTGGGTATTTGTATCATTGCCACCATGGTACACAGTATTGAGTATTTGTATCATTGCCACCATGGAACACAGTATTGAGTATTTGTATCATTGCCCCCATGGTACACAGTATTGAGTATTTGTATCATTGCCACCATGGTACACAGTATTGCGTATTTGTATCATTGCCACCATGGTACACAGTATTGAGTATTTGTATCATTGCCACCATGGTACACAGTATTGCGTATTTGTATCATTGCCACCATGATACACAGTATTGAGTATTTGTATCATTGCCCCCATGGTACACAGTATTGAGTATTTGTACCAATGCCACCATGGTACACAGTATTGGGTATTTGTATCATTCCCACCATGGTGCACAGTATTGGGTATTTGTATGATTCCCACCATGGTACACAGTATTGGGTATTTGTACCAATGCCACCATGGTACACAGTATTGGGTATTTGTATCAATGCCACCATGGTACACAGCATTGGGTATTTGTATCAATGCCACCATGGTACACAGTATTGACTATTTGTATCATTGCACAATGGTACACAGTATTGGGTATTTGTATTATTGCCACCATGATACACAGTATTTGGTATTTGTATCATTGCCCCCATGGTACACAGTATTGAGTATTTGTATCATTGCCACCATGGTACACAGTATTGATTTTTTTGTATCATTGCCACCATGGTACACAGTATTGACTATTTGTATCATTGCCACCATGGTACATAGTATTTGGTATTTGTATCATTGCCACCATGGTACACAGTATTGACTATTTGTATCATTGCCACCATGGTACACAGTATTGGGTATTTGTATCATTGCCCCCATGGTACACGGTATTGAGTATTTGTATCATTGCCCCCATGGTACACAGTATTGAGTATTTGTATCATTGCCCCCATGGTACACAGTATTGACTATTTGTATCATTGCCACCATGGTACACAGTATTGAGTATTTGTATCATTGCCCCCATGGTACACAGTATTGAGTATTTGTATCATTGCCACCATGGTACACAGTATTGACTATTTGTATCATTGCCCCCATGGTACACGGTATTGAGTATTTGTATCATTGCCCCCATGGTACACAGTATTGAGTATTTGTATCATTGCCCCCATGGTACACAGTATTGACTATTTGTATCATTGCCACCATGGTACACAGTATTGAGTATTTGTATCATTGCCCCCATGGTACACAGTATTGAGTATTTGTATCATTGCCCCCATGGTACACAGTATTGAGTATTTGTATCATTGCCACCATGGTACACAGTATTGAGTATTTGTATCATTGCCCCCATGGTACACGGTATTGAGTATTTGTATCATTGCCCCCATGGTACACGGTATTGAGTATTTGTATCATTGCCCCCATGGTACACGGTATTGAGTATTTGTATCATTGCCCCCATGGTACACAGTATTGACTATTTGTATCATTGCCCCCATGGTACACAGTATTGAGTATTTGTATCATTGCCCCCATGGTACACGGTATTGAGTATTTGTATCATTGCCCCCATGGTACACAGTATTGAGTATTTGTATCATTGCCCCCATGGTACACGGTATTGAGTATTTGTATCATTTCCACCATGGTACACAGTATTGGGTATTTGTATCAATGCCACCATGGTACACGGTATTGACTATTTGTATTATTGCCACCATGATACACAGTATTGAGTATTTGTATCATTGCCACCATGGTACACAGTATTGAGTATTTGTATCATTGCCTGTGCCTAATAAGAGTCTGTAAGTTTGGCCTATTTGTACCAATATATATATGTTACTACTTAGAAGATAATGACCACCCAATTCTTTCAAGTCCCTATAGTTAATCTGCAATGCCATGACAGATTAACTAAAGTAATATGATAGAATCAGATGGTCTTTAACTTCTTTTGAGTAGTAGATATAGGAAATTTCACTGAAGTATCTTTTGATATCAACTATATCAACACAAGTATTAAGTTGAGGCTTGATTATCTATGTACAATAATTCATAACAGAAAACTTAAAATGGTAAACAAGTGATGCTTTGACATCTTATGTGCAGTTCAATGTGTTGGCTTGGAGGTCAGTCTGTCCAAAGAGTTTGGAAATGACTCTGTTATTATGGGGAGTCTGGGTTGGAAATGGTCCCCTGCAACCTAAGATGGTCGTATGGGGTAACTTAGTGGACCGGGTAGTCAGGCATGGTGACTTGGTTGATGATTGTATGCCATTATACACTAAAGGTTTGGTATGCTGCTCATAATATCAACCACTGGTTTATCTGCTCCAGACTCGATTATTTACAGTCCCGTCATATAGAGGAGGTTTGCTGAGTGCGGCATTAAAAAACAAACAAACAGTGATATAAGTTGAAAACAAATATTTCTATTTCCCTGGCAAGGGCATTCATTCCATAGATTGAAGTGATCTGATGGAGTTTGGATATGGAGGCTGGTGACTTTGTTGATTGTCTGGCTTCATATCCCGATGGGGGCGGTCGGGTAGCCTAGTGGTTAAAGCGTTGGCTCGTCACGCCGAAGACCAGGGTTCGATTCCCGACATGGGAACAATGTGTGAAGCCCATTTCTGGTGTCTCCCGCCGTGATATTGCTGGAATATTGCTAAAAGCGGCGTAAAGCCATACTCACTCACTCATATCCCGATGGGGTGGATTTGAGGCTCACAATATCAATTACTGGATTGTCTGGTCCAGACTAATATTTGCAGGCTGTTGTCATGTAGCTGAAATGTTGCCGAGTGTCACATTAAACAACAAACAAACAAATGTGATGCGCAGCATCAACTGACCAGAGGGATTCTCCTTGAAGATATAGTTGCATCTCACACGTGATAGTTTAGAAAATCAGTACAAGATACACTGACTTAAAGATATGTTCCCTTAAAATGTCGCACGTGGAGATTCTTCAGCAGAACCTGTCCCCAGAAACCCATGCTTAGAGTAACAGTAAGCTAATTAGTGAGGGTGGTTACAGTTGAGACGGGGGCACAGGTGGCCCAGTCGTCCAAGGCACCACAATTCGCTGTTCATAGTTGCGTCCGTTGGGCATGCCAGAAACCTATGGTTAAGGGTTCGCCCCCAATTATGTTTCTAGGTTTGTCAGCACCATACCCGTGCTCATGGGTTTCACCAAAGGTAAACGTCTAAGACCTGCATCACTTGGGGCTTTCTTCCCACATTAAGCTGACACGCTGTGATATGACTGGAATACTGTTAAAAGCGGCGTTAAACCCAACTCCCTCGCTCACTCACTACAGTTGAGACTCTGTATCATGAGGCCCCAATGATGTGCTCATGCTATTCACCACTAGTTTGAAAACGCCCAACTCGGATATATGGATCAGGGTGTGCACAGGCTTAAAGGAGGACGTGAATTTTAGAGCTTGTAAGCCTAGTTTCTACCCTTGCCGGGGGGCACGGGTGGCCCGGTCGTCTAAGGCACCGCAATTTGCTGTGCAGAGTTGCGTCCCTTGGGCACAGCAGAACCCTATGATTGTTGGTTCGAATCCTGTTTCGCCCCGATTATGTTATTAGGTTTGTCAGCACCATACCCGTGCTCGTGGGTTTCACCGAAATGGTTATGGCTTGAGACCTGCATTACTTAAGGCCTTGATTCCACATTAAGCTGACACGCCATGATATAACTGGAATAATGTTAAAAGCGGCATTAAACCCAACTCACTCAATTCTAGCCTTGCCATTTCAAGCCTACTTTTCTTGGCTCAATCATGGCGCCACTCTGTGTAGGATACAAGTTGTCTCCCTGAAAACATGTTCTTATTTGGAATGGCTTCAGAAAAATGACCTGGTTGCACAGATAAGGAGAAGATTTGAGATTTCAAACCTGACAGACTTGTAAACAAAAAGAAATGTTGCCACAGTAAAGATACTTATTACTGAAGTATTTCACACTTACAATAACATAGACATGTAAACTAGTGAAACTACACAGTATCAAGTAACACTGCTCATCGTGGCAACATGAAACACTCAGCTGGGGGTCGTCTAAAAATAGCACTGCATCTCAGTTGCCGCGATATGCATTCAGTTGTTTGAGTTGAAAAACAATGGAGCTTTCATTTAAATGTATAGAAGTACTTGGGCGAGTTGATTGAAAACTTTGAATCACTTGACCATGTTTTCAGAACATGGATGTCGATTTTGTAAAACGCTCTCTGATTGGACTATCGATATGTGCAATAGTCCTCTAATATTTTAACACAGAAAAGCAGGCTTCACCTGGCAAGGGTGGAAAATACGTTTTGATAGACGCCAGTGGACACTCTTGTCTCTGGAAGGACAGGGCCCAGTCGTCTAAGGCGCTGTGATTCGCCATGCAGAGTTGCGTCCCTTGGGCACGCCAGAAACCTATGATTGTGGGTTCGAATCCCGCTTCGCCCCGATTATGTTTCTAGGTTTG
This sequence comes from Haliotis rufescens, assembly GCF_023055435.1. Lineage (NCBI taxonomy): Eukaryota > Metazoa > Mollusca > Gastropoda > Lepetellida > Haliotidae > Haliotis > Haliotis rufescens. The sequence goes on from NW_025963780.1 coordinate 18,897,898, forward strand.
TCAGCACCATACCCGTGCTCGTGGGTTTCACCGAAGTGGTAAACGTCTGAGACCTGCATCACTTGGGGCTTTCCTCCCACATTAAGCTGACACGCCTTGATATAACTGGAATACTGTTAAAATCGGCGTTAAATCCAACTCACTCACTCACTCACTCTGGAAGGTCAGGCACAAAGCACTGAAGTGATGGGTGAATCTGCTTTGAAGTCTCATGCTTGAATGAACGATCACGTGGTTCGAGCTTGTCAACAGTTCCTGTCTGTTTTTAAATGAAGCCTGACCTTCTCGAGCAGAAGGCAAATCATGTACTACTACGAAACCTGATACGACTAACACAATGAATTATCACTTCCTCTGCCAAGCAGGGTGGGGTCTGTGATTAGTTTAGAAAAATGTTTTGTTCCTAAAATTAATGTCAAACATGATTTTGCTTCCAGACCTACCAAAAACAATTTGTTCTCTGGACATGCTAGATATCCTGAAAAACATATTTCGTAATATATATTTTAAATTCCACAAGCTCGTCACACTGAATCCCCGGGTTCTATTCCCCAGATTGGTACAATGTGTGAAGCCCATTTTTGGTGTCCCCCGCCGTGATATTGTTAGAATACTGCCAGAAGTGGCATAAAACCATACTCACTCACTCATTGAACAACCAAAAATGTTTAAGTTTCATATTTTTGTCAGATTTATTAAGTTCCAATTTATAGGAAAATTGAAGCCTTGAACATAGATGCAGAATCTCATAATGAGGACTACCATCACCGGATGTTTTCTTGCCCTCAGCAATATTTATTTTATCTTGAGCTAGTGGATTGGGGTTGTTTTTGAAGGCTGCTGATTCACTGTAAGAATCACATTTGACTTTGGTCACATGACAAATAAGGTCGTGTAAAAACATGCTGATAAGATAAGTTACCGTCAGGTTAGTGCCCTTGAGTTGTGGAGGGTTATAACCTGGAAGTAACCTTTAGTAGTCAGATGTGATCTGTCTTAATGTAAAAGAATCAGTCATTTCTTTATTAAATTTTATTGTTGGAACAATTTATGAGCTGGATAAATGACAAATGTGGACACATTCAGCAGAATTTATTATTTTTGGCTTTAAAGAAAATCTTATAACTGATAAAATGTTTGATTTTATCATCCTGTTCACAAAATAGTTTATCTACAAAAATATACCATTGAGTATACAGTTTTTGAAGAATGAACTCAAACTTCGATATATGATAGACAAAAGATGTTCTTTGTCCACAAACAGAGGTTTGGAATTTAACAAAGACTGGATGATGTACCACAACCTTTTTGAGTTTTAGATATGTATACATTTAAATATATGCTTGTGTTCATGCGTATATCATGGTATGCCCATGTGTCACTGTCTACATTTCAATATTATTCAAATGAAACCACTGATTTGAGGTTTGAGGTCTCTTTTTGAGAATATAATGTATATGTGTGTATTAGAGTGCTTGTGGCGTCCCTGTGTGCGAGTGTAAATGGTGTTTGTATGAGAATGGCTGTTATGCTTTTATGATTAAAAAAAGGGATTCCACCATGTGATACATATATATTATGCAGTAAACCATTTATTATCATTGGTAATTGTTAGTGTTGTATTGTTTACATGGCGCACGTGCACCTTGTGAACAACACAACACTACAGTAATATCAATCATCACATTACAAATGATGTGCAAACAGTTAATGTATTTATAGGTATCATATCATGTACAATGTATTTTGAATCCTGAATAAAAAGATAATTACAAAAAAACAAAAACAAAATTATTGTTGGAAAATCATCAAAATGATTTGATTCATCAGTATTCTGACAAATTATGTTGCTTACTTGGATTGTGGGGATGGTTGTAGGTGGGGTGATGGGTAGGGCTTGATGATGTGGGGATGGTTGTGGGTGGGGTGGGGTGATGGGTAGAGCTTGGGTTGTGGGGATGGTTGTGGACGGGGTGATGGGTAGCGCTTGATGATGTGGGGATGGTTGTGGGTGGAGTGAGATGACGGGTAGAGCTTGGGTTGTGGGGATGGTTGTGGGTAGGGTGAGGTGAGAGGTAGGGCTTGATGATGTGGGGATGGTTGTGGAATGGGGTGATGGGTAGGGCTTGGGTTGTGGGGATGGTTGTGGGTGGGTTGAGGTGATAGGTAGAGCTTGGATTGTGGGGATGGTTGTGGGTGGGGTGAGGTGATGGGTAGGGCTTGGGTTGTGGGGATGGTTGTGGGTTGGGTGAGGTGATGGGTAGGGCTTGGGTTGTGGGGATGGTTGTGGGTGGGTTGAGGTGATAGGTAGAGCTTGGATTGTGGGGATGGTTGTGGGTGGGTTGAGGTGATAGGTAGAGCTTGGATTGTGGGGATGGTTGTGGGTTGGGTGAGGTGATGGGTAGGGCTTGGGTTGTGGGGATGGTTGTGGGTGGGGTGAGGTGATGGGTAGGGCTTGGGTTGTGGGGATGGTTGTGGGTGGGGTAAGGTGAGGGGTAGAGCTTGGGTTGTGGAGATGGTTGTGGACGGGGTGATAGGTAGAGCTTGGGTTGTGGGGATGGTTGTGGATGGGGTGATGGGTAGGGCTTGGGTTGTGGAGATGGTTGTGGAGATTGTTGTGTTGTAGCAGTTGAAATAATTGCAGATGGGGCACTCCTGCCATGTCACATTGATTATCCATTGAGATATGAAAACACCCTGCCTTTGACTCTTCAGTACCATTCGGAGTCCGATTTTTCTTGCTGGGCAATTTGACAATCGGGTTGATACTTTCAGACAATTTGATAGCAATGCTTTTGAATTGAATCTTTGTCAATAAATTACATGAAGCTTCATTGCACTCTTCAGTTTCAAAGGACATCACCAGTTTAAGTTATGAGTTCTGTCCAGTCTGATTTCTTGCCTATCCATGGATGTACATGTCTCACTCTGCTATTGTTTACCCAACTTGTATCCTTTACTCAAGCCTGACCTTCAACCTAGCGTGACAATTGTTATACATGGGTAAATCTGCATGTAAAGTGTATGACCTGGTTGGGTGATCCCAGCACATGTGTTCAGTCTGTCTTGACACAGCAACACCAGGCACGCTGGTAGAGTGTGCTGGCTGGTCTGACAGGTTGCTGTAGTGGTTACATTCAGTGTACAGATAGCGGCTCGTTACACCATTACCGCAGTAGAGGCTACGACGCCGTGCCTCTCTCGTGCATGTAGTGTAGTGATGCTAGTACAGTGTAGTAGTAGTGTAGGTCTGTCACAAGCAGGACCAGTTTCAGTCCGGCTGCAGTTTGCTTGCATTTTCTTTGTCAAGGGTTGTCTTGTCACAAGTTATTCAACAAACAGCTGTCTTGCAACAGGCTTATACTGAATGAAGATTGTCAATGGAGTTGGATTAGGCTTGAAATGTGAGATGTGATCAGCTAGTGTATGAACATGTGAGTTGTGGTCAACGGCTGCTATATTCCCAAACACAGATAACTCCTGATCTAGACCGATAGAGCACGCTTGGATTACCTCCTTAGTGTTATGTGCTGTGGAGTTCATTGCCGGGTGAGGCTTGTATAGAGATCTATGGAATACCATTCAAGGAATCAACTTCAGCCTATCAACATCTGTAATATATCCCTAGGTCTCGTGGGTTACTTTCGGAGAGTGTATGGTCACTAAATATACAAACTTACACTTTACATAGTGTAGATTACAAGAAACACAAAGTTACTCGTGTGATTTGCAGTTTTAGAGTGTTACAACTAGGGAATATACAGGAATATTATCCTTGGATTACCTGTCTGGATTGGCCGTAAGTGCTTCGTCAGTGTGTGTTGACCACCGTTTGTGCCTGGATATTACGTGGATATATACCATGGATTCCAAGAAGCCCCATGAACACCCCGTGGAGGCGTTGGCGGCAAGGCTACGCCCCACCAACCTCCTCACTAACAACATCACATCACCCCCTGTCTTCCAGTTCCTTGTCACCGACCACAGCACCGATGAACCAGTGCTACAGGATGATATGGTACCTGATATTTTTACTCTCATGTGGCTATCAATTAAAAATTCAATTCAAGAGGGACTTCTCATAATCCGAATGTTAAAAATTTAATCTGTTGGGGTCTCTAGATTCATATACTTTACTGGAAATATTCAGTGTCCTCAGGACATTTCATTTCAAACCCTGCATGTAAAATTTGTCAACACCGTCATATATTTAACACAAACTTTTATTTTACATAAATTAATGTTGGGTTCACTTGTATTTTGAGTTGTGCTGAGATTTATATTGTTGAAATATTCAAGAAGAATTTCTTTAAGTAGTGATTGAGATTTTGTTTTATATTTGACATTTTGACCAAAATACAATTTAAATTCCAAGACTCTTGATGATCAAGAATTAGGACATGTTCAGAGAGAGGGCTGTGGATTGAAATTGATAATTTTAAGGAAGGTCACAAATGAAATCAGTATTTTAGGGTTTGAACAATAATGATACATGTTTGATTTTTATGAAAAAACTACATTGACAAGTTGGGATCTTCAAGGAGGATTAACAAAATATTGACACACATTTTGAGTGTGTTGCCATAAAGATGCCATTCATTTGTGGAATTCCATGTTTTGTGTGTGCACTCAGGGGTGAACAATATATGTCCTAATATGCCCTTATGATAAACGACAGATCCCATGCATAAATCACATGAATTCTGTTTTTTCACAAGCAGTTTTCAGACAAGTTACAAACATGATGGATGAAAGATGTTGTTTTTTTTGTCCCATTTATTGAATTTGCTTTCAAGCTGTTTTTTACAACGTTACAGTTTGAATTGGAGGAGAGCTTCCGGTCTTGTCTCATCCAGCCAAATACTGAACAAACAAAGTTAGGGATCATGAATATTTTTTTGGGATATCTTTTTGCAGTGAAGACTGAGCCTGCAATTTCATAAAAATATGCCCCAAAGTTTTCATGATCCCTAACTTGTTTTGTTCAGTATATATATTCTATAAGTCTACAGCGCACAATGTTCTACCACATATTTATTATTATAATGTATGAATTTATTTTAGCGGAAACAATCGGTCATATTCTGACTTTCACTCTCAGTTTCACAATATGTTTTAATAGCCAGATGGGTTTTGAGATGGTCCCTGGTGCCACATGTAATGTTGAGTGAGACAGCCAAGCATGTCCTGTTTCTGTCGCTGGTGCAGATAACTGCACTGCATGGCTGATGTATTTCTCTGCATGGTATTGTCAGCTGGTCATGTGTATTGCACACACCAGAGAAGGGTTTTAGTTAAAATTCAAAGAATTAATATCTCTCTGTCTCTTCCCCTTTCTGTAGGTCTTTCTCTTTCTTCCTTTCTCTATTTTACTTTCTCTAATTTTATGTGTCACTTTACCTCTTTCTCTTTACTCTTTACTTTTACTTCTTTACTTCCTTCTTTCATCTTCCTTTCATCTTTCCTTTACCGGGGACACGGGTGGCCCAGTCGTCTAAGGAGTTGCGATTCTCTGTGCAGAAACCTATCATTGTGGGTTCGAATCCCGGTTCTTCCTGATTATGTTTCTAGGTTTGTCAGCACCATACCCGTATTTGTGAGTTTCACTGAAGTGGTAAAGGTCTGAGACCTGCATCACTTCGGGTTTCCTCCCACATTAAGCTGACACGCCGCAATATAACTGGAATACTGTTAAAAGCGGAGTTAAACCCATCTCACTCATTCACTCACTCACTTTCCTTTACCTTTTAACTTCCCCTTTCCTTTCCTAAACCCTCTTTCTTTTTCTGCTTTCCTTTCCCACACCCTCTTCCTCTTTCCACGTCTATCCTTTCCCGAACCGTCTCTCTTTCCATGTCTATCCTTTCCCTAACACCCTCTTTCCACGTCTATCCTTTCCCGAACCCTTTCTCTTTCCTTCCTTACTCCCTTCCCCCCCCCCCCCCCCCCCCTCGCTTGTTTCCACACAACTGTTTGAGTGAATGACGCAATGCAATGTCACGGTGCCCTGGAACCCTCTGGAATAGAGAGCATTGACAATACCAGTTGTCCTGTATCAGTTAGTGTGGCTGTAATCATAACAGCCACTACTGGAGCCTAATGGCCTCTGATGAAGCCAGCATGTTAGTGTCTTCATAAGCCCTTCAATCATGGTCTGGGGTGTGCTGGTTTCTGCTGAGGAGTCAATGGTCACAGTATAACACTAAGTTCACTCAGTGCTAGTCTGTCTTACAGACCCTGATACAAATATATCAAATACAGCCCATGCAAGTCTATAATGTTTGGCAAGTCTAGATTTCTGCAGTATCAGAATCTGAAAATGAAGAGAGTCTCTGGGCTCCATTTTATTAAAAGAAATTAAGATAATTTAACAACTGTTTTTTTCTGTATGATATGTTCATTTCAGAGACTTGATGTCAGTCTTACTGGAAGCTAAAGTTGCTAGACCCTGCTAGGGTACTCTGTGACTCAGTCTCTCTACACTGCTCCAGTCACTCAAGCCAGTGTTTGTCTTCAGAACCTGTAGATAACTGTGAAGGCATGTAGAGGAAAAGTTTCTCCAACCAGCTGGGCAAAGGAATGTTAATTAGGAAAGAATGCTTATGGCAATGAAATTAATCAGGCTATTAAAAAAGGGACAGGTTTCTCGGGCATCAGCTAGTCACTTTAAATCATCCATGTCAGTCACTATTAACTTAAATAAAATTTAAATTTCCTCGTCATGTGCAGCATACCCTGATTTCTATTAAATACAATGCTTGACAGCTGACATTGCATAAAACAGATAAGTACAGAGTGGGCACAGCTGTGTTGGAAGGGTAGGTAGGTTGGATGGTTGGTTTATTGTTGAACGCCGCACTCAGCAATATTCCAGCTATATGATGCCGGTCTGTAAATAATCGAGTCTGGACCAGACAATCCAGTGATTGATATCATGAGCATCGATCGATGACATGCATCAACCAAGTCAGCGAGCCTGACCACCCGATCCCGTTAGTCGCCTTTTACGACAAGCATAGTCACCTTTTACGACAAGCATGGGTTGCTGAAGACCTAGTCTACCCCGGAATCTTCACGGGTCTGTGTTGGAAGGGCTTCTTGTGAAAAATGTGCCATAAATATTGAATTGTATTTTAGTCAGCCTTAACAAAGGATGCTAATACAAAAAATGAAGAAATATATTGTTCTTTTTGCAAAGTTCATGTTGATCAAGTTTGGAGTGACCAGGAAAAATCAGTGGTTAAACTGAAGATGAAGTAGAGGAGTCATTGTCACAACCACTTAAAGGTTAAAAGTGAAAACATTAGGTCCCCAGTTTAAGCAATAATGGAAAACCTCAGGGATACTGTATTGGGTCAGATAGATAATTGGAAAAAGAAGAAATGATATTAGTTGTGCATTGGTTGTGAGACAGGTGAGATGAGTCTCATTGAGCGCAGGATCTTGTCCAAGGTGATGGCTAAGTATGTCCTGTTTATCTGTCGTATTGCTCCGTCTGTGTCGTAGCTGAGACATAAGTCTCTGTTAGCACAGACTGGGAAGCAAAATATGTGTTTGTGAGCTGACTGACCAGTTCTGGGGTATTACATTTGTCCATATAAAGCCTTTGTGTACTGTCTCCCTGAAGGTTCATGCATTGATTAGCTCAGCCTTTGAGCTCATAGTGGTGAGGTTGTGGGTAGTTCCATGTATATATACAGCAGTCATGTGTGAAACTCACTCACTCACTTCAGGCTCTCTTACATCAAGCTGACAGTGAAAAACTGTTCAATGCAGCTTAGATCTCTCTCTCTCTCTCCCTCTCTCTCTCTCTCTCTCTCCCTTTTGCTCTCTTCTCTTTGTCCTCTCTAGCCCTCTCTCTCCTTCTCACTCTTCTTTCCCCCATCTCTTTCCCTCCTTTCTCTCTCCCTTTCTTTTTCTCTCTTCTCTTTGTCCTCTCTCGCCTCCCCCCTCTCTTTCCTTCCCTCCCTTCAACTCCTCTCCCTTATTCTCTTACCTTCTCTTACTCTCTTTTACTCTCTTACTCTCTCTTACTCTCTTTTACTCTCTTACTCTCTCATCAGATATATGTTTGTTGTATTATACACACTCTTGAGGATTTCCCTTGCATCATGCTCTGACAAGTTGGCCTTGGGAAGCTTTATCAACGTGAGACATGATGTATTCATGTGACAGACAATTGTCGTCTCTAATAGTTCATATTAGATTTCAAAGTCAGACTTGGTTCCTGCATTTTTGCTTCACAGCAGATACTGTTAGGCATGGCCATGCAGTGTTCAGGCAATTGCATATTTTGTGTTTGTTTGAATGAGCTTAATGCATTTCAGACCACAGCTCAATATGTTCTCAAAAGAAAGGAGAAAAAAAACTCTCATCTTTAATTTTGATTTCTGAAAAATAATATCCTCAGAAAGATCATTTTTTTAATTCTATGTGACAGGAAATTGGTTATATGTTAATTATGTCATTCGCCCCCTTTAAAGCGCCACAAGTTATTAGTGTGTGCTGGTAGTTCCTCACTTAGCAGTGCCAGAATCGGATGATGCTCCTTGGTTCGAAATCCATTTTCACCCTTGTTATAGGTTTTCTTGATTGATGAGCAGTGTACCTGCTCTCCGCCCCTGTGGGGATTCCTGGTTAGAATAGGTCTCCAGCAGCCTCTGTTGGTTGTGTCTCTACAGGGGTTCCAGGTTAGAATAGGTCTCCAGCAGCCTCTGTTGGTTGTGTCTCTACAGGGGTTCCAGGTTAGAATAGGTCTCCAGCAGCCTCTGTTGGTTGTGTCTCTACAGGGGTTCCAGGTTAGAATAGGTCTCCAGCAGCCTCTGTTGGTTGTGTCTCTACAGGGGTTCCAGGTTAGAATAGGTCTCCAGCAGCCTCTGTTGGTTGTGTCTCTACAGGGGTTCCAGGTTAGAATAGGTCTCCAGCAGCCTATATTGGCTGTGATTCTACAGAGATTCTTGGTTAGAATAGGTCTCCAGCTGCCTATGTTTGTCGTAGCCATGTGGGGATTTTGGGTTAGAATAGATCCCCAGCAGCCTATATTCCTTGGAACCCTATCTGGATTCCTGGTTTGAATAGGTCCCTAGTAACTTGTGATTGTTGTAGGACGTGACATCATGGATTGATTGTTCAGACTTGGTTGAGAGCATGTCATTGCACCTTGATGGCGTTTGATCATTGTTCAAAATATCAATCATTGCATTGTCTGATACAAACTTGATTATTTACAGGCCACTATCATATAGCTGGAATATCACCAAGTGTGTCATTAAACAGACAAAGCGAAAAGCAATATTTTTCAAAATGGCATTAAACGGAGGTGATCAATAAATTACTTATTACAATGTAACAGGTTGGTACTTCTGATTGATTATACATGTGAACAACTGCAGGAATAATGAACTCACTCCTTGCCTCTACATGGTGTCTGTACTTCATGTCAGAATGTTTGTTTTTTGTTTAACGCTGCACTCAACAATATTCCAGCTATATGGCAGCATTTTGTAAATAAATCAAGTCTGGACCAGATAATCCAGTGATTGACATCGTGAGCATTGATCTACACGGTTGGGATACAATGACATGCATCAACTAAGTCAGCAAGCCTGACCACCCTATCCTGTTAGTCGCTTTTTACAACAAGCATGGGTTGCCTTAGACAAATTGCTTGCTGTCTTGAGATAAAGTTTTGATGTGCTTACAGGATTAGAACTTAAGTTTATTTTACAAGTCTGTCAAAATCTACGTAAAGGTGGACCGCTACACACAGGCCTGCATGTATGTCACATATAAGAGCAATAATCTTGAACGGGCAATATTAAACCCCATCTCACCTCACCTACCTGATGGTAAAAGTGGCGGTCCACAATGAAATGTCATCAGCCCCTTTTGAATTTCCAGTTTCTATATTTCTTCAGTTTCAAACCGAAATTGAAGATCCTTTTTTTGGCTCCTTTCTATTATATATTTAAAGAAATATTATCTAAAATATACCAAAAAATATGAACATTACCATGATTACCGAGACTAAATGTTTGTCCTGAGTTACAACAATCACTTACAGACCCTGAGTCTGAATTCAAAATTTACACTACACCCCATGCAAGGCAAGTCTAGATTTCTTCAGTTTCCTTGGATCCTTTCTATTATATATTAATAATATAAAAAATTAAAAGTCTTAAGATATTATTTTGGGTACTTAATGTAAGTCAAGACTTACAAGATACGGGTGGTTGCTGGGACTCTGATGGGTCAGGGTTCACTCTTGGAATTATGTTAGTTATGGGCCATGTTAGTTGAAAATTCAAATATTCCAGAGCACAATGTTAAAATGCCCCATTGTCTCTAAAAATGTGGGCCTTTTTCACATTTAGGGGCTAAAATAACAAGGGCACCTCCTAACATTATCTCTTTGGGTGCTCGTGCAGTGAGAGTTGACTTGGCTATTTACAGGCTGCCATGTTATAACTCACTCACTCACTCACTCACTCACTCACTCACTCACTCACTCACTCACTCACTCATTCACTCTTGTTCTTGTGGTAGAATGTGTCATCTGGTGCTGCAGGATCAGCTATTTTGTTCCAGGAAATGGTTTGGTATTCTATAATACAGACATGTTTAAATATTCATGATATATTGTGGCAGTGCATCAAATTCTGTTGATTTCATTGAATGCATAGTGTTGAAAACAATATTTTGAAACAGATTGCCTTAATTCAGGTCACTCACTCACTCACTCACTCACTCACTCACTTGCCAGCTCACTCTCACTTGCCCACCCACTCACTCAGCTTTGGAATGTTGTTGATATGTTTATTGTAAATATTATGAAATAATAAGAAGCAATTAATATTGATGAGCTTTTATATATGTATTTCATTCTACTTGTTGGAGACATTAAGTTAATTAAGTATCAGATGTTTGAATACATCAGGAAACAGTTTGCCATTAAATGTAAATTGCCTTGCTCATAAATACAGCCAAATGTGGCTTAATGTTTCAAAATGCAAATTGTGTATTCAGAGCAGCAGCAATAAGGAAGATGGCTTAGTTTAACCATTAGTCAACACGCCCCTGTGTGACTAAGTAATATACCAGTCGTTATTGTGTAAAGTGGAATAGCCTAGTTCACACATGAGGGGTCGTTGTTGTTGAATTAGACACGGAGTGTTATCAAGGGGCATCTGTTTAGTACAGACAATAGGCATTTGATGGTGTTGGAACCTTGCAGAATTGTAAAGGGATTCTTAAACAGTATAAGTTATTCCGATGTATTTCAATATCTTTTTCTCCTGGTTCTCACTGGTTCCAGCTTAGCCTGTCTCACAGACTCTGACTCATATTATTTTTGTTTTCCGCCCAAATCTAAATGAAGCAAGTCTTGATTTTTCCACAGGTTCTGAATCTTGCATCTCATTTAGGCTCCTTTTCAATTTAATTGCAGTTGTTTGTTTCTATCATGTCTATCCAAATGATATATTTTCAGAGACAGGCATTAGTCTAGTTCGAGTATGGTGCTTGGTTAACTTGGTTGACTTAAAAGAAAACATTTCTTCAGCAAAACGATTGAACGCTTTAGCCATTAGGCTAACCTTGCTCTATTTGAACTTGGTTACAGTTTTCACTGTAATTAGCAAGCACACCTAACGATTAGACGATTGACAAAGGGGTGCTTTTGAAAAACACACAGAGGTTAAATTTGATGTCAGTGGTCGAGCTGGGAAACAAACTTAGATCAAATGTCATTGAAACTGAAATGGGTGATAATAGGTTTATAAATTTTATAATACTGCCATGTGTGGTTTTTTTGTAAGAGAACCACGAAATAGCGATCACGTTATGTTTTACCCTTGCTCCTTGGCAGTACTGTTGATTCAGTAACCAACGTCCCATGTCATTGCTTTGATGATTTCTTTGTGAAAGGGAAATTAATCTGCAGCCAAAACTGTAGCACAAATGAAACGCTTTTCGAACTTAGTACTACGGGGCACTTATAAAGATTACTTTGTCTAAAAGTTGGTCAGCAGAGTTATGAAATTATGAAAGTCAAGCAGTCCTTGTCATATGCCAAATGTTAAAAGCTAAAGTTTGATGGGGTCCCTCGATTCATAAGCCATAGGATAAGACCCCAAGGGATCCATGACCCTCCTTAATTTCAGACACCGGTCAGGGGTGTTTATTGGAGCGGTGCTCTATGCAGTGAATACAGTACTTCCAGAGATTTTAGCTGGTTTCAGGAAACTCCTTCTCCAGTGAGCATGCCCACTGTGGTGGAGGTGTTGGGCACCCTGCTGGACAGAGCTGTCATGTATGAATACAGCAGTCTAGCCCCTGGCCAGCATGTCGAGCACCCTGTATGTTAGTAATGTACTATACCTGTGAAGAGCCGGGATAGAATAGGTCTTCAGCAACCCATGCTTGCAGAAAGAGGCGACAATACTTGTCGTAAGATATACTCTGTCTGTATCACTGGATATACTAATAATTGAGTCTGGACCAGACAATACAGTGATTGACATCGTGAGCATTGATCTATGCAGTTGGGATACGATGACATGCATCACTCAAGTCAGCAAGTCTGACCACCCGATCGCCTCTTAGTTGCCTCTAATGACAAGCATAGTCGCCTTTTACGGCAAGCATGGCTTGCTGAAGACCGATTCTCTTACCGGATCTTCACAGGTCATGCTTGTTGTTTGATGTGAATGATTGATCAGGTGGTAAGACTCAGTGATTTGGATGAATGGTCATCGTATCCTGATTGTGTGGACTGTTGGTCATAATATCAATCATTGGTTTGTCTGTTCCTGACTCAATTATTAACAAACTGTTTCGCGTTGATCAACAAGGTTGAGTAAAACCTAACTCTCATATTGTGTCAAATTAAATGTATCATGATATATCGACATCCCAATTAATAGCAAAAGTAGTTATTCTGTAGGTATATTGATAAAGATTTCCTGTCGACACATGCAATTAATCAACTTAATGATACATATAAACTAGAATGATCTATTAAATATTTTAATTTGAATTTCTGTGGCAGTTAATTATTCATATGACAGCATCAACATTAAAAATGTTATAAGATATCAATAAAGTGATATACAATGACATCCTTTGTAAGCTGTACATTGTATGGCAGAAACCAGGATGAGGATGCATCTCTGCTACATCATCACAGTATTGCTGGAAGCAGCAGCTGGCACACACAGTGGGCCTGGACTCATCTTCCAGGAGGTTAATGGTGTGATGCACAGAATTTATTGACAATTTTAACACATTTATGTGGCCCTTCTTCACACTGTGGGGCAAATGTGCCAGATCTGATATACCAGCTCGTAATAAAACCAGATGTATGTATAGATATGAATCTACCTACAGGCAGCTCACTTTGTAGGAGGAGGATCATTAGTTCATTGTCGTAGACATCCAACAATATGTACTTTGTTGTGAGTGGCATGAATGTACTTTGTTCATCAGAGGCTTACAAGAGTCCTGATGTATTCAGTATGTGATAGGACTGCTAGAGTATTCAGTGCATTCTAGGACTGCTAGAGTATTCAGTATGTGATAGGACTGCTAGAGTATTCAGTGTATTAAAGGACTGTTAGAGTATTCAGTATGTGATACGACTGCTAGAGTATTCAGTATGTGATAGGACTGTTAGAGTATTCAGTATGTGATAGGACTGTTAGAGTATTCAGTATGTGATACGACTGCTAGAGTATTCAGTATGTGATGGGACTGTTAGAGTATTCAGTATGTGATAGGACTGTTAGAGTATTCAGTATGTGATAGGACTGTTAGAGTATTCAGTATGTGATACGACTGCTAGAGTATTCAGTATGTGATAGGACTGCTAAAGTGTTCAGTGTATTATAGGACTGCCACAGTATTTATATTTATTAGGACTGCTAAAGTATTTAATAGATTATAGGACTGCTCAAGTATTTAGTAGATTATAGGACTGCTGAAGTATTTAGTAGATTATAGGACTGCTGAAGTATTTAGTAGATTATAGGACTGCTGAAGTATTTGAACCCAGTGAAAAAGAAAAGAAGAATGAAATGACCAGAAGAAACAAAGTCTGAAACTGACTAGTACCAGAAATAGTCTTGTCCATTGTTATTTTTAACTGCTGCTTTTGATGTAAAAAGAAAAAAACATGAAATAATTAAGTGAAGCAGTTAGGTAATATGATCATTAGTGTAGGGACCAGCTTTGTGACTCATTGTTGGAGATATCAGTCAGCTAAGCGACAAGGAGGCATCAAGCTGTTTGGATCAGGACAAAGAATATATTGACTTATTACGAGTCAATGTATGGCATATATGGATTATGTATCCATTCTCTGACACAAAGGTTTGTTTCAAGGCGCCAATAGCAGTAATTGGATCATAGGTACTGTAAACAACTGGGAGTTATTGTCATTTACCGACCAGTTCACTCAAGATTTTCCCAAATTAATGAAAATTTGAAAAATATTAAAGTAGTGATTGAAAACAGTATTCCCAAAATACTCCAGACCTTCTTTGACTGCATAGCATAATAACAGCTTTTTTATAGAGGGTGCAGAGAGATGAAATCACTGAACAAATTGGAAACCATTCTGTAAAACATAATTGTGAAGTATATTGTCAATTATCAATCGATTGATCGTGTTGATGATGTCCATTATAGATCACAAATTTAGATGTCGATTGCCACCATTGTGGTGACTACCAGTGTATTTAATATTTTATAGCACTGCTTATGTATTAAAAAAATTCTAGCGTTCTGATGTATTTAGTATATTATAGAACTGCTAATGTATTTAGTACAGGACTCAGCTAATTTATTTAGTATAGTCTAGCATGCTAATGTGTTTAGGACCACTTGTCCGCCCTGAGAGTGTAGGCTGGGTGGTCATTATTGCCTGGCTATACGTCTGTTATTGACACTAACATGGTTAGGGTGACTATTGCTCTCAGTGCACACTGGACACAGCTGTCAGCGGTGCCATCACTTGCAGGGTTCATCATGGCAAGTCCTGCAACCTTGTCCACCAGACACAGGATATCTATGTTTTTGATATGAGGGAATTGATTCTATGGTGTTTTTGATATGAGGGAATGGATTAAAGGGTGTGTTGGATATGAGGAAATGGATTTTGGCATGTTTTGGGATACAGGGGAACGAATACTAGGGATTTTAAGATATGAAGAAAGGGATATTAGGGTGTTTGGATACGAGGGAGTGGATGTTAGCATGTTTGGGAATACGAGGGAGTGGATGTTAGCATGTTTGGGGATACGAGGGAGTGGATGTTAGCATGTTTGGGGATACGAGGGAATGAATTTTAGCATTTTGAATGCAGGGAAATGGATTTTAGAGTGTTTTGAATATGAGAGATTGGATGCTAGTATTTTCAGGGATATGAAGAAAAGATTATAGTGAGTCTAGGGATATGAGAGAATGGATTTTGGGCCATTTGAAATGTTTTAGTAACAGCCAAAGTGATGTCGTCACCCCGACAGCACCACACACTACTGATGACACAGGACTCAAGTGTCACTCACTATAAATTGTCCTCACATTACTGTTATACCTGATAAATAAAACATGACACCTAAAGGATTGGTATGAGCTTTAAATTCTTGGCATGCTTGAAAAACCCCACCAGATTCTGTAGCTGAGGATGATTTGGGTAGCAAATGAAATAGCTTGTACTGAGTTAGACACTTGTGGCATGGATTGTGTCTGTCAGTGAGTGACCTAGTTTCGTGTGTTCTTGAATGGATCCTTCATTGGACTGAGGATGCAAGTGGTTCCTCTTATACAGTTTGTAAATGTTGGCTTTTGAAGGAAAGCTGTTCCATCAGCTTCATACAGCCATGCCATGATTCTCAGCATACAAATATTCTGGGTTAGAGAAGATCCCTAGCAACCTATGCTGGTCATAAGAGGCTACCAAATGGATCAGGTGGTCGCTGAGACTCGGTGACTTGGTTGGTGGCGACGGATCGTTTGTCACAATATCGATCACTGGATTGTCTGGTCCAGACTCGATTATTTGCAGGCCACTGCCAGTATAACTGGAATATTGCTGAGTATTTTTTACTGTATTCGTTTTAACGAGAAAAAAAGCATCTCTTGCAAACTAGCATGGAATGTCATTGTTTGTTTGTTGTTTAACACGGCACTCAGCAATATTCCAGCTGTATGATGGTGGTCTGTAAATAATCAAGTCAAGACCAGACAATCCAGTGATTGACATCGTGAGCATTGATCCATGCAATTGGAATACGATGACACACATCAACCAATTCAGCGAGCCTGACCACCTGATCCCTTAAGTTGACTCTTAAGACAAGCATTGTCGCTTTTTACGGCAAGCATGGGTTGCTGAAGTCCTACTCTCTCCCCAGACCTTCACAGGTTGGAATACCTTTCTATTTAAATGACTTGCCCTTGCACTTTGTAAAGGTTAAACACCATTTGTAAAAGAAATAGTTCAATATATATGGCATTTATTGCTGTTAGGGAATTTGTTTACGTCTAAAATCAACTGAAAAATGAGAGACCAGGTTTTATATGCAGTCAAGGCCTTTATCAAGTGATACCATTGAATCTATAATTGAGTTTAAGATGCTTCAGTAATTTGATAAATATACAAATACTGAATACAATAGCTGAATTTATATGTACCTTTTTTGAAGACAAATTTAATGATTCCTTCTCAGTACTGTTGTGTGATGGATTGGGCGAAAGGAGTGTCTTAATGTCATTTGTGTGTTCACTGTACTGCGAGATAGCTGAACAAGTTCAAGGGCCTATTTGATGTCTCCACATCAGGCTACATTTTCCTCTCACTGGATTCATAATCTGAAAGTGGGTTCCATTACTGGGCAGAAAATCAATAATTTAGTTCATAGTGTTTTTATTTGATACCAATGAGCACCAATGCTTGTCCTTTATGTATTTCAAAATGTTTCAGTTTTTTTCAATTATGTTTTTTGTTTTCTTTAAAATGTCCAAAGCACAGTATGCACATGTCAGCAGTATGATATGGACATGTCAGAAGCATGCTATGGACATGTCAGAAGCATGGTGTGGACATGTCAGAAGCATACTATGGACATGTCGGAAGTATGCTATGGACATGCCAGAAGAATGGTGTGGACATGTCAGAGTCATACTATGGACATGCCAGAAGCATGCTATGGACATGTCAGAAGTATGCTATGGACATGCTAGAAGAATGATGTGGACATGTCGGAAGCATACTATGTACATGTCAGAAGCATGCTATGGACACGTCAGAAGCATGCTATGGACATGTCAGAAGCATACTATGGACATGTCAGAAGCATATTATGGACATGCCAGAAGCATGCTATGGACATGTCAGAAGCATACTATGGACATGTCAGAAGCATGCTATGGACATGTCAGAAGCATACTATGGACATGTCCGAAGCAATGTGTGGACATGTCAGAAGCATACTATGGACATGTCAGAAGCATGCTATGGACATGTCAGAAGCATGCTATGGACATGTCAGAAGCATACTATGGACATGTCCGAAGCAATGTGTGGACATGTCAGAAGCATACTATGGACATGTCCGAAGCAATGTGTGGACATGTCAGAAGCATGCTATGGACATGTCAGAAGCATACTATGGACATGTCCGAAGCAATGTGTGGACATGTCAGAAGCATACTATGGACATGTCCGAAGCAATGTGTGGACATGTCAGAAGCATGCTATGGACATGTCAGAAGCATACTATGGACATGTCCGAAGCAATGTGTGGACATGTCAGAAGCATGGTATGAACTGTGATAAATTCTTGATTATTGGGTTTTGAGTAAAATGTGTGTCACTGTTGTTGTGTCTTTGTGTAGGTCAAATGTAAGTGATTTAGGATGCAGCTTGCCGTCTGCGATCTGACCACACCCATGGGAACAGTTTTAACAGCTGTGGTCAACCTTGTACAACAATAAGAGATTGATTTGATTTAATTGGAGGGTAGTGTGAATCCGATACATAATGTTCCCTATTGTTTGCTGCTTCTGTCCACAATGCTCCGTGTCCCGACAGTTTGTACTGGGTCAAGTCTGGGCCTAACGAACAAGACCGCCTCCGTGGTCTAGTGGTAGAGCGTCCGCCCGGAGAGCGGAAGGTCCGGGGTTCGATCCCTGGCCGCGTCATATCAAAAGACGTTAAAAGATGGTACTTGTTGTTACCCTGTCTGGCGCTTGGCATTAAGGGACTAAAACAAGGACTGGTCGGCTCGGAGTCAGTATACTGTGTCTGAGTGGGGTATTCATGTTAAACTGCGGCATGGTATCTCAGTGAGCTAGCACTATAAATCGGCATCAGTCCGGACTAGTACAAGCAGCCACACAAACACACACACGTACATGCACGTCGCTATATAAGTGCAATAATCTTGGACGTGACGTTAAACCCCATTTCACCTCACCTCACCTAATGAACAAGTGACTTAGTATATGACCAATGCAGTTCATGCTATTGGGGTATGATAACATGATTATTTACAGGCTGCCTCCTTAAGCTGGAATATTGCTGAGTGTTAAACAACATTCGCTACGTCTTGGTGTTGATGGGACAGTGATCACCTTCCAGCCCCCAGGTTGGGTTTGATTCCCACATTCACTCTATGATGGGAAGGTCTTGATTCACCTTCCAGGCCAAGGTTGGGTTTGATTCCCACATTCACTCTATGATGGGAAGATCTTGATTCACCTTCCAGGCCAAGGTTGGGTTTGATTCCCACATTCACTCTATGATGGGGAGGTCTTGATTCACCTTCCAGGCCAAGGTTGGGTTTGATTCCCACATTCACTCCATGATGGGAAGATCTTGATTCACCTTCCAGGCCAAGGTTGGGTTTGATTCCCACATTCACTCTATGATGGGAAGGTCTTGATTCACCTTCCAGGCCAAGGTTGGGTTTGATTCCCACATTCACTCCATGACGGGAAGATCTTGATTCACCTTCCAGGCCAAGGTTGGGTTTGATTCCCACATTCACTCCATGATGGGAAGGTCTTTATTCATTGCTGATAACAAACAAACAAACATCTAGCGTCTGGTTCTCAAAGAAAATTGAAGTCAAGGAGACTTGAGACATTGCTTTGATAAATGATTTTACATTGCTTATGATCAATAAAGTATTCATTCTCTCAAAGCATTTACAAAAGTAGCAAGTGTTTTGATTTCCAAGACAAGCGGGCATGCAATGCCTTTCACCACTCATTTGTGGCGGTGTCTGGAGAGCCGGCTATGACAGACTATTGATGCAGATGACACAAGAGCTGCATGGTGGGGGCTTCATTTGATGGTCTCTGTAGAATAGAAATGTTTTGCTGACAAACCATAACAATAGTTCTGCCGAGACTGCTGTTTCTGTGTGCCGTTGAACAAATGAGTTATGACAAACTCTCTACTTCCAGGCTTGTGACCTTACAGGTATATAACACTTAGGGCTGTGACAGTAATCGAGTACCTGATAGCGGGTTGGCTATAGATGGATTCAAACATCTGAGGAAGGGAGATAACTCTAACTGAAATTGTTGAAAAGGATATGCAATTAGAAGTGCATGTGGCTGTGGGCGTCTGACAAAATGGGAGAGAAATGATTGTGCACTGCATGCTCATTTTGACCTTGATGCACCAACAATGAAAACAACAACGTTTATAGTGCATGCTGTGAGGAAACACAAGAAGTTCAAGCAGCTCAGTAGGAAAACATCTTTCTTTGGACAAAAATCGATCTCAACTTCCTCTTGTCAAAAAGGAAAACAAAGCACACTTGGCAGTTTGATACATTAAACAGTAACCACAGGACAGAAAATCCTTGAGCTTTTAACAATCCAAGTCATGCTTAAAGGGCAAGATTTTCATGACTGCTGTTATGCAGTCAATCCAAGTTCCATGATGCCATGCCTGAAAACCATGCATATCTATATTGATGAAAAATGAATTTAAGACACATACATTTTCTTGTCATAACTATGAATTATTATCTAGCTTGCAGAAAAATGTAAGAGTCTGGCTGTAACTTGTTTTCAAAACCATTCAAATACTAATATGTCTCAGCGTCTAAAATTAAAACAAATATGGCAAATGTACAGATTAAAATAAAAAATGAAGCAAAGAGGGTTTGGGTGATCCTGGCACAGTCAGGCTGGTTAGGCTCATCATCAGCTCAGGGCCCTTGCCTCCTCTACACGCAGCCCAAAGAGTGAATAGGACTTCTCCCAGGAACCGCTGCCTGGTCGAACCTATCCAGAACTTTTTGGAGAATGTGAAGACTCCCCAACACTGCAGCCTTCTGCATTACCCAGACTGTCAGAAGGGCTGTTTTCCTGTTAGCAAACACTGGTAGTCTCCCAATGTCAGTCAACAGATTGGGAGGTACCAAACCTAAGGCACCGAAAACAATTGGGAGTCAGACAACTTGGTACTTTGGACGCAAGCATGATATTTCGAAAGCGAGGTCCGCATATTATTATTATTATTATTATTATTATTATTATTATTATTATTATTAAGTATTATTATTATTATTATTATTATTATTATCTGTCAGGAAAATTTGTTAGAGCTACATTAAGAGACAGGAAGTGTGGCTTGAAGCTGATGGCCATCATGATTGTATCATGCTGCCTCCCTTGACCAGCAGCTTGGGATGAGGGCGACCTATCACCCATCACCAATCATCAGTGTGACAAGACTTCCGGAGTTAACATTTTCTAGCAGTGTATCTGTAATTGTGCAATGTGACTCCATGCCTGCTGTCTATATATGCATCAGACCTAGGCCATTGCCTATGGTGCAGGCGGACATGTTGGTTGCAGCCCCGGGTAGTTTGCTTGGGTGAATGCTCTTGGTGATGACAGAAATAAATATGGATGCCATCACAGTATGTTTTGTACATAACTCAGTGTCCCACAGAGGTCCTTGTTGTTTGCTTGGTGAGAGGGTGTGTGATGCGGGTCATACAGACATCTTTTAGTGTCACGGCAACCCTCATAAAACATCTGTCAATGGTGTATTTGTTTAAAAGAACACATCCAGGTTGTATTTGTGAAGAGACACCAAAAATAATCTTTGACTACAAGATGATATCCATGTTAATGATTTGATTGTTTCTCTCGTAAAGCAGAAAGCCTCTATTTGAATTCTCCTTGTACACAATAATGTGAATCCTATTTGTTGAGCCGAGGTTGAATATAACTGGTTGAATATTTTGCTAGTTGTCCTAAAACTAACTCATCCCTTGTAAGTACCTGGTAGAACAGGTCCCAGTACTCTATACTTGCACCAATGCCGAGTAATGATGATCAGGTTGTTACAGTGTGTCATTGTGCCCTGACTGTGTTGTTTGTGCTATCGACCACTAGTTTGTCGGCCCGTGAAGATCCGGGGTAGAATAGATCTTCAGCAACCCATGCTTGTCGTAAGAGGCGACACGGGATTAGGTGGTCATGCTCGCTGACTTAGTTGATACATGTCATCGATCCCAATTGCGTGAATTGATGCTCATGATGTCACTCACTGGATTGTCTGGTCCAGAATCGATTATTTGCAGACCGCTGTCATACAGCTGGAATATTGCTGAGAGCAGTGTTAAACAACCAACAAACACGAGTTCGTCTGGCCCAGATGATTATTTACAAGCTGCAGCTGGAATATGCTGACTGGGCATAAAACAATATTCATGAAATAAACTTGTTCACTTAAGTATTCAAAGCAGATACATTAATGAGAATGTAAAGTCCAAGTTACTGATGATGAGTAAGATTCAGTCAATGGCAGCTGCAATTGTCATTTCGATTGGTCGCACCCTGTCTGTATCCCTGATCTGGTGATCAGTCACTGACTCTAAGAGAGGAACCTTATGATACACGGAATCTGCCACCTCTCCCTGGCCCTGGTCACAAAATGAGATCCAGTGTGATTGAGAATCTGGACTTGAACTAATCTAGACTTGCCTACTATTTTGACTTGCATGGGCTGTATTTGATAGATTTGTTTCAGGGTCTGTATGACAGATGAAAGTCTCTAAGAATATTATTTTGGCCAAGTTTTAAGAACACCAAACTTGCTCTGTAGTGGGTGGGGATCAAAACTTCTGTCAAAAATTGCAAAGTGCCCTTTTCAAAATGTCATTTTTTCTTAGCAATAAACATCATAGACAGTCAGGTGACTGCGAGCAGTTATGTTTAGCAGTGACCATGGTCGTTACTAAATCTGCACTTACTTTTATTTCAGTTCGTGTTGGTAATGCTCACACGCTACTAGATGTAATCGCTCACAGTCACCTGACTCCCAATCCTCAGTCAGTTTATAACCAGGTGACCAAAACTCAATGTTAAGGTTTAAAGCTAAGAAAATGGAGAAAATATTCCTTATGTCCGAAAGGCTTGTTTTCATTTTCAAAGTATAAGTACACATGCAGGTACTTTTGTTAATAGTCATTGCAATATTTCATGATTCTATTTCAAGTGGTGAGGACTATCATGCTGAGAATGGAATTAGTATAGGCTGCGAGAGCTGAGAAGGGGATGAGATCTGGAATGGAATGGATGTTTTTTTTCAAATTAAATGTATATCCTGGGGTCTGTATTAGAGACAAGGGAAGGAGGGGCATAGATAGAAGAGAGATATAGACTATACCCAGATGCAACTAGTTTTTTATTAAGACTGATGGGAGCTGACAATGTATAGCTTAGGGCCTCAAAGGAAAATTAAAAATATGGACATAGACTTGGCAGAGACAATAATAGTGAAATGTAGTGGGGAAGGAAATTGTGAAACATTATGATAGGGAAAAATGAAATATGATAAGTAATCTTGTTAAAAGTATTTAGGTATTATTAATCAACTTGGAATCTTGTAGATAGTATGTATCAGGTTGACTTAATGCCTCGGTTAAGGGTACCAGTTTCAGTGTTCATGCTTCTCAGTACCTGGGTTTTCAAGGATGGGATTTTTGTAAGAGACATTTTTTGGTCACTGCTTTGAAATATGCAATTATTTTTGGAAGAACTGAACAATTTAAGTTTGGTTCGCACCACATTTTCTTAAGGAATCTCCCTCATCCATCCCCCAAGGGTGGGACCCCCAAAATCAACTAACTTACTCTGCCATTTGGCCCCCACCTCCCCTGAGTCAAAGTGCCACTGTTTGTTGGCCTGCATGATTGATGTCCATACAAGACTATGCATGTACACAATACTGATAATGACATCCATTATATACGGGGGATGTTCCTCCCCTGCAATTACACCCAGTGTTAATTGTGTGGGTCTGTCCACAGCTGAGGCTCCACACACTGCTTGCATGATTACACAGAAGAGGAAAAGGGTGTATGTTTGCATCTTCTTGAATAACAAGAAACTGGATCTTTTGTACAAATGGCTGTGGGCGCCTCTTCTGGGATGTTTGAAATAGGTGAATTTCAGATTTATAGATGGTCAAATCTGAACGTTATGTTCACCCTGATACTAGTATATTGATGATGTAGATCTTAAATTGCTGCATGTTCAACATGTTGCTATTATGAGGACCCATGAAACCCTGGCTTGGAGTAGGTCCTCAGTTGGAGTCCCAAATTCATTCCGATTTCCATTTACACTTAATGTCACTAAAAGAAAGTATTGTACAAAGCAACATTAAACCCAACTTGCTCGCTCACACACTCACTAACTCACTCACTCACTCACTCACTCACTCACTCACTCACTCACTCTATCTCCCACTTCAAGGGTTGTTGTTAGTATTGTATATTGTGAAGCCCCTATTTCTCATCATGTTACACCCATTGGTGTCTCTGCAGCCACAATTACCATCATTATTTGGGAGAGGAAACCATTAGACATGTGCAGTACTTCCCACCAATCAAATCTGACCCCAGCATCTTTACCTCAGATCAATAGAGGTGACACAGCAATAAGGCCCAGTGTTTTGTGTCAGCCATCTTTTGTCTCATGTGAGCAGTTGCCTGCTGAGATGAATGGCTGTTATGACGAAGCTCATCATGTGATTGAACCTGCATGTTCATAAGATATTTTCAGGAAACAGAGACTTATGGAAACATAATGTTCTTGTGGTGTCTTCTAGCTGTCTATATCAGAGACTAATCAGAGGAGGGCCGAGAGTCAATATTTTGTGAAGCTAGATCTGTCAGATAGATTTCTCATAATAGTTTCTAAGGGAGCTAAAGAAATTTGTCTGTGGCATAAGTCAAGGGCACTTATGTAACACAAGTCTTTGCCATCACTAAATATGTGACGTACTGTAGAACTGAGCGCCTGACTGAGATATGACCTTGAATGTTTTCCTTGCACAGACTGTTTGCAATGAGGCTTATGTCTGAACTTGTTGTGGGAATGGTTTAATGTATTGGACAGGTATATAGGTGCCTGAACATAGGAAGGAGATGGTTTGTACTGGAGCAGCATGACATTTGCTGCAGCATCCTTGAATGTGGTTGAGCTGCCCAAAGGGAGCCAAGGTGGCCTCGTCACCCAAGGCGCCATTATTCCATGTGCAGGGTTGCCTCCCTTGGTTGTGCCAAAAATCTTTGATTTGGGGTTCAAATCCCAGATTTGTCCAGATTGTTTCCAGGTTTATAAGTTCCATAGCCGTGCTCATGGATTTCACCAAAGTGGTAAATATCTAAGACCTGCATCACTTCAGGCTTTCCTTCTAAGTGGCACGCTGTGATGTAACTGGAATTCTGTTCGAAGCATCATTAAACCCAATTCATCCACACTGATGTAAGATCCACATCACTTTAGAGCAGCATTATACCCAACTCACGCACTCATGCATTCTGATGTTCTGGGTCTCCTTGCACAAAGCAATATTAGCACTATGATGATCACAACTCCCATACTTTAACAAAGATTTATGATTGTCATAGCAAACAGATCGCTTTATGCCAGCGGACTCTTTTGTTTGAACATAATCAGTTATGGATTGGCTACCTTCTACCAGTATTATGAACGATTGCATAATCATTTATGACAAAACGATGAAGTTCTTATTCAAATTGTTCAGCCCTACCTTTCATTTGTGGATAATTACACATAAATACATTTATCATCAATATGAAAGCAATCAATTTTTTACATTTAAATAAAACCAGATTCCTTGACATTTCGGAAATCAATTGATTGATGATAAAAGACGACGACAGATACTGCATGGCTTAAACATTTTAGGCTGTGACAGCACATGCTTGTTGGAAGAGGCGACTATGCTTGTTGTAAGTAACGGGATCAGGTGGTCAGACTCGCTGACTTGGTTGGAGCATGTCATAATATCCCAGTTGTGTGGCTCGATACTCAGAATATCAATCACTGGATTGTCTGGTCCACACTTGATTATTTACTGACCCCAGTCCTATAGCTGAAATATAGCGGAGTGCAATAAACAAACACAGCTGTGAAATTCAGCACTGACATTGTTAAATTGGGTGTGAAAGAAAAATGGGTTTACAGGTTGTATTCAATCAAACCCAGTGTTCAGCCGGATGAGGCGTTTGGTCTTCCTGACTGCCTTGTAATGTAGATTTGGTGATTGCGATGATAATTTAACAGGGTTCTCTCTAAGAATTTTCTGACATGGGCCCTTTTTGTGAAATTTTCAAATATTCCAGAAGTACGCCCATACAGCACGATGTTAAAATGCTCCATTGTATTTGAAAATGTGGGCCTTTTTCAGGTTTAGGGGCTAAAAGCACATGGCCCCACCCTTGAATTATCCCTGATTTAATAATGAGTGTGTGTACATGGAGAGTTGAAAGACAAGCCTTCCTTGCATGCATCAGTGAGATGAACCATGGAGTGTAGTGGAGGAATGTATCTTCACTGCTCCTTCCACTGATGATAGATGCGATCAGAAAGGCAGATATGCCTAAATATTTTCACCAAAACACAAACATCAAAAGTCTCGCACACCAAAAAACTATGATGTGATGATAGAAGCAGTACCTTGAAAACTGTATGTACCAATACCTTGACTACAATTCAAGTGCTGTTGTTTGTGATAACTGCTTGATTGTCCTGTATCTGTAGACACTGGACCAGAGCAGGACACAAGACATAGCATCCATCATGGTCAGTATGGTTGTCTTTGTTTTGTTTGTTTGTTTGTTTGTTTGTTTGTGTTTGTGTGTTGTTTAACGCTGCACTCAGCAATATTTCAGCTACATGTAAATAATAAGTTTGGACCAGACAATCCAGTGATTGACAGCTTAAGCATCGTTCTACACATTCGGGATACGATGACATCCATGAACCATGTCAGTTGTTCTGACTACCCGATCCCGTTAAGTTGCCACTTATGACAAGCATAGTCGCCTCTTCCGACAAAGATAGTTGTGTCTTACAGCAAGCATGGGTTGTTGAAGCCCTATCCTAACCCGCATGTTCACGGGTGCAGTCTGGTTATCCTCCAGAGTACCTGTGTACAGTGGTGTACATGTACCATACATGCTGGTCAGCATGAGTTGGTCACAGTGGCTGCCCAGAGTACCTGTGTACAGTGGTGTACATGTACCATACATGCTGGTCAGCATGAGTTGGTCACAGTGGCTGCCCAGAGTACCTGTGTACAGTGGTGTACATGTACCATGCATGCTGGTCAGCATGAGTTGGCCACAGTGGCTGCCCAGAGAACCTGTGTACAGTGGTGTACATGTACCATGCATGCTGGTCAGAATGAGTTGGCCACAGTGGCTGCCCAGAGTACCTGTGTACAGTGGTGTACATGTACCATGCATGCTGGTCAGCATGAGTTGGTCACAGTGGCTGCCCAGAGTACCTGTGTACAGTGGTGTACATGTACCATGCATGCTGGTCAGCATGAGTTGGCCACAGTGGCTGCCCAGAGAACCTGTGTACAGTGGTGTACATGTACCATGCATGCTGGTCAGCATGAGTTGGCCACAGTGGCTGCCCAGAGTACCTGTGTACAGTGGTGTACATGTACCATGCATGCTGGTCAGCATGAGTTGGTCACAGTGGCTGTCCAGAGTGCCTGTGTACAGTGGTGTACATGTACCATGCATGCTGGTCAGCATGAGTTGATCACAGTGGCTTTCTTCATGCATGAGGGCAACTTGGGAATTCATTTCTGATTATGTAATACATGTATGCATGCTTGTCTGAAGAGATGATCGTTTGGCCACAGTGACCGCTTGTTATGGATCGTGACATATTGGTAACTATATGCAAATTCACGGCAGTCCACAAGCTAAGTAAAAGTCCAGTGATTGGAGTCCTTGACTAGATGCATTTATGGGCTATAATTCAGACCAATTCCAAATGCTTCAATTTTGTTACGCGTTGCAACTGAATTAAAATAGCATAAAATATAATAAACATTTTTGTATCAGTTTTGCAGGACTAGCTACAAACTCTGAGGACAAGTTTTAATAAGGTTTCTCCCCACTCCTACCATTGTCTAAGGCTGTACATTCATGTGTTGTCATCTAAGCCTGACGTCTAAGATCACTGGACACATGCGGTGTTGTCAGGACTCTCACCCAAGAGGGGAATCAAGAAATGCTGACTTTGGTAAAACCATATCTTGTTCTGGGGCGGGTAGCCTAGTGGTTAAAGCGTTCACTCGTTACGCCGAAGACCCGGGTTTGATTCCCGACATGGGTACATTGTGTGAAGCCCATTTCTGGTGTCCCCTGCCATAATATTGCTGGAACATTGCTAAAAGCTGCGTAAAACCATACTCACTCACTCACTCATTCCTATCTTGTGCTGTTTGACAGACTGACCGAAGATGTATTTTAAGTCTTAGCTCAAGTCCCTGAAAAACATAACAAGGGGTTGAGATACATAAGCCATTGCTTAAGGAATTCTGAAAGACTTTTTAGATGCTTCAGACAACTTACATACATTTCCAATGCAGATAGAAACAACAAACCATCACTGATATAACATATTTCTGCCTCGTTGTAAGATACATAAACAGGTTTTGGCTCTTTAGATTTTCACTGGACATTAAATAACTAAATTAGCTACTAAAAAGAACAGTCACTTTGAAGCAGATGGAAACACACGTCGTCACAGACAGGACAGTTCACAGAGACATGCACATCATCCTCTATTACTTGGTGATGAATCATTGTATTGTCTGGTCCAGACTCGATTATATGCAGGCTGCCCACGTATAGCACGAATTTTGCAGTGCAGTGTTAAACTGTAGACAAACTTGGTTATTATCCCCCAGGGGAACAGAGTATCTGTCGCCCGTCTGCTTCACAATGGGGACACACTTTCTCAAAACCTATTTATAAGTTGGAAAAATGAAATGTTTCACATTAAGTTACTGGTTACGTACTTAAATGAGTTAAAAAATTGTTGTCCCAAATTCATATTTTACAGAGGTATGGCCCTTGCTCCGTCCTTTTCAGCTTAGTGCATACTGCATCAAATGGGAAAAGTGTCCTCAGAAACTACTGCAAGCTTGCCTAAGAGATATTTTCCAGACTGGGTTTAAAAATTGGTGCCCTAAGCTAATTTTTTCGATAGTTCCATTGCTACATGTTATTAGATATTGTGCGTCTTCACTGGGGACGCGTTTCCTGAGAAACAACATGAAAGTTTGCATGCTTATAAGACATACATAGAATTAACAAAAACTTCCGAATTATTCACTACTATGTGAACTAAGTGAAATGGGGCTTAGTGTCGTGTCAAACATTATTGCACTTATAAATCGATGCTTGCATGCGTGCGTGCATGCGTGCGTTTCTGCTTTTACTAGTCTCGTCTAATACTGATTTTTTAGTGCTAGCCCACTGAGATACCATGCCACAGTTTAACATGAATACCCCACTCAGAGACAGTATACTGACTCTGAGCTGACCAGTCCTTGTTTTATATCTTAATGCTGAGTGCCAGGCAGGTTAACAACTTTACCATCTTTTAACGTCTTTGTGTATGACGCGGCCGGGGATCGAACCCCTAGCCCTTCGCTCTCCAGCCGGGCACTCTACCAGGAGACCACACAGGCGGTCTACTATGTGAACAAACAAAATTCATAATGTGCCCGTGGCAGGGGAAAGTGATAAGGCTGTTTTCTTGTAACATGGGGAGCATCAGGCTGAAGATGACATGTTGGGTTTCTGATTTCTGCCAAGATTTAGGAGACACCAGAACAGCAGATTTTATTCATCAGATTATTTCAAGGTTCAAAGGATCAGTTTGTGGGTAGTGAAGAAACGTGGTTTGTAGCCACATTTCCAGTCAGTTAAAAATATAACTACCATGTTGATACTGGCATTTATTGTCGGAGATGAACTGAGTTCTTCTGAAGCTTCTTTTTTTATTTTTAATGATTTTTATAATTGAGCACACTATAGCCCATCTAAAGTGCTATTTGACACTTGGAGTTATTATCCCCCGCCGCGCGAAAGCGCGAAGCGGGGGATATAGTATTCACGACCGTCCGTACGTCCGTACGTCCGTCCGTCCGTCCGTCCGTACGTCCCACCTGTTTGTTGCCGCGATATCTCAAGAACTAAACACTGGATTGTCTTCATATTTGGAACTATGGTGTATATACAGACTCCGCAGACACCAGTCGGTTTTGGTGACCTTGATCCCATTTTCAAGGTCACAGCAGACAAATCTGCTTTTAGAGTTGGAAAACGGTGTTGCCGCGATATCTCAAGAACTAAAGACTGGATTGTCTTCATATTTGGAACTATGGTGTATATACAGACTCCGCAGACACCAGTCGGTTTTGGTGACCTTGATCCCATTTTCAAGGTCACAGCAGACAAATCTGCTTTTAGAGTTGGAAAACGGTGTTGCCGCGATATCTCAAGAACTAAAGACTGGATTGTCTTCATATTTGGAACTATAGTGTATATACAGACTCCGCAGACACCAGTCGGTTTTGGTGACCTTGATCCCATTTTCAAGGTCACAGCAGGCAAATCTGCTTTTAGAGTTGGAAAACGGTGTTGCCGCGATATCTCAAGAACTAAACCTCTCGATTGTCTTCATATTTGGAACTATGGTGTATATACAGACACCGCATACACCTGTCAGATTTGTTGACCTTGACCCCATTTTCAAGGTCACAGCAGGCAAATCTGTTTTTGGAGTTGGAAAACGGTGTTGCCACAATATCTCAAGAACTAATCGCTGGATTGTCTTCATATTTGGTACTATGGTGTATATGGCGGGGGATATTTCGTCACTCTGTGACAAATACTTGTATATACTGCAATTGGGTCGGAGAGTGTATTTCTGGATAGTTTTTTTTTTATCTATGACAAGAAGAAAATAGGGTTTTACATTATGAAAGTGTAACAACATGGAATATGTTTAAACATTTTGAAGATGGATTGGGTGTCATATTTTGCAGATAATAAAGCTGTTGTTTTGTTTGTGAGCAAGTGATGAGATCTGTCTATGTTCTGAGCAAGTGATGAGGTCTGTGTTCTGGGCAGTTGATGGGATCTGTGTTCTGGGCAAGTGATGAGGTCTGTGTTCAGGGCAAGTGATGAGGTCTGTGTTCTGGGCAAGTGATGAGGTCTGTGTTCAGGGCAAGTGATGAGGTCTGTGTTCTGGGCAACTGATGAGGTCTGTGTTCAGGGCAAGTGATGAGGTCTGTGTTCTTGGCAGTTGATGGGATCTGTGTTCTGGGCAAGTGATGAGGTCTGTGTTCTGGGCAACTGATGAGGACTGTGTTCTGGGCAAGTGATGGAGGACTGTGTTCTTGGCATTTGATCGGATCTGTGTTCTAGGCAAGTGATGAGGTCTGTGTTCTGGGCAAGTGATGAGAGCAGTGTTCTGGGCAAGTGATGAGGACTGTGTTCAGGGCAAGTGATGAGAGCAGTGTTCTGGGCAAGTGATGAGGTCTGTGTTCTGGGCAACTGATGAGGACTGTGTTCTGGGCAAGTGATGAGATCTGTGTTCTGGGCAACTGATGAGGTCTGTGTTCTGGGCAAGGTATGAGGTCTGTGTTCTGGGCAACTGATGAGGTCTGTGTTCAGGGCAAGTGATGAGGTCTGTGTTCTGGGCAACTGATGAGGACTGTGTTCTGGGCAACTGATGAGGTTTGTGTTCTGGCCAAGTGATGAGGTCTGTGTTCTGGGCAACTGATGAGGTCTGTGTTCTGGCCAAGTGATGAGGTCTGTGTTCTGGGCAGTTGATGGGATCTGTGTTCTGGGCAAGTGATGAGATCTGTGTTCTGGGCAACTGATGAGGTCTGTGTTCTGAGCAAGTGATGAGGACTGTGTTCTGGGCAACTGATGAGGTCTGTGTTCTGAGCAAGTGATGAGGTCTGTGTTCTGGGCAAGTGATGAGGTCTGTGTTCTGGGCAAGTGATGAGGTCTGTGTTCTGGGCAAGTGATGAGGTCTGTGTTCTGGGCAACTGATGAGGTCTGTGTTCTGAGCAAGTGATGAGGACTGTGTTCTGGGCAACTGATGAGGTCTGTGTTCTGGGCAAGTGATGAGAGCAGTGTTCTGGGCAGGAGATGGGGGTCCGTGTTCTGGGTAGGAGATGGGGTCTGTGTTCTGGGCAAATGATGAGGACTGTGTTCTGGGCAAGTGATGAGGTCTGTGTTCTGGGCAAGTGATGAGAGCAGTGTTCTGGGCAAGTGATGAGAGCAGTTTTCTGGGCAGGAGATGGGGGTCTGTGTTTTGGGCAGGAGATGGGGGTCTGTGTTCTGGGTAGGAGATGGGGTCTGTGTTCTGGGCAAATGATGATGTCTGTGTTCTGGGCAAGTGATGAGGTCTGTGATCTGGGCAAGTGATGAGATCTGTGTTCTGGCCAAGTGATGAGGTCTGTGTTCTGGGCAAGTGATGAGGTCTGTGTTCTGGGCAAGTGATGGGATCTGTTTTCTGGGCAAGTGATGGGATCTGTGTTATGGCCAAATAATGAGGTTTGTGTTCTGAGCAAGTGATGGGGGTCTGCGTTCTGGGCAAATGATGAGGTCTGTGTTTTGGGCAAATGATGAGGTCTGTGTTTTGGGCAAATGATGAGGTCTGTGTTCTGAGCAAGTGATGGGGGTCTGCGTTCTGGGCAAATGATGTGGTCTGTGTTTTGGGCAATTGTAGGGATGTGTGTTCTGGGCAGGTGATTGGGTCTATGTTCTGGGCAGGTGATGGGGTCTATGTTCTGGGCAAGTGGTGGGGTCTGTCTTCATGACGGTGTGACTCGTTTCTCATGCTGTCAGCCACTGGTTTCTTGGACCTGACTTAACAGACTGCCGTTCTAGAAAACCACACTCAGTCACCAGTATTGAACAATAAAAGGGGTCTGTTTGCTAATAGTTGAATCTGGGTATCCCCCAACATTAGCGTTAACACATGGACCCCTAGACTTTCATGCTTACTTTTCTACACTGATCACTCACTAAAATGCCTGGTAGCAAGAAATTGACCTTGAAAATATTGAAAATATCTCATCAAGATCATTGATCTAATTTGTCTTGGGTAGAAACAATTTCTGATATTTCGCCTGTAGCATGGCAATCGGGTAAAGAGAGTGGTTCTGTCTGAGTGCAGTAGTATGTGACCACACTGTCTGTATCTAACGGCTGGGTCGGACTACTCACCCATCGCGAGGCTGCAGCCCGGAGTCAGGCTTGTCCCCTGGACCTGATAACACGCACTGAAGAGGACAAATTTTGTTAGCAAGAACACATAACACTACAAACTCGCTGATAAGACAATTGCCAGCGACAGTTTCCATGCATATTGATGGAGATGAATAAATATCCAAATGCCAAAGCCGTAAATGGTTTATCGTGAACATTCTGGATAATATTAATATCTAAGGAATTCAATTTGTTTGATCATAAGATTAAAATATAGAGCAGCTGTGATGTTTATGAAAAGATCAATTGGATAAAGTACTGGTAGAAAATATGTCCATGAGATTAACCAAGCTGAGAAACATAGGATGGCAAGCGTAATTTTCTTTGATGTGACATTAAATGTCATTCCGTAAGATTCGTAGAGCCTGGTGTGTCTGCAGTTGGTCATCGTTAGTGTTGCTGCTCAATGAAAATGTTGCTATTGATGCTACTATTGATACAGCGCAATACTGTATGTGCCACACAAGTCGGGGATCTGGTCAAAGGACCTGAAGGATAAAATGGGTACTGTGAGTGAGTGAGTGAGTGAGCTGGGTTTGCTTTAATACCGCTTTGAAAAATAGTCCAGTTATATCACAGCATGTCAGCTTAATGTGGGATGAAAGTGATGCAGGTCTGAGACATGTACCTCTTTGGTTTAACCAAATAGCATGGGTATGGTGCTTGCAAACCAAGAAACACTAATCGGGGCGAACCAGGACTCAAATCCATGATTACAGGTTTCTGGTGTGCCACTCTGTGTTTCAAGTGGCGCCTTAGTGAGTGATCTAGATATGATGGATGACATTGTACATGTGTGCTTGATACTCAGGTACTTCCAGACTGGAGCCCTGCATCCTACATCCTATATGTACCTCCAGCGTATGGCTGAACACTGTGGAGGGAGCATGGGTGGCCCAGTCGTCTAAGGCACCGTGATTCGCTGTGCAGATTTGTGCCCCTTGAGCACGCCAGAAACCTCTAAATGTGGGTTCGAATCCCGGTTGCCCAAATTATGTTTCTAGGTTTGTCAGCACCATACCCGTGCTCGTGGGTTTCACCGTAATGGTAAAGGTCTGGGACCTGCATCACTTTGGGGTTTCCTCCCTAATTAAGCTGGCACGCCGTGATATAACTGGAATATCGTTAAAAGCAGCGTTAAACCAAACTCACTCACTCACTGAACACTGTTGTGCCAGAATATGGGGCCTTGTATCTCTGTATGTCCCTCCAGCGTGTGGCTGTACACCGTGGAGCCAGAAAGGGGGCCAGACTGGAGCCCTGTCAGCTGGAGTTTGTGTATGTCCCTCCAGCATGTGGCTGTAGACCGTGGAGCCAGAATAGGGGGCCAGACTGGAGCCCTGTCAGCTGGAGTTTGTGTATGTACCTCCAGCATGTGGTATGTGTGCAGGTAATCAAGGGAAAATCACCTATATGTAGTCATTAGCTACACAGCAGGGACTCAGGTAATGTTGCTGGCTGTCTTCTAACGGAGCGGCTGCTTGTTTATGGATGATGGTTCATGGAATGTACCCACTTCATGTTGTTGGCTTTGCAACAGTCTGAGCACTGTTCTTTGTATGTTCTCAAGTCATCAACTTGTTTCCGTGATTAATCCTGAATACATATGATATCTCTGTCCATGCTGACACAATTCCATGCACAATCCAGTTGAGGTTTAGCTCACCTACGCGGAAGTCAAATGAGAGTATTTCTTGGCCTGCTTGTCCATGGCATCATTGGCTGATTCCCCTAACGCCATGCTGGTCATAAGGGGCAACTGAATGGTCAGTGGTCAGACTTGCTTGAATGCCCTCCTACCCTTGTGACTTGCATCATTTTCGATCCTCACTTTGAGGAATGTCATATATTTTAAGATGAAGCTTGCATATTCTGAATTTAGGTTTTTAGGTTATATTATCCTTCACAGTGGCAGATCGACTACTGCAATAACTATTGAGAAACTTCTCCATGTCTTACTCAATAAACTCAATGTATTGTTTCTTTCTGTACATCAAAACAATACCTAACAATTAGAATAGAACCTCACTGACACAGAATTTCTTTCAGTCAGTCTGTAACAATATATTTCTCAACTTTGTATTGAAACAGTGAACTTTTGAAAACAGAACCATTTATCACAAACAAAACTTGATAACATAAACAACTTTCAAACTTTGACTAGAGTGGTTAGCAGATCTACTGCCATGGCATGAACACTTTGAACAACAAGTTTATCAAAAAGATAAATCTTAAACTCTCTAGAATTGAGGAAAAAGCATTGCTCCACATGAGAGTAAATACACAACTTATGTCATTAAGTTCCAGTTCCAGCACCTCATATCTCTTAATTCTTTTCAGTTTTCAACCCATGGGAAAACTTAAAAGCACTCAACAATTATCATTATTACATTGGAAATGTGCTATGAACTATAAAACTTTTCCAGTTTACATCAAATATTTTCAAAGCTATCTCAGAAAAATACTGACGTGAGGGTATCATATAAGTCAGTTCCAACACTTGAATAAGTTTTCTGAAACCTGGATTACTCCTGACACTATCCGCAAATCCATGATGATAAAATCAAGAATGGTATCCGATATTGCAATGGCATGATGTGAATTTGCGGGTAGTTTCTTGGAGTTCATTGTGTATGTCAATTTTATTTGTTTTTTCTTCGGTTGCGATGTTTTCCCCCTTGTTGTACCAGTGGAACAGTGCTTTCTTCGCATGTGATTCGAACCAATTTGTCATGATTCCACTATATCTAAGAATTGTTCCACAAAGCCTACAACCAATGCGCCTTTTGTCCACATTGTTGTCTTCTTTCACGAAGCCAAAGTTCATCCACACTTTTTGATTTTGCAGACGGATTTGTGACAAATTCTACTTTGTCTGCCGCCATGATGGATGGCTTGCTAAGAGACAGGAGGGGCAAATAATTCTAACCGCTATACCAGTTTTCAAGCTATTGTGCGCTATTCAATCAGAATATGAGGTGGATTGGGAATAGATGAGAATAGGTGGTTAAGTTTAGGCAGAACTAGTGATTTAAAGAACATCTTCCAACTAAGAAGTGTAAGGTGTCTTTTTGACCATATTGACATGAATATTTCACATTGCTTGAACCTGTTTTCGTAGTCAATATCCACCGTATCATCCAGATCAAGACAGAATGTTATGCCCAATAAATCGAAAGGTTCCTCTGTCCAGTCTCAATTCCATTTTGGGCAGTTTCATTTTCGATCTTTTCTTTGACCCAATCCATATTAATTTTGTCTTATCTGTGTTGATTTGTAATTCTGAAAAGCACAGGAAGAATGTCAATACATGCAGAACAATGTAGAGGCTTCGTTCAGAACCATCAAGTGAGCAAGTTGTGTCAGAAGATACTCAGTGTCACCAAGTTTTATTCCCTCTATATCCTGGTTATTTCTTATATGTATTGTATATTGTATATTGTATATTGTATATTGTATATTGTATAAGTATTTCTATGCAAGGGATGAATGTATAAGGTGATGAGGGATCTCCATGATGGCATCCTCTTGATATGTCAAAGTATAATAAACAAAAACCACTGACAAGAACTCCTGATTGTATTCCATTGTACAAAGTATGTATCTATTGTTTGGTTGATTTTCCTAAGCCAAAGTAACTCAGTGTTTCATTTATGAAATTGAAATTGACAGTATTGAATGCTTTTTGTAAAAATCTATCAGCCGTAGTTGGCCTGGAATTTGATCATTTTTCAGTATATCTCATTAGATCATACGTCTGTTCCCCAAGGCATCACCCAGCCATGAAACCCTTCTGATCTTCGTTAAGAAATATATCCAAAACAGATTTTATTCTACCCAGTATAGCTTTAAGAGGCAACCTTATAGAAAACTGATGATAACGATATTGGACGGTATTTTGTTGGTTTATTACCTTCAAGTAAACATGTAATTAGTCCTCATTTTTGTGAGATAGATGTCATTCTAGGAGAAGTTTAAGAATTCCGCAGTAAAGCCAACTGGTCCTGGACTTTTTCCATGTTTCCGACATTTAACTGCAATGAGGACTTCATCCTAATTCAGTTCACCTTCAGTTCACCTTCAGTTCACCTTCAGTTCCCAGAGACAAACCATGGGATAGTTGTGGTACTTTACATGTACCATGAAGGGTGGAAAACTGCTTCTCAATGAAGGGAAAATGGACATTCATGTTTCAAAAGAAAACATTTTACAAAACAATAATCCTCTTAACACCATAATATTGGTGCTGAAAAATTTCAATTTTAACAAAAGAATTTCACACAAAATACCAACTTTCCGGGAAATCAAATGGGAGGTTACTCAATACTACTGAATAAAATATATTGCAAATGTTAATTTTGATATTAGACATTTCAACAGGTACTGGAACAGCTGTCATTTTCTCTTCTCATTGTGTACAGTACGATTACTTACAGACCGCTGGAATATTGCTGAGTGCAGCGTTAAACAACAAACAAAACAACAAACATTATGTGCAGTAACTATGCATGTGATATACGCAACTGTAACATGAAAATGAAACAATAGAAAGTTGAAAAACGCAACAAAGATGTTCCCTACCATGATGACGTGTTGATTTGGTTGTTATAGTAACTGAAGGTTTAAATGGCCCAAGTGACCCTCCTCCACCTTCCCTCTTTTTTAGAATCCTTGATCTGCCCTGGGCCTTCATATGTAATGCAAATACTTACCTTATATATACAGTAGTTATATACATGTGCCTTGTTGTCTGAAGCTTTGCACTGTAATTGATGGCCATTTCAAAATATACCTGCCTTTATTCAAGTTCGGTTTTTCACTTTAACATCTTGCTTTGAATGTTGAATCTGTTTCACATTTTGTGTCAAGATTGCTTACATGGTGTAAACGGTGGGGATATACGAACAATGGCTGAAGATGACTGCACCGGATTGAGGAGCGCCCATTCATGTTGGGGTCACAGATGCGTGGGGGGTTGCGAGGGCTGGCGGGTGTGCGTGTATTAGGGCCATGGGGTGGGTGTGTATGAGTGATGCTTGGATGGGACAGTTGTGAAGGGTGAGTCAGGTGGGTGTCAGAGATGTGTGGGAGGTGGGTGGGGCAGTTGTCTGAAAGGAAGACATTAATAGTCATTGCCAGGTAATAAATGTTTACAAGATACATCCTCGGATTGGAAAACTTTTTGGGGGGACAACATTGAAGAGCATTTCCTGTCACATGGTAGGGTTAGCCGGGTACATCCAGGCTCGCCGAGTACATCCAGGCTCTCCGAGTACATCCAGGCTCACCGGGTACTTGGTGGTGGGTGGGGTTGCATGAATAAGAGTTAAATATTTGGGTGGATTAGCCCCATGGTAATTCATGCAGAATGGTCACCAGGGCCATTTGTGGCATAGTTGTGATGATTTGCTGTGCAGAGTTATGTCCCTTTGGTGTGTGAGGATAAGATGATCATGGGTTTTAATCCCAGCTTCACTCTAATTAGGGTCTTTCGTTTTTGTCAGCGCTTAACCCATGGTCAGTGTCAGGCACATCATGTGAGGATTTCACATCAAGACACGCCATCATGTAACTGACATAACGTTCAAATCACCATGAAACACAACTCACTGAGAGACGTTCAGTGGTGTTTTAGCACACCAAGACAGTGTGGAGCATTGTTCCTGCTGCAAACATCTGATCCACCTTTTGATACATGACTCGTGTGCTTGTAAAACAACATTCAATCTCTCGCTTCACTCAGGGGGACGGGAGGGTAGGCTGGCGTTCGCTTGTCACCCTGAGTTTCATGCCCCACAATGTGCGAAGCCCATTTTAGGTGTCCTCCACTTTGACATTGCTGGAATGTTGCTAAGAGGGCATAAAATCCAACTTTCTCACTATCTTCACTCATGTGGATGGGTGTCAGTTACAAATTTTCCAGAGTAATGTAAAGTAGTTTTTGATTTTCATGTTGGGTGATTCAGAATGGATTACCATGTGCATTGTTTTTCCGATATGGTTTTTAACTGCAGAGTAGCTGCAATCAAATACCTTGTCAGTTGCTGCACGGCCTGTAGACTAGGAAGGGCTGCAGTAACACAGCATGTAGAGTACTACAGAGAACACAGCCGACAGTCTGTGGCACTCTGCTACAGCTGGTACATGTTTCTGCCCAGGACATGACGAGGATCCTAACTGAATAAGCAGTAACAACCAGCGTGTTGTCTATTTCTGATTTCCAACCCATCAATATTCTTGTGTAAGTCATCAAGTTGTCAGGTGAAGGTTTCTTGTGTGAACTAAAAACTTCCAGAACCGACACTCTGGGTCAGAAATGTTCCCAAAGACCCCATGTTTAGTTGAGATTCTTGGTCAGAACAGGTCCTCACACCATCCCAAGGCAAGGGAGTTAAGTGACTATAAAATTCCAGTTTCCACCATACTGAACGTGTGCGAAATACGCTGCAGTCGGAAAGCGCACGTTAAATCTTCTATATCAGTCAGTCAGTCATACTGAACTAGACTGGCATTTTTTTAGTTATGGAGTTATTTTTTGCATGGACTAATGAATCGATGCATAATCCAATCAAAATCATGTGAAGAAATGGTCATCAGGTTCATTATCAACATGGTGACTGCTGTGCAGATTTTGGTCAATTGCAGGATTTGTCAACTGAGCATTGATAGATCTTGTCCAAATCTTGACATGTTTTTAAACAAGGTGTTTAAGTGATTTGATGCACTTTGCAAGGAAAGACCTGTTTTATTACAATAAAGATTTTGATTGGGGCGCCACCATTTTGTTTGAAGCAAATGCAAGTGATATGAGAGGTGGAATCTGATGCTCAGATCAAGCAACAAACTTCCTGCCAAGTTCGGCAAGGGTAGAAACTGGACTGATCAGTTAACTCCCTTGTTTCGGGAAGATGAGGTCTTGAGTGCACCATGCTTGTCTCCCTGTAGAGATTCCAGGTCAGAGTAGGTCCTCAGCACCCCATGGCCATGCTTGTCTCCCTGTGGGGATTCTGAGTCAGAGTAGGTCTTTAGTACACCATGCTTGTCTCCATGTCAGGATTCTGGGTCCCCAATACCCCATGCTTGTCTCCCTGTTGGGGTTCTTGATCAGAATAGGTCCTTAGTACCCGCTTCTAAAAAAAGGTGACTAGAAAGGAATCTGGTGGTCAAACTGTTTGACTAAGCTGACTGTATGTTCTCATCTTGCTTCGACACCGTGGATCATTGTGCATGCTTTAAATCACTGATTTTCCTGGACAAGATTGGGTTATTTACAGGCTGTCGTGACATAGCTGGAATATGTCTCTCTCTCTCACTCACTCACTCACTCACTCACTCACTCACTCACTCACTCACTCACTCACTCACTCACTCACTCACATTTGTTCTTGTGGTAGAATGTGTCATCTGGTGCTGCAGGATCAGCCATTTTGTTCCAGGGAATGGTTTGGAAAATAGTTCCCTGTTGGTATTCTATAATACAGACATGTTTAAATATTCATGATATATTGTGGCAGTGCATCAAATTCTGTTGATTTCATTGAATGCATAGTGTTGAAAACAATATTTTGAAACAGATTGCCTTAATTCAGGTGTTCATGCATAACAAGTGTTGTATGAAGGAAAGAAATGTCACGTCGTTGTCAGCAACAGAAGGCATTAATCATGGACAAAACTAAGCATGTTTTTAGCCATTTCTGAAACTAGCTCTTTGCAAACAAACACATCTAAATATTTTGTTTCTTGTCGGAGGAACTAAAATATGGTAGCAGGGTTTTTCTCACTGAAAAGGATGGATTGCGAAACAGAACAAATTTAAAGGATCATGCACGTTTCCAAGTAAATCTGTCAGTGACAAATGTGGTTCTCACATGTAATTCAGTTACATAATGCGAGTGATTACTTAATGATATACCTGTGAAGATCATGTAAGAATTGGTCTTCATCAACCCATTGCTCATTGTAAGGGGCGACTAACGGGATCGGGTGGTCAGGCTCGCTGACTTGTTTGATGCATGTCATTGTATCGCAATTGCGTGGATTGATGCTCATGATGTCAATCACTGGATTGTCTGGTCCAAACTCGATTATTTACAGACCGCTGTCATATAGCTGGAATATTACTGATTGAGGTGTTAAACTACAAGAAACAAAAAAACAAGCTTAATGATGAAGTAATACTCTGTGTTTGTATTAAGATATTTTCACATAAGTGACTATCTATAGGGATTTGGAGCATTAATTTGGAGCATTTAGTAAGTTATTGTGAAAACACAGGTCCATAATGTATGGTCTTGATAGTTGACTGCACAGAATGGCATGGGTGTCTGCTGCCTGGACAGGATGTAGTCTATGTCTTCGCGAGAATGTATCATGTGATTATTTTATGCATTTGATTGGCTAATAGTTGGCTGGCATCCCAGATTGGCAATCTAATTTGCATAAAACGGTGTTAGTCAATCAATGAGATTAATACATGTCTACGTCAGAATGTCAACAACGACAACGAGGCACTTTCATTTATAAATCATACTAAAACCGTAATAGCACTTCCGAGCATGGCAAACATTTCTTGGAAATTGAATGATGCCAACATTTCTAGGAAATTTATGAAGCGAAGTCGACTGACTATTAACAGACAACCACAGTCAGAAAAAAACTATATTTTAATGAAATTAGGGGCAATGATGTTGCGTCAGGATAAACACACTAGATATTTCTTTGGCCTTCTTTAACTAAAATCGCACCAAGTCTGCGTCAACCCTGAAGATTGGTCTGATTGAACCATCAAATGGTCAAGCTACTGATCATTCATTTTCAAATATTTGGTGTTCATCTGAGAAGATGTTTGACTGACAGTGATATGGGTAGATTTTTGGGCTGTTATGATTCACTCGCGTATTCGGTGAATCAAACCGTATCCATTCATGAATTGAATTTGTTATTAGTGGCCACTAGAATCTATATTTATGAATATTCAGTCATGTGCATTTACATACCCTGTACCTAAAAATACATAAGAACATATTACCGTATATCGCTGTGTATAAGGCGAGTTTTTCGTACCTAAAATGAGGGGGCTAAGAAGGGGGGTCGTCTTATACACGGAGTCGAAGATCTCACATTTTTTTTCCACTGGCGATGTCAACGGGCGTCCGATAGCCAGCCCAGCATTTGACAATAAAACTTCGCATTTCGTCCTAAATAACTGTTCCAATAACTATTTCCATACAAAAACATGATTTGTATCTCTTTTCCTTGAATAAATTTTAATAATTTCTGCAAATAAAGTTGAAATGACCCTCTCCTCGATGCAGATTGTCAAACCAGCTGACACGGTAAAACAATCAACATCCGTGAGTAGAGAGCTGGAAGTACCGGTAATCATTTGCATATTGCACATGTGACCTAACATGTGATAACCGGTGAAGCTGAAATCAATTCCCACTGTTTTTACAGTTGTATTAACAAGTGTTGGAGACGGTGTGTACAAGTGATTGCGGAATAAACACGCTGAATGTGAAGCAAACATAAGCCTAGTTAGTTACAACATAGTTAATTGGTGATTAAATTACTCACCATTGTCTCTTATATGTTATTACTTCATAAATGAATTTTATTTTACAGGCACCAATTTGGTGTCGTACCGTGTAAACACAAAATGGCGACGTGTGCCGGAGTTACACACGCGACCTATCATTGTAGAAAAAAAACAACGCAAGATAAACATATTTTTATTGCATATATAAGGTTTGTGTGCGCACTTGTGATGTGTGCGAAATACGCATCAGTCGGAAAGCGCACATTAAATCTCCAAAGTAACTAACTTACTAATTTGTGATGTCCGTGTGCGAAATACGCTACAGTCGGCAAGAGCACGTTAAATCTTCTACCGGTATATCAGTCAGACTTGTGATGTGTTTCATTCCAGGTCACCTTATACACAGAGTATAGGATTTTGGGTTGATTTTTAAGGCGTGTACAGGGGGGTCGTCTTATACGTGGGGTCGCCTTATACACAGCGATATACGGTATATGCATAGATTTCTTCAAACACAGCACTCTTATAATATTTAATTTGACAGTATTGTGGTCACTGGTCATTGTCGCAATTGATCAGAAACTAGTACCTGGATAAGTGAAGGATATCAATATATTAATAATTAACAAACCATGTCAACTTATGTATTCTGTTCTGGTTTCACTGAATATAACAAAAAACTTCAACTGCTAACTTGTTATTGTATTGGTGACT
Source organism: Haliotis rufescens (assembly GCF_023055435.1). Lineage (NCBI taxonomy): Eukaryota > Metazoa > Mollusca > Gastropoda > Lepetellida > Haliotidae > Haliotis > Haliotis rufescens. The sequence goes on from NW_025963780.1 coordinate 18,940,816, forward strand.
TAATATTCGTATTCATTACCCTACATTCGTGATACGAATCGTATTCGCCTCATAGTGTATTCGTTGCAGCCTTAGTAGATTGTGACTCTATTTATCATTATTACCCTATAAACTTTGTGTGTGTGCAGCTATGTATTACTGACTGGGTTAATGAAGTTAATCTTTAATTCACTGACATTTTCATCTGACGATATGATTGATCGATTGTGATTTTAAATCGTAAATAGACACAAATCTCTTGCTACATCAAGATTCGGTAATTATATTGTCCTTTTTAGAAAAAAAAGGAATTAAATTGTGACAAATTCAATTATTACTCCCTCAAAATGAAGGCACAGAAAGCATGTTCAATGAGAATGGAGAAGGAGATATCAACTTTCTGGTACTAAGAGCTATTGTAAATTGACAGATTGTGTGGCTGTTTAACATTTAAATTAATGGATGGAAATATCTCCCTGATACTAAAGGCTTAATGCCCCTGACACCCATTGGCAGTTTATTATGTATGGAGGTAGGATGCTGTAACAGGTATTTACATAGAGATGTGTTCAAACAACAAGCAGGACCCGTGAATCACTACCTACTCATCATTATCCTCACATTAACATCTGTAGTGGGTCAAAACCAAGCGTGGCTACATCACTTGACATGGTCAGTGAGCTAATGACACTAGTCATGTTTGTGGTAATCAGTCACACTGAGGTTGTAAACAGACAAGGGTCATTATGATGGATATATGACAATGCTCGCCATCTGTTGGTACATTCTGACCCTTTGAACCTTCAGCTTTGACACGTTAGGTATCTGTACTTGACTTCAAAGACCTTCCTTGATAATAATGTGTACTTATCTTGCTCTGGACCCGATACACAATGTGCATGCTCAAAGTGCTAACATTATTACCCTGGATTGGTGTGCACTCGTGTTCATTCTCAGCTCCCTGGGGAGTATACAAGATCCTTGAATTGCACGAAGAGATGATGAGATGTTCTGAAGCATAAAGGATTATTGTGGATTTAGCCAGTTATGGTTTTAATTGAAATAAATCTTTTTAGGAGGATTTCTTTTGAAGGTCATGAATCTATAAGAGCCAACTTCATCACTATGTTCCATATAGTGGAAGAGCATCTGCCAGGAGGGTGGAAGGTCGGTGTTTGATCACCTGCCTCAAAACTAAAAGATGTTAAAAAATGGTACTTGTTGTTACCCTGCCTGGTGCAAGGCATTAATGGGCTAAAACAAGGACAGATCAGCATGGAGTCAGTATACTATGTCTGAGTGGGGTATCCATGTAATCTGCTGCATGGTATTTCAGTGGGCTTGTACAATGAAATCGGTGCATGCGAGCATGCAGACTTCAAGTCATCGAGTTAGTACAAAATCCATACAAAGCTGATGTGTCATAATGATCTTGCATGGCCTAAAGCATTGTCCACATACAACTGGCACCATTTGTGATATATAATATATTGTTGGTGTGGGATTACCTCACAGTAGATTATATCACACTCTGTCATCAACGCATCATACTGAAAGATGTGAAAAGCTGGCACTTCTTACATGAAGGGGCTAAAACAAGGACTGGTCAGTTTGGGGTCCATATATACTGTGTCTGAGTGGGGTATCCATGTTAAACTGGTATCTCAGTGGGCTAGCACTTTTACACCAACATTAGTCCGGACTTGAACAAGAACCCACATATGCACTTGAATACATGTCACTTTTTTGGTGTAATCATATCCTAATTGTGTGGATTGATGCTCACAATGTCAATCACTGGATTGTCTGGTCCAGATGCCATTATTTACAGACTGCCTTCATATAGCTGGGATTACAACGCTGTTTATCTCCGCACTCAGCAATATTCCAGCTATATGACGGCGGTCTGTAAGTAATCGAGTCTGGACCAGACAATCCAGGTATTAATATAATGAGCATCGATCCTCGCAATTGGGATCGATGACATGCATCAACCAAGTCTGACCACCCGATACCGTTAGTCGCCTTTTACAACAAGCATAGTCGCCTTTATGGCAAGCATGGGTTGCTGAAGACCTATTCCACCCCAGATCTTCACGGGTTCACCAAACAAAGAGTCTCCGAAATAACTGCCTGGTAACTTTTCTGTCGGGCTGCATGAAATTTCCCTCCACCTACCTGACTGTGAAGCAGATAATTTTAAGACTACTTGTGGTTTGAGTGTTATTACAACTACTTGTAGATTCCCAAGTAATTGTTTGTGTTATTTCAACTGAATCAACTTAAATTATCTTTTATTTTTGTGATTTTTCAGTATTTATAATGTCTGAATGCGGGCAGGTACCTTGGAAGATGGCCCGGCAAATCTTCAGGGTCACCTGCCTGACTGTCTGGTTGGGTTTTATAATGATTTAAAACATGGAGTGCAATGGTCTTGAACGCGACGTCAAGTCCCATTTCACCTCGCCTCTCGACAGTCCTTTCCTTAGAGCACTGCTTCTTCTCAGCAGCAATCTGTTAAGTATGGATAATAACAAGATTATTACATCAGTTTACATCATATTTCATCATACTACAACATTACAAAACTGCCCCGTTGACCTTGCACACAATAATTAATATATTTTGGTTCAGCATATTCTGTCTTTATTGAGAGAGTATCATAAGTATGATAATTTGTTAGTTTTGTTTAATTGTTCCCTTCCTGTGGGGATTCCGGGTTAGATTTATTCCCCCAAACATATGCTTGTCAAACAAGGCAACTTTTTGGATCGGGTGGTCAAGTTCAGTGACTTGGTTGATTGCGTGTCATTGTACTCTCATGACATGGGTATCTGCTCACAATATCAATCACTGGTTTATCTGATCTAGGCGCTATTATTATTATTACTGCTCACAATATCAATCACTGGTTTATCTGATCCAGGTTATTATTATTATTATTATTTTTATTATTATTAACAACAGACTGCCATATGGCTGGGATATTGTTAAATGCGACGTTGAACGACAAACAAACTTGATTACTTCTGGTTTGTTTCGTGGATGGTTTGAAGGCGGCTCCATTGTGTTACAGCTGTCAAGGGAGTGTGATTGGAAGTAATCGGCCATTGTTTTATGTGACTCCATCTGAACAGCTTCTCATAAGTCATGTTTAATGTCCACTAGGAGAGTGTAGTTTGTATCCACTCAAATAATTCGAATAATGCTGTTTTTTGACTGAATACTGGTACCTGCCAGTTGGTTCTTAAAGCTTTTAATGGATGTCAAACTCCAGTTGTTCTTTTCAGTTGTGATTCCCCTTTGTAAAATGTTTAAAGTGCAGAGTAATTGCTTGGGAATATCTGTCCCATCCTAATAAATATAACAATTGTCTGACTATTGACAAGCTTACGACCTCCGTGGTCTAGTGGAAGAGCATCTGCCCAGAGAGCGGATGGCAGGGGGTTTGATCTCCGGCCATATCATACCGGCACAGACGTTAAAAGATGGTGCTTGTTGCTACCCTGCCTGGCGCTCAGCATTAAGGGGCTAAAACAAGGACTGGTCGTCTCGGAGTCAGTATACTGTGCCTGAGTGTAGTATTCATGTTAAACTGTGGCAATGTATCTCAGTGGCCTAGCACTATAAAACAGCATTAGTCTGGACTAGTACAAGCAGAGGCACGTCCATACACGTCACTATATAAGTGCAATAATCTTGAACATGGTGTTAAACCCCATTTCACCTCACCTATTTACAAGCTGGCGTCAAATGTCTGACATATTGCTGAGTGTGGCATCAAATAACAAACTTGATGACTATGAGTGTACTTGCTTGGCATCAAGTCAATGTATTGATACATTTAATAGTGTTAAGATGCAGCAGATCTTATCACTGTCACAGTCTTTGGTTGTCAAAATGACTGCTCCAATGTTGAGTCTGTCAATGCTTTTGTAATAATAATAACTCGAAGGGGATTCAGGGCAGAATACCGGGTCCCTAATTCGCCTTGCTTGTTGTGAGACCTGGAAGTGCACAGTTGGCCCAGTCCAAGGTGTGTAGAGTTGCGTCCCTTGGGCATGCCAGAATCCTAGGTTTGTCTCGATATGTTTCTTGGTTTGAATTGTGCTTCATGTTTGCCCCAAAGTATTAAACTTCTAATACAACTTTATTTAAGGTTTTACCCTCACATGAACAAGGATGACATGCTGTACAATGAATGAATTGCTCTTCTGAGAGGTGTTAAATCCAACCCACTCACTTGTTAGAGCTGACCAATGTGGATTGAATGGTTACAACATCTGACCTTGGAATGGGTCAAGGAGAACAAACAGATCGTGAATGATAGTATTAGCCTTACTTTCATTGTCACGAAGTAAATCTGTCATATCTGGAATTGACTTTGTGTCAAGGCTGACATGTAGTAATGAAGTTTTGTCGAAGGCGATCGTGTGAAGCGCATGGACTTTCGCAGGTCCTCCCCAACAAATGTGTTGGCTGTGGAGTCTGAGCAGATAATTCCTGCTAATGTCAGTAGAAGTGTCCAAGTACTCTCACTTGCGGCCAATGCCCAGACTCCGTGGCGACACACCTCCCTGTAGTCGTGGTGACACTGAAGGATGCTGGTGCGATGAGCATATTGGAGCTGCATCCTTACACCACAAGTGTATCATGCTTGAAGACATCCATGGGGATCCCTGATGAGAGTAACCTCCCTTTAATCCATGCTTGTAATTTAAACTGACTAATGAAGTGGATTGGTGCTCATGCTGTCAACCACTGATTTGCCTGTCCGAAAAGTATGCTGTTGTTGTGATGTAGTTTGAATGTTGCTGCATTCGGTGTCAGATAATGCTCATTCACTCACTGATGCTTGCATTCACTTAGTGAGCACCTAAAACATATCAAGTTTCCAAGTTCTATTATTATTGTTATTATTATTTTAAGTTTCATAATTATAGTTACCCATTGGATTTTACATGAGAATAGGTCCCCAGCAAACCATACTTGTTGTAATAAGCAACAAAATGGTTGATAACTGTCATTGTATTTGTGCAAGCTGCTTCTGTCTGTAAGTGAATGCTGTTTATTTTCAACTTTCCAGCAAGGAATCATTTGGTTATGAAGAAATGCCAAACTTTATTGCTCTTGCATCAAACCGGTCAGTTTTCTGGAAATCTGAAACTTCTTTATAGAAGCATATATCCTCTGTGCTGAGTAACAAATTAATGAATTTCCTGTTTTATGAAAATAAATAGCATGTATTTGTAAGAAAAATATAAAATCGAAGTATTTCAATACGACTCTAGTAACCATGGTACTATGAAAACTAACAATGTGATTGGGAACCAGTTTTGACAAATTATCAGTTGTATTCTCCAAATAATTTTCGGCTGATTAACCCACAAGTATCAGCAGGCAGCAATTCTGTCTTAAGGACCAGGAACATCACCAGTGAGTGTAGGAAGGGAGACGGTCAGGCATTCCCAATCCACTATGCTGATGAAGCTGATGAGATTTTGATGACCTCTTGGGCTGATGGCTTCAATAAGTAAGGAGTCCTCTCTGTCTGTCAGCACTACTGCTTGATGATAGTTTCACAGTTAATTAATCCATAGCTTTTCCCACTAGTGTCATGGGGCGTAGTCTATAGCTTTCCTGACGTGAATCTGGGTCCTAAATACCCATCTTTGTCTTACAGTTGCATGGTTGCTTTCCTACACTGCATCTGGGTATTATAGTTAGGGCTGCAACGATACAGGAAGGTCACGATACGATACGATACGCATCTCGATATTCTGGTCACGATACGATACGTATCTCGATACGCAATGATAAAAAAAAAAACAAGACTTAAAGTATGTCAAGATTGAACCTTTCATGATTTTGGAACAGTCAAAATTATTTTATAATATCAAGACTACTGAAGTTGTTCAACTTTCCTTCAAAACAATTCAAAGTTCAAACACCAGAAAATAATCAATGTACTCCACCAGTGATACAACTTCAAAGAATTTTGATGCAATGGTCGAAGAAATTGTATCTGAAATTATTGTTTTATCAGGAATAGTTTATTCCAATATCGTGTTACCTTAGTTGCAGCTTTTACTATAAAATTATATATTTATAATTATAAGAACCACAAGTGTAGCATTTTGGTACTGGTGATTGCTGTTGCAGGATATTTTTACGTATGGAACAGTTTGACCAGTCACCCTAGGGACTTCCCGTGCTACATGTATTTCGATTGCGATAACGTTATGTTGACATATATTAGCCAAATTGCCACAAATATGACTTTTAACGAGTCAAAGTATGGCATTTTTAATATATGTATCCATTCTCTAGCAACTAAAGTTTGTTTCAATGCGTCAAAAGCGGTAATCTGACCGTGGTTGCTGTATCTCTTCACACACGATTTCACTTAACTTAATGAAAACAATATTAAATGAAATTTTGAATAAAATTAATAAAATAGATTACAAACACAAGTCCAGATATACAATGAACACGTTTTAATAACAAGATAGTATAATAATGGTATTGAATTGCATACTTCAGTTCGGATTTGCTGACTGGTATTTTCGGTGTTATGTGCTTGCGGGGATCAGCTGATAATGTTTTATGAGATGGGGAAAAACATCTGTCAGTGTAAAACCTGAGCTTATTAAAAATGTAAGTACGTTTTGGGGAGCCATGCGTTAGCGCGCGCTATAACCAAGTTAGCGGTTTATTGAAAGGCACAATACCGAGGAAACGCTCTACTTAAGATTTGCGTTCCGTATCGTGGCGTATCGATAAATGGGCCCACATTTATCGTATATCATATCGTGGGTCAAGTATCGCGATGCATCGGAATATCGGTGTATCGTTTCACCCTTAATTATAGGTTATGGGAGATTTTCCCCACCGCAGTTGTATTTTTAGCTGGTGAGCTTATGGTGAGGCACATTGTCTGTTTCTCTGTCTGTCCATTAAGTTGCTACTCTTTCTTCGATACGGCTGAAGAAACGAGCCTGAAGCTGATGGAGGATGTCTAATGCCATGACCATCTTCCCGAGGCAAGGGAGTTAACTGACTATGAAAGTCCAGTTTCCACCCTTGCCGAGCTAGGCTGGTATTATGGAGTTACAATTTGGCTGGACTAACGAGTCTATGCATAGTCCAATGAAAATTGCGCAATGAAATCGAAATCTGGTTCATAAACCGTGGTGCAGATTTCAGTCGATTGCAGGGTTTACAAAGTATGTGCACCTCGTTGTCAACAGATATTTTCGAAATTTTTACATGTTTTTAATCAAGGTGTTTGCATGATTTGATTCACTTTGGGATGTAAGACCCATTTTATCACAATATAGATATTGATTATCGATCAGATTGTCTTGACTTGGAGCCGCCATTTTGTTTGAAGCAAAGGCAAGTGTTACCAGAGGTGGAGTTTGATTGGTCCATAGGAGAGGCATGGAAGGGACATAATTCGTAATAGCCACTTATGGCGCAACGATTGAGCCCAGGAATTCCAGCCTTGTTCGGCAAGGGTGGAAACTGGACTTTTATGGTTAGATAACTCCCTTTGCCTCAAGAAGATGCGCCATGACAGGACTATTTGTGAGTCTTTGGTGTGATGAATAAATTGCAAGTGATTCTGTGGTATTTGAATGGCTTAACAAGAAATTATTTTTGGCATTTTTGTTTCCATTGACCCCCAAAAACATTTTTGCCAGGCATTCTAATGGCCTACTGTTCTTGATTGGCTGACAATAAATTAATGATGTCATGGTTACTGATTTCGCGTTGTTGTTTGAAGGGTTTTTGTGTTAATGATTAATTAAGCAGTTATTATTGTTGACATTTATAACAATTGACTTCAATATGTTTTTGTGTTACAGAATTATTAACATAAAAAATGGTGTACATACATTCCATAAACATGCTACGTGGACTTACACTGTGCACACTGGCTTGTAGGTTTGTACCTCCATAGTCAATTCCTAATAAACATATATATATTAAAACATATGATTGTAAAAAAGTAATTTATCCTCGTCTGCTGAGAAACCTCTGAGACATGGGTCTGGCCACACAATCAGATTTGTTCATGCCAGAAAAAATTATTATTAATAAAATCTTTCTTTTTCATTTGTTGATAATAATTAAAACTTTACACATCTTTGGAATCTTTTGTCAGAAACCAGAAAGCCAAGATAGTTCAACCGTCAAGATTTCATTCACTGGAGGGCCATGATGTGATTTGAATTTGGACAGGATTTTAAGTTGTGATTTTTCTAGGATTTTAAAATGTATTCTTCAGTTTTTGAAAATGTTCCAGCATCATCATAGAACGAAAAGATATTGGGAAGATTAATCATGACTTTTAGTTTTAAGAATTACTCTCTTTTTTTCTTCAAATTGAAAATGAAATGTTAGCATGAAGAATATCACTGTGATGGATGTGAAACGTCGTGTAGATAATGATTGTAAGTAAACACAGTTGATGAGGATGTTACAGCAATATGATGTATAATTTCCCTAAGAAAAGCTTGACCAAATGTGGTGATGCTTTTTAGGAATGTCTGTTACCATAACAATTACCTCTAAGTTTAAAGAACATGACAGCGAGATCATACTAAGATCAACTACCAATTTACAGCCACTCTTTACTTTCATGATGGCTAAAGATTTCACTACATACAAAATTCTGATGGCTTTCAATAAACAAGGAGACATCAGTGCCATGTGCCTTTTACAGAGTTCTGCAAGATATCTCAAATTATCATGTTCACAATTTTCATTGGATTGACCTACTCCAAATGTGCACATGGAGCACTTTAGTTTCTTTGAACTTGTCAGTTATCAGAAATGTCAAGCAGGTTATTAGCTATATTTAATCCGTACCCCAGATGTTTCCGAACATGAAACGTTTCGGTAATAGTTATGATGGAACAAAAACTGAGTTGTTGCTGATGAAAAGGGCTGATTGGTAGAAAGATTTGTTTGGTTGATGCCTGCCTTCCCATGATTTCATTTGTCCCATGAAGATGACGGGTTAGAATTGGTCGACAGCAACCCAGGCTTGTCGTAGGAAGCATAACGGGATCAGGTGAACAGACTCGCTGACTTGGTAGATGCATGTCATCGTATCCCAATTGCGTAAATCGTTGCTCATGATGTCAATATCTGGATTGTCTGGCCCAGACTAGATTACTTACAGACCACTGTCATACAGCTGGAATACTGCTGAGTGCAGCGTAAAACAAACAAACAAACACTTACTCACTGCTTTGGACAATGATGGCGCCCAAGTCATTAGCCACTGTGTAAGTTGTGCTTCACACCATCCTTTACAATATCCTACACGTATATATCACAGCAATGGATGCAAATAGTAGGCTACATTGACAGTACCCATGTCACCTTGTGCGGAATCTAATCTGAGTCTTCTGCATCGTAACATGTCTGTCTCCTCATTGTTACTCCGCTTGGCACTCGACATTAAGGGATGGTATAAAATATGGATGGGTCTGCTCGGGTCGGGTCCGCTCGGCTCGGCTCGGCTCGGCTCGGCTCGGCTCGGCTCGGGAGTCAGTACGGGAGTCAGTATATTGTGTCTGAGTGGGGTACCCATGTTAAACTGTGGCATGGTGTCTCAGTGGGCTATGAGTGAGTTAAACTCATGTAACCCCACCTCTCACCTTGCATATTTTGAAAATATGAAAGAAAATCTGATCTTTAGTTTGTTGTGGCCTCAGTTGTTAATAATCTTCAGATCATTATCACTGGACATACTCTGTCTTTAGCACAGGATATACTTGTTCTGTTTAACAGGACATACTTGATCTGTATCGCTGGATATACTCTGTCTTTAGCACAGGATATATTTGTTCTGTTTAACAGGACAAACTTGTTCTGTATCGCTGGATATACTCTGTCTTTAGCACAGGATATACTTGTTCTGTTTAACAGGACATACTTGTTCTGTATCGCTGGATATACTCTGTCTTTAGCACAGGATATACTTGTTCTGTTTAACAGGACATACTTGTTCTGTATCGCTGGATATACTCTGTCTTTAGCACAGGATATATTTGTTCTGTTTAACAGGACATACTTGTTCTGTATCGCTGGATATACTCTGTCTTTAGCACAGGATATACTTGTTCTGTTTAACAGGACATACTTGTTCTGTATCGCTGGATATACTCTGTCTTTAGCACAGGATATACTTGTTCTGTTTAACAGGACATACTTGTTCTGTATCGCTGGATATACTCTGTCTTTAGCACAGGATATACTTGTTCTGTTTAACAGGACATACTTGTTCTGTATCGCTGGATATACTCTGTCTTTAGCAAAGGATATACTTGTTCTGTTTAACAGGACATACTTGTTCTGTATCGCTGGATATACTCTGTCTTTAGCACAGGATATATTTGTTCTGTTTAACAGGACATACTTGTTCTGTATCGCTGGATATACTCTGTCTTTAGCACAGGATATACTTGTTCTGTATCGCTGGATATACTTGTTCTGTATCGCTGGATATACACTGTATCACAGTAAAGACTCTGCATATCTGGATATACTTGTTCTGTATCGCTGGATATACTGGTTCTGTATATATTATAACTGGATATACTCTGTATCACAGTAAAGACTCTGCATAACTGGATATACTTATTCTGTATCGCTGGATATTAGGGCTGCAACGATACACCTAGGTCACGATACGATACGTATCTCGATACTTACGTTACGATTCGATACGTATCTCGATACGCTACGATACACAGTGACAAGAGAAGAAAAGAGATAAATGAATTAAACTTAGTTTATTAAAATGAAAAATTGAATGAAAGTGAATGAATGTTCATGAGTCATAAAATATATACTGTAATGAGTATTTTAACTTAATGAATCATCTGCCATTTCCATGTAATGGCTAGCAAACACAAAAGTAACGGTCCTACATATTTGTGAGTTGTGACCAGATGGTAGATTCTAGGAGTAAATACTAAATGTACCAGTGTCCAGTAACTAATGATTTGCCATTTTCATGTATAAAGGCAAAAAAACAATTAAAAACAATTGTAGCAACAGCCATGTTATACACCATTTGAAAGGTCTAATCCTGGTGTTTCTAAATATGAAAGTTATGTTTATAACATTATTTACAACTTGACAACTTAATTAAGTTCGTTGTAAATATACAAAATGTAAGCTAACACATTCATAACATCCAGATTAAGGACCTAGGAAGCGAAAATTTGACGATTTGGGGCAAATATGGGTGCAGGCTAAAACGGCACCCCAGCAAAACGGCACCGATTTCTCTGGCGAAAACGGCACCGCATTTGCCGAAAACGGCTACTATGTGTCGGGCGAAAACGACACCTCTATTTTTAATAAGGATAAGAACGATTTTTGTAGTAATATATATGGTTTAATTACATGGTCACAGTTATCACAGCATGTTGTTGTTTTCTGACATTCTTCTCTCATGCAACACATCGAAAGGCCATTGTGAATTATTGTGATCTGACAGCACCATGTTAGGCCTCTTAAATACAGTTTCAGTTTAAATTGAGTAAAGGTACTTAAAACTTCAAAGCTTATAGTGTTTTCACATTAAGTTAACTGCGCCTCCCAATCAGTCGGCGAGTAAATTGGATTAGGGGTTTAATTTCTTACTTGTTTTATTTCACAATTTCACAATTATTTGTGTTTGTAAGAGACGACTTGAGTTTAATTTCTATTAGTTTTCTTCAAAGCATGTCATGTTTTCACAATAAGTTGTGTTGCGTATAAGTTAAGTTGGATTATAGTTGGAGTAGAGGCTAATTTGTAATGTACACTTGTTTTAGCATCTCACAATTATTGGTGTTTGCAAGTTACCATATAAGTTTAATAGCACTTATTTGACCAAGGTAAAAAAAAAAATAAGGTGCCGTTTTCGCCAGGCCACAGTAGCCGTTTTCGCTCGAGTCGAGGTGCCGTTTTCGCCCGGTGACGTTTTGCCGAGGTGCCGTTTTCGCTATAACCCGGCAAATATAAGATTTCAAAAGATCTAGCCTAGATCTACTTATTTCTTTTTTATTTTCATTTACGTAATTGGAAAATTATTTTAAAAGGAATTATATGAATAGTATCTGATTTCACCCATTTCCAGATAACAGCGGCTGTCAGCTAAGTAACATGAAGAAATACCTCCATTTTCGAAAGCTTCGTATGAATAACACGTTCGTGGAAGACTGACATTAGAAAGCTTGTTGTTTCATCTACACCAGAGTTCCACTTCGACGGAGTGTGCTACACGCTCGTAACATTGCCTGGAGTCTTTTCGCAGGAATAACATAAGATTTCATTGGATAAAAAATGGTTCCTAATGACGCTTTCTTGCCGAAGTCTGCTACAAGGTTCATGATTGGTCAAATTTGAGCTCGTGACCTGAGGCAGGCAATCAAATTACAAATCCTCGTGTACGATAAATTTCAGATTTTTACGAAATATTTTGGTTAAATCGTGTTATTCTGAACGTTTTAAGCAGGAAATCGCGATCTATATTAAAAATATGGAGCTTCGTGGATGTATCATACTAGGTTACAAGCTGTGACAAAGATTTTTCATGCATATATTTTGGCATTGAACATCGTGTCCGAGCCGAGAATTCCGAGGCGCCGAAAGCCGAGATGTCATTTGACTAACATTACACGCGATCGCACGAAAAGATGGAAATAATAACTTAGCTGTAAGTTTGACCACTTTTAGATATATTTTTGTTGATTTTATTTATCACTTTGTATAATATATTTAAAGATTTGCTTGAAACGTCTTTGTTTTGCTCTTTGACATGTTCGATGTGCACCCGTTGTCGAGGTTGCAGGCTATATACAATTTTGACGTGACTAAGGCTTGGCCGGTGCCTGGGGACTCGGTTCCTATGGTGTTGAAAGAGTTTAAACACATTTAAAACGTATCTGTGATAAAAGTTTATGTACAAAAACAAAGACGTACGTATATACGACTTTGAAAAAAACGTATCGAGATACAGCACCTCACAAATCGCACACCGTATCGTATGGATTGAATCGCGATGGATCGGTGTCCCGGGATATCGTTTCAGCCCTACTGGATATACTCTGTATCACAGTATAGACTCTGCATTACTGGATATACTTGTTCTGTATCGCTGGATATACTCTGTATCACAGTATAGACTCTGCATAACTGGATATACTTATTCTGTATCGCTGGATATACTCTGTATCACAGTATAGACTCTGCATTACTGGATATACTTGTTCTGTATTGCTGGATATACTCTGTATCACAGTATAGACTCTGCATTACTGGATATACTTGTTCTGTATCGCTGGATATACTCTGTATCACAGTATAGACTCTGCATAACTGGATATACTTGTTCTGTATCGCTGGATATACTCTGTATCACAGTATAGACTCTGCATAACTGGATATACTTATTCTGTATCGCTGGATATACTCTGTATCACAGTATAGACTCTGCATTACTGGATATACTTGTTCAGTATCGCTGGATATACTCTGTATCACAGTATAGACTCTGCATAACTGGATATACTTATTCTGTATCGCTGGATATACTCTGTATCACAGTATAGACTCTGCATAACTGGATATACTTATTCTGTATCGCTGGATATACTCTGTATCACAGTATAGACTCTGCATAACTGGATATACTTATTCTGTATCGCTGGATATACTCTGTATCACAGTATAGACTCTGCATAACTGGATATACTTATTCTGTATCGCTGGATATACTCTGTATCACAGTATAGACTCTGCATTACTGGATATACTTTTTCTGTATCGCTGGATATACTCTGTATCACAGTATAGACTCTGCATAACTGGATATACTTATTCTGTATCGCTGGATATACTCTGTATCACAGTATAGACTCTGCATAACTGGATATACTTGTTCTGTATCGCTGGATATACTCTGTATCACAGTATAGACTCTGCATAACTGGATATACTTATTCTGTATCGCTGGATATACTCTGTATCACAGTATAGACTCTGCATAACTGGATATACTTGTTCTGTATCGCTGGATATACTCTGTATCACAGTAAAGACTCTGCATAACTGGATATACTTATTCTGTATCGCTGGATATACTCTGTATCACAGTATAGACTCTGCATAACTGGATATACTTGTTCTGTATCGCTGGATATACTCTGTATCACAGTATAGACTCTGCATAACTGGATATACTTATTCTGTATCGCTGGATATACTCTGTATCACAGTATAGACTCTGCATAACTGGATATACTTATTCTGTATCGCTGGATATACTCTGTATCACAGTATAGACTCTGCATAACTGGATATACTTATTCTGTATCGCTGGATATACTCTGTATCACAGTATAGACTCTGCATTACTGGATATACTTTTTCTGTATCGCTGGATATACTTGGTCACAGAGGTCTTTCACCAGCATGCCATGGATCTGATTAGAAGATCATGTTCCTCATTAACTTTCTGTGTAAACACGAGCCTGGTTCCAGTGTAACTGCTGTTTTATGTGTTTGTAGCCTCAGGGCTCTCAAGGTTCTCAATGTTGTTTTTTAAAGGATGCTAAGCATGTAAGTAGGGGGCACTTGTGGTGTTAGACTTCTCTTTCTCTCTATGCACAGCTTGATGGGTGGTGTATTAGGCTGCCTTGGTGTGTGTACTTTGGACACTTGTCGTTTATGAAGCTATACAAAGGACAAAAGTGAAAAGACATATTTGACCATTTGTTCTTATCCTGTGGTTTTCTTAATTAATAGGAATATCTGTTTTTACTATAGGTCATGTATCTCTTTAAGTGATGTAGCTGTGATCTCGTAGCTATGTACTATCTGAGATCTATTGGTTTCTGATATGTATAAATCCCCTCGACAAAATGCATCTTGTCAAAAGTCAATCACAATCAATCAATCAAATTGAAGATTTCTGCCTTGGCCATTGTCACTAGTTTTAGAACGTTGAGAAATGGAAGTTTGATTATTTTTTCTGGCTTTTAACTTTTGACAATATGCATCTTCAATCAAAATATTTTGTGTACTTATAATGAAAGGTTTGGGAATAAGGGGGCATAAAAAGGTCCATAATATTCCCTAAAGTCAGTATCGGAATCTGTGTGAACATTAACGTTGGAGTGATTCGTAGCTATGAATCAGTGTACAGTAGAGGGCGCATAGTAGAAGAAGAGTACATAGCTACGATGTCCCAGCTTCTATAGCTGATGTATAGGGAGTGTTATTGGCATTAGTTTACCTAAAACATTATCCCATTTGACAGCTGATCAGTTGTGGAAGAGGAGCATGATGTTAGTGATTTGATTGAAGAGCGATGGTGCTGCATGTTCTGGTTTCCATTTTCATTATAATACAATCATAGGCCCATTGAAAACAGTGCCATGAAGAAACTGAGAAGATATTGTCTGTGTGTAATGACAATAATCACGAGGTGTTTTTATATGTTCCGGTAGCCTGGTTGACCCAGTCATTGCTATGCAGAGTTGTCTCCCTTAGGTGTGCCAGAAAATGAATCCTTGTTCGGCTGACTGAGTTTCTAGTTTTGTCAGCATTGTACGCAATCTCCTGGAAGGTAAACATCAAACACCATCATAACAGCGGGCGTTCTGCAGCAAGCTGACCTTATGTGATACTGAAATACTGGTCAAAGCAGTGTTATTTCCAACTCACTCACTCACTCACTCACTCACTCACTCACTCACTCACTCACTCACTCACTCACTCACTCACTCACTCACTCACTCACTCACTCACTCACTCACTCGGGTATTCATCATACAATTTGAGTTAGCAGACAAAGTGATGTTTAAACAACTGAAATCAAGATTGCCAATTTGCCAAAGTCTAACCGCTGTTTATGAGGCACTAGATAACATGTCTCCCAGTTTTGGATGTGATTGTAAAACCTGGAGGAAGCTGGGATTGGGTGAGGAAAACCAAGGGCTTTAATCAAACCACTCGCATGCCGGGTCACATTTCAGTTTCTGATCAATTTGCAAGAACAAACATATTTTATTACATACTCCAAGTAATAATTCCAAGCATTTCCTGCTGAGTAAGGCATCAGTGGTCGAATTGGTCGTTAACTCAGATTCAATAATGAGATGCTATTCGGCACAGGTTCGAATCCCAGATTGGGAACTATTTTGCAAACCCTTCGTCCATTTTGTCAGGTATTTGAGGAAAATGGATTGTAAAGACCTGCCAGCTTGTGTTGGATTATTGTTTTATTGGAATGCACTGATTTGTACATTTATCTGCAGTTTTTCGTGTGTTGATGATTAAATGAGCAGTCTGTGGAGTTGTTATTTTTGACATGTTTGTTTATAATTCAATTCATTTTTGGGGGTTTATGGAGTTATAAATGTTGAAATTGGTGTGCGCACTATTTGTGTTAATCAGCCAGTGTTCTGCCGAGGCAGCGGCCTTGCGGGATTCTAAGGAATATTTTATTGACTGGCGCATGATATCTACTCTCAGTTGGACAAGGGGCCTATGCATTTAGTTTGGTTTATTTTATATAATTATGGGCGTTACTGTCTCAAAAACAGTTTACATCACAGGGCAGCTGCTTCTATTATTGAATGTCAACGTCATGATTTTTGTTGCCTTACACGTCTCAATTGATTTTCAGTGCATTTCATTGGCTGAAAGTCACAAATAGTCCAATCAGAATCAGAATATAAATTTTATATGTTCTCTCAGTGTGTGGTCCCATACAGTGTGAATATGGCCCCTTGTATTTCTGCTGAAGGGGTCCCTGTCCCCACTTGCTCAGTTTCTTGGCAAAACGCTGCGTCTGCTGCAGTTTTACACTTTGAACACCAGTTTTTACGTTGTTGATACCTCCACCAACACGAAGAAATATTGAAGTAAATTCTTTCTAAAGAAACTGAGAAACAATTGATGACATACATCACTGGAGGTTTTTAATTAGAAACAAAGTTGACAAGAATTGGAAACAGTCCTATCATTCTCTTGGGATTGGGGTTCCTTTGATCCTCAATCACTGCTGAAGCAGGTGACTCGTGGACATGATGGCTACTCTATAGTTAATCAGTGAAGCTGCTGTCACTTAAATAGGTTCAAACAGAGATATGTTACAGTCAGCCTGTAACTGGGAGACATTGCTGCAGACATAAGTACAGTTGTTTTGTTCTAAACTAAGCTGTCATAAACATAGACGAAAAAGTGCTGAAGTGTTGTAGACAAACATGTTGCCAGGTGTATCATTTTGTCTTGCAGGCTTGAGGATATATTTCTTACAATCTTGATCTTGAAGTGCTCATGTTGGCCCACAGCCAACAAGAGTGTTTTTATAGTTAGATCACACTACATGTCATAATGCTCATCTCAAGGTTGACCTGCAAAATCTGATGCTATGTTTGTCTCAATTACTCAATTACTCTTAGTAAAAGTAAATATTTTTGCAGTAGTAGTAATAGTAGTAGTAGTAATAGTAGTAATAGTAGAAGTAATAGTAGAAGTAATAGTAGTAGTAGTAGTAGTAGTATAGTAGTAGTAGTAGTAGTAGTGTATTGCTGCATTGTGTATTTGTATTGTGACATATTTAGGTTCAAATATTGCAATGGTATTGCGAAAGTTTGATAAGAACCTCATCAATCCAAGATAGTGTTGATTTTCTTGTCTATTTGTTGTTCAACGCCACACTCAGCAATATTCCAGCTAAAGGACAGCGGTCTGTAAATAATTGAGTCTGGACCAGACAATCCAGTGATTGACCTCATGAGCATCGATCCACACAATTGGGATACATTGCCATGCATCAACCAAGTCAGCGAGCCTGACCACCCGATCCCGTTAGTCGCCATTATGGCAAGCATGAGTTGCTGAAGACCTATTCTAACCCAGACCTTTGATTTTCTTATATCACACAATAAAGTGTAAGTGAAATTTTTCTAAATGGATACCTACCATTCTCTTCAAGCAAGAAGGGGGCACGGGTGGCCCAGTCGTCTAAGGTGCTGCGATTCTCTGTGCAGAGTTGCGTCCCCTGGACACGCCAGAAACCTATGATTGTGGGTTCAAATCCTGGTTCGCCTCGATTATGTTTCTAGGTTTGTCAGCACCATACCCATGCTCGTGGGTTTCACCGAAGTGTAAACGTCTGAGACCTGCATCACTTCGAGCTTTCCTCCCACATTAAGCTGACACGCCGTGATATAACTGGAATAATGTTAAAAGCGCGTTAAACCCAACTCACTCACTCACTCTTCAAGCAATTGGGGGCATGGGTGGCCCAGTTGTCAAAGGTGCTGCAATTTGCTGTCAAACCTCCGATTGTGGGTTTGATTCCAGGTTCACCCGATTTTGTTTCCAGGTTTGTCAGCATCATACCCGTGCTCGAGGGTTTCACCAAAGTGTTGTACGACTGAGACCTGCATCACCTTGTGCTTTCCTCCCACATTAAGCTGACAAGCCGTGATATAATTTGAGTACTGTTCAAAACGGCGTTAAACCCAACACACTCACTCACTCTTAATGCATGTTGTGTGTTGGATCCAAACGAATAGAGAAGTTAATGTTAAACAGTACTTTTATACCCCTGACATAAAAGGGTGCGGGTATATACTTAAACCAAGGGATTCCGTCCGTCCTTCTGAAATTTGAATGGCATTTTTACTGCATTAATTCTTATCAAACTTGGTGAACACTTTCTATACCAATAGTAGAGGTTCAGTGCAAAGTTAGATTTAAATCTAACAGATTTGTTTCTTTTTTTTACTTGAATGTTTTTACTTAAACGTTTGTGTGACCTATAACTTGAAAACTACTATATGGATTCTTCTAAAATTTAGGAAACAATTTCCATACTAATAGAAGAGGTGCAGTGCAAGCTTTGATTTTGATTTGCGTGCTTTCTGAAAAAATAGGATGTTTTTCATGCTTTGAACATAGAATTTTGTTTTACTTCAACAGTTGTGGTACCTTTAACTTCAAAACTACATCATGAATTCTTTTCCATTTGGGGGTACAGAGTCTTTACCAATAGAAGGAGTGCAGTGCAATGTTTGATTTTGATAAAATGATTTTTTTAGAAAATATTGTTTTTTTAATGTTTTAAACTTAAAAATGTGTTGGAGTTGAGATTGGGGGTAATACTGAGCCCTGCCCACATTGTTCCTTGTTCTGTTTATGTCTGTTGATACTATAGTGTGGAGCAGCAGCAATGTTTGTCTCTGATGTAGTGCCATCAGGAAGTGCACCATCTCAATGCATCCTCCACACCTTGAAGAATTGTAACACTCTATCAATATTCTATTAATTCTGTTAAACTATTTGGCAATTTCCAAGCAAAGATGATAGCAAAGAGCCAATCTCAATATTGTGTTTATGTAAATTTAGCCATAATTTCAATATTTGTCCCTAGATTGTCAACTATAACAATTGCTACAGTGAGCTTTCTTTATCTTGAGGTTGAAGTGGGTCAAAGAGACACTGAGATAAGTGGAGTTTGGATATAAGAGTAATATATGACCACTTGGTGAACTTTGAAGTCGTTTTTTCTTGTCATTAACCGCCTCCATGGTGTTGTTGATAGAGTGTCTTCCCGTTATGTGGGTGGTCGGTGATTCGATCCCCAGCCTCATCATCTAAAGATGTTAAAAGATGGTACTTGTTGCTACCCTGCCAGGTGCTGGCATTAAGGGGACTGGTCGGCTCAGTCAGTATATTTCAGCAGAAGCTTTTCGTGATGTCTGAATGGATACTCAAGGCAGAGATTTATCCCGGCCTGATCAATGTCAACATTTGGCCCCAAGTCAATAGGACAATAAAATTCCCAATTTGAATAAAAAAAAATTCCAGAGTTTAGGAAACAAACATTTGAAATTTGAACAGCATTGTGACTTTTTCCAATTTGCCTGACAGAGGCACTTAGTTTGGAATATTTGATAAATGAACCTGGACTCCTTGTGACGTGTTTTTTTTACTGTGAGAGCTGCCCTTATGTGGTGCATGGGGAATATGATCTCTGCTGCTGTTGCCATGCTCCATCATGAGCTAATCTTTACAATGCATGGTACACGGCTCTTTATGATTTCATTGGCCCTAGACAAGTATTATATCAATCGTTTGCATGTTTAAAAAACAGGCTGATGGGGTTTATAGGAAATATTGAGCCCTGATTAGGATATATATGCTTACCAAACTTATTTTGTATTTCTCATCAAGGGTTTATGTTATAGCCCTAACCATGACCATCATTACAAGTGACGTGCAGTACCACATCAGTATCAGTGTTGGCTGAAGAGCGCGTTTTTGCGTCTTGGACGCACAAAAATAAGTTTGAACGCACCTGTGTAACATGTGTGGGTCTCGTGGACGCAGTGACTGGGGCTATATTAATTTCATATTGAATTGACACTGTTATCGTAAATCAAAGACGTACGTCTTTGCGTAAAGGTATTTGTTGCCAAACAAGACAGCGAAGCATGTTGATTAACACTTCCGTTTGCTAAACCAAACCAGTTTCATTATTCTCTCCCTTTTTATGACAAATACCCAAACCGGTTTCTTGACCTATATCTATTGTCGGTTTTGCATGTATTAATTTTCGGTATGGTCCGTAGCTTTGCTTCAGCCAATCAGGTGCCACATATTAAGCAAGTCGGATATAGTCGTAATTAATTTAGCTTGCTGATTGGTCGAAAATATCCTGACCTTGTGTCAAACTAAAAATAGCCAGGGTATACTTCAGAACGTGGTAACAGTGACCCGCGAAATCGAGCGACCGTGTAGGATGATACGCTATGTTATCGCGGTAGTTAATTTATAATGGATCGTACAAACTTATTAAATATGTGATTCACAAAATGTTTGTTGTTCATTGGATTGATTGATGCTGATTTTCTTTACCGAGTTCGGTAAACAAAGTACCTGTCATTGGTGAATCTTACCGCAGTAAGTAAGGCTGTGTGGATTATATGGTATATCACTTCCTGTTTTGAATTTTGCATACGACCGAGGTTTGGTCAAGGGACTTCGTTTGAACAAATGGGTTCTTTTTCTAATCAATTTTGAATGGAGGAAGGGGTAATTCCACTTCAAAAACATCCCAGGAACTGTCATAAAAAAGTTAACGTATGTACAAGTAGCCGTGACATACCGCAACGAGTCCTGTATTCGATCATGCGATGAAATATATCGTGCTTAGATTTGCATAAGTAAACAGTCGACAGGTTGTGTGGATTACGAGATTTATCAATAGCGCGATACTGTATATGATAAAAAATGAATGCGAACACTTGAATGTACAATGATGTAAGCATTGTTTTTATTTAGCGGACTCTGAATATTTAGTTATTCTACAACAGACTTATCAAGCTGATAATAATTCAATATCTTGTGAGTCATATTAAGAATTGCAAAACACATTTTGCCAGGACCGTTATTGGTGTAACTGACATGTTTAAACATTTATAGCACCTGAAACATGTTGACTAGATTTATCAAGGAAATGCTGGATCCTGAACATGCTCTTACTAAAAAAACGTTTGATATGCCAATTATATTTTATGACTCATTGATCATTGTCATAGTTACAACACTAACTCAATACTCAGTACAGTAGCATCAGAACAGCCATTGAACTTAACTGAATCCATAACTTCAAATCATTGGTAGATCTTGGTAAAAACATTCACAAATGTCTGTCACAATGACCCCTTACCAATGGCTGACCCGTGTACTGCCTTTTCATATACGAAGTTAGATATTAACATGGATAATTTTGTGTTATAATATTCATTAATATCAAATGTCCCTTTTAAGAAATTGTTTGTCCTTAATGTAAACCTCTTGGTTATGAGAGCAGGATGTGCCCTGATGTGAACCTTTCTCTCACTTTGCCTGTTTGTTGATATTTTGCAGTTGCGAAAAGATTTCTTATTTTTCACAACCACTGTGTTCTGTTGTTAATGTTATGTTATAATGCTATAAATTAGACCCCTCCATTTTTGTTTGGGACCCCTAATTTTATGATGAAGGGGTCCAAGTGACCCCAAGAAAATTTAAGCCAGAGCAGACACTGCAGTATACATATTATTTTCTGAGCTTTTAAGAATTAGACAAATATTTGAAAATATTTATAGTTTAAATCAAGCCATGCTGTAACCTGTGGCCGTAGTTGAGGTTGACTGTTAAATAGACATCCCCAAATGATATGATGTGGGTCAAACCCCGCTGGCTACACAGGTTTCCTGACAAATTTTATAATCATTGACTTGTAAAATATAGTGTCGATTTATTGTCATGTTGGTTCCAGATAATGGATACTTGACAACCAACTCTGCATTCTGGAAAAGTAAAGGAACATTTAAACAATTGAATGACATCACAGATGTGTTTTACTGTTAATGAACAACTTTCGTCAGGTGCTGATAGACTGGGCAAGAACAAAGGCCTCGTGTTCCAGCCCCTCTACAGATCTCCCATTTGTTAAATATTAACCTGGCTTTACAACATTGCCAGGTCTGAGATTGCAACATGAAATGAGTCCAGGTCTTGCTGGCGGCCTTCACAGACTAATGATGTCACTATCTGATCACTCGGCACAACTTACAAAGACTGGGATAATTGCATCCATCTTGTGGTGGAGTTGGACAGTCTGTGTAGGTGCTGCCTGCAGGTGATCATACCAAGTGGGGCAGTGTCATCCACACTGAGGACATCCGTGGGGGAGCCAGCTGGAAATACAATGTATGCTGTAGTATCAGCATGGGTTTACCTGATGCCAGATTCCCCTAGGCCTGGTGATCAAAACATTTATTACTTGATGATGATGACAACGTTACGCTGACGTTACTTGATGCCTTTATTTGATGACATTACTTGGTTGGTTGGTTGCGCTGTACTCAGCAATATTCCAGCTATATGACAGCAGTCTGTAAATAATCAAGTCTGGACCAGACAATCCAGTGATTAATATCATGAGCATCGATCCACGCAATTGAGATCGATGACATGCCTGACCACCCGATCCCGTTAGTCACCTTTTAAGACAAGCATAGTCGCCTTTTACGGCAAACATGGGTTGCTGATGACATTACTTGATGCCATATTACTTGATGCCGTTACTTGATGCCTTAACTTGATGCCATTACTTGATGCCATTTCTTGTCAGATGATGCCATTACTTGATGCCATTTCTTGTCAGATGATGCCATTATGTGATGCCATTACTTGTCAGATGATGCCATTACTTGATGCCATTTCTTGTCAGATGATGCCATAACTTGATGACATTTCTTGTCAGATGATGCCATTACTTGATGCCGTTACTTGATGCCTTAACTTGATGCCATTACTTGATGACATTACTTGTCAGATGATGCCATTGCTTGATGCCATTACTTGTCAGATGATGCCATTACTTGATGCCATTACTTGATGCCTTAACTTGATGCCATTACTTGATGCCATTTCTTGTCAGATGATGCCATTGCTTGATGACATTACTTGTCAGATGATGCCATTACTTGATGCCATTACTTGTCAGATGATGCCATTACTTGATGCCATTACTTGTCAGATGATGCCATTACTTGATGCCGTTACTTGTCAGATGATGCCATTACTTGATGACATTTCTTGTCAGATGATGCCATTACTTGATGCCATTACTTGTCAGATGATGCCATTAATTGATGACATAACTTGTCAGATGATGCCATTACTTGATGCCATTACTTGTCAGATGATGCCATTACTTGATGCCATTACTTGTCAGATGATGCCATTACTTGATGCCATTTCTTGTCAGATGATGCCATTACTTGATGCCATTTCTTGTCAGATGATGCCATTATATGATGCCATTACTTGTCGGAGATGCCATTACTTGATGACATTACTTGTCAGATGATGCCATTACTTGATGCCATTACTTGTCGGAGATGCCATTACTTGATGACATTACTTGTCAGATGATGCCATTACTTGATGCCATTACTTGTCAGATGATGCCATTATATGATGACATTACTTGATGCCATTACTTGATGCCATTACTCAAGGGCTTTGTAGGTGCTATTGGTCATTTACTTGAGTGAGTTAATATATAACACTCTTTTGTTCAGGATCTAAACATCAAGGCATGTCGGCTTCCTGTGGGAGGAGAGCCCAACGTGATGCATGTATATGTAGCTGTCACTCTGTCACACTGATTCACAAGCTAAGTTGTGGTTTGACAGACAGAGTTATGATTAATGGTCAGGTCTGACAGTGCTGTGGTTGTTCAATCAGGACACTCAAGATGGTTATCTGTCTACTATCATATCTAATCAATATGGAACCAAATGTTCGAGAATTCCAAAAAATATGGGAAACCTAGTCTTTGTGATATAGTGAGTATGATTTTTAACTGTTGTTAACACTATTCCAGCAATATCACAGAAGCGGATTCCAGAAATGGGCTTCACACATTGTACCCTTGAGGGGAATCAAACTTAGGTCTCGGCATGATGAGCAAACGCTTTACCCATAAGGCTACCACACTGCACATTTTGTAATATAGTTTATTAAACATTAAGGTAAATGCAACAGTTGTAACCAGCTGTCGTGAAGGAGTGAGTGTTAAATGCTATTGATGCATATATAGAGATTTTCTCACCCGAGTGTCTTTTGATATAAAATATATCAACACAAGTTGATAAAAGTGGAAAAACTCTGAGGCTTGCCGAGGATTTCTTCCACTTTTATCAACGAGTGTTGATATATTTGATATCAAAAGACACTCGGGTGAGATTTTATTTATCATCCAACATCATTCTTCCAACTTTTTCAGTTTGTAGACTGTAATAAGCAGTGACTTAAGTGTAAAAAGTACTGCTAACAGCTTCAGTAGTAGAGCCATTAGTGATGGCATTTGATTGTGAGGTCATGGTAACGAATGAAGTCACAATGGTCTGCAAAGCATTGTGATGCAATTTCATTGCAGCGATATCTACAGTGTTATAATCTAGGAGCTCCAAGAATCTACTGCAGCCCTGTTTGAATTAAACATTTTTATTTCATGAATGTACATGAAGTTTTCTTTTGGGGGATGCATCTAACTCAGTCTTGGTCTCTTCTGGTCAGTTGCTGTAACAAGATTGTCATCTGATTAAGTTTACATAAATGCCTATTCAGTACACATCTGATTAGTTTTAGAAAATGCTTAGACTCGTCAAGAAAATGGTGTCTGGGCAACGGATGCAGAGATTATGGCCACCGCTTCTCTTCAACAAACTGACATTGTTGTCTATACCTATTATGGAAAGGAGCTGAAATGGCTATATGCTACCCAGCATCATTCACACTTGAGAAACTGTCCATTGGTGCAGTGTATCTGACCAACCTCCATGAACACTTTGACGTTGTAATAAATGTCCAGTGACACTGAAATAGTTCATGGAATCAATGGATATTGGTTTTCAGAATAAAACTGCTCTTATATTTTATGTTAGTTTTCTCTATTTGTTATTGATAATAATATAAAAACTCTGACTAAGACAATGACAATTGCTTTGTCCAATTTAGTACACCCATATGGCTATATCTAGAATAAGAATGTAAATGGACAAATAATTAGATGCTTTTAATGAGGTGATGTCTTCTTTAGTCAGAATATATTCTTGATACTGTGATACATGCCTTCCTAAACAAAGGTACTTACAGACACAAGTGCATACTTATAATTGGTTTCAAAATGATTTTATATGCAATCAAAAGTAGGTATGTCTGTTCACAAAGCATATTAAAGCTTATTCAATAACATAAGTGAAAAACATTTCC
The DNA here is from genome assembly GCF_023055435.1 of Haliotis rufescens. NCBI lineage: Eukaryota > Metazoa > Mollusca > Gastropoda > Lepetellida > Haliotidae > Haliotis > Haliotis rufescens. The sequence goes on from NW_025963780.1 coordinate 18,966,658, forward strand.
TCACACAATTCTCAACACCAACTTTCGAACTTGTGAGTCAATGTGATTTGTAAGATATTTTTTGTTAGTTTAAACAATATTTATTTTTTCTTTGTATAAAACAACATTTTATACTTTTGGATTCAATAACAATTTATTATTATCTACACCGGCGTAGATTCTGGGAACTCCAAGATTATACCCCCTTGGAATCTACCCGGGTATACTCTAAAGGGGGGGTAGAGTTGGGCAACTTACACCGCGACGAGTAAATACTTTAGCCTCAAGTCTACCCGCCACCCCCTCTAAGTGTGAAGTGATGGACAAATTATTGTCTTCAAGCAGCTGTGTCAGTTATCCACCACTGGTCCTGTTAATGCAAGCAGTGTTTTATGATGTGGCACTGTAGGAAGCTGTAACAAGATATTGTCCTTCCACATCCAAACACTATACCACATACATCAGCTGGGAATCTGTCTGACAGCGGGTCTGACTAAAGGGACAATCCCATCAATAATCCACACTGTGATTGCATGTGTTTATTGGTGATTGATAGGTTTGTTGTCATCTAAAGCCATGCAGGTCAACAGGAGCTGCAGGGTTCGGTCAGGTCCAGTAGCAAGAGGCACGAGCTGAACTGGGAGCTGCACTCAGAGCTGCACTGGTCGTAGTGCAGCCCTACTGCTGGTGCAGTCACAATTTCCCTCAGTGTGACAGAGCTGTCTACGTTCATCACTCTCCATCTATTTGCTGGTGTCGTTGTAATGATATTTATTTGCATTTTAATAGATTGCAAGATTTTCCTTAATCCCCCAAGACAGCCTCCTGTTGTGTGATTGGTTTGAGGCAGTTTAGACAGAAATGTCCAGTAATACGCTCGCTAAGAGTAAGCTCAGTATTGATCTCTCTGATTCAGCTATTGGTTAAACTGTGTCATCCCCTGTCCTTGGCAGGGCTTAGTGGTGTGACACAGGCCGATCAGATCAGTCTGGACTAGGGCCTCCACACACAGTGCTGCCTGGGTGTGACACAGGCCGATCAGATCAGTCTGGACTAGGGCCTCCACACACAGTGCTGCCTGGGTGTGACACAGGCCGATCAGATCAGTCTGGACTAGGGCCTCCACACACAGTGCTGACTTGGGTGTGAAACAGCATTTATCCAGTGAAGCAAGGGTGGACGTAGTCTGGAGAAAGGCATTGACATATTCAAGATAAAAGTAAATTAGATTGTTCCCATCTCACCAGCATCTCACTAATCACTGAACCAGGGGTCCGGAAAATTTAAAATCCCAATCGGACATTTGCATTTAGGCCACGCCCCCTTCAAATAGTGTATTTTAGTACGACTTTTCACACACATTACAAGTTTACGTATTCATAATATGATGAATTATGAATTGTTTCAATTTAAATTGTTTAATTCACCGGACAATTAATAACAAATAATATCATTTTAGATTTACATGGAAAACATACGTTTGTTTCTGTTATAATAACGATCTGTTAACGTAGTGAACGGTCTAATTAATATTCATGAGTTATATTTATGAGTCTGCTCAAGTGTACGCGTTGTAACACTTGGATCGAGACTATTATCCCATATTTGGTTATCACGTGACCTCACGGGAAAAGTTCTTTTTTAAACTAAAGATTTTTTTTAAAACAAGACAGATAATTTAATCACAAATACTAAAATATCGTTGATAGCAATAGTTATTTGAATACTTTTTTTCATCTGTACTTAATTATTGACCATAAAAAAAATTGGATATCGATCGTCCGAGAAAGCAAAATGGCGGTCAATCAAGATTCAATATACGACTAGCTACTGAAAACAATAAAATCTGCAAATCCTCATTGTATGTCAACCAAGTGAAAATCGTTTAGCCACGACTTACAAAATGATCGTCCAGACTTTGAGGGTTTGGCAGATCCGGTCGACTGGCTGTCGTCACGCTTTCGCTTCTTGTCTGAGGTTACGTATCGTAGCATTGTGAGGATAATGAGGTACATCGATGATGCAAGGTATTAATGTACAGTTGTAAACACCTTTCACTCAAATTAACAAGATGTTCTCAGTAATTAATCCTCGATTAATCAGTGTCAACTCAGTTTATTGCCTATTACAGTGATTGACCGATTGGACTATCATGTAGGTACGATGTATTTACAGCAATCAAAACAAACAAAGCTTGTCAGTGTAGTTAATCTTCATTGTGTTGCAACTGCAGACAGAAACTGCTCAGTCCTAACTGTTGATCATGTCCGGTCAAAATTTAAGAATGTCCGGACAATAGTTTTTAAAATGTCCGGTAAGCAATATTTTAAAACGGACATTTGAGATTCCCAATCGGACATGTCCGGCGCATATGACGGTTTCCGGACCCCTGCACTGAACAACTGTAAAACATCTCCTTCACCTTGAAAAAATCAACTTTATCTGAAAAACAATCTGTCATCTGAGGATTTACAATGCCTGGGTGTCACACCCCCCTCATTATGCTGCGAGAAATCATGAAATAAATGGCTGTCTGAACACGTATGATGTCCAAAAACATGTATTCCAAGGATACTTTGTTTCTCCTGACTGGCAATGCATTATTCTATTGATGTGTGCAGATGTTCAAGCAGAGAGCTTCCTTGTCATAATAACAGAGCTTTATTGTGGTCAGATCAGATGGCTTCATGATGGAGTAGACTGAGGATCCGGAGAAGAATAGGTCTTTAGCAACCCATGCTTGCCGTAAAAAGAAAATATGCGTGTCGTTAGAGGAGACTAATGGGATCTGGTGGTCAGGCACGCTGACTTGGTTGATGCAACTCACTCACTTATGATGTAAATGTACCATCAATGTACCAAGTTTCAATTACCTTGCGTTAAGACATTGTGTGTAAGCCTGACCCTTGACATAACAATGTGCCGAAAACAATTCCCACTGCTAAAAAGAAGATAAACTAGATACAATATTGCTGAGATGTCCAAACACTGGTAGAGGGTCCGCCTGGGAGAGCGGAAGGTCCAGGGTCCAATCCCCGGCCGCGTCATACCAAAAGACATTAAAAGATGGTACTTGTTGTTGCCTTGTCTGGCGCTCAGCATTAAGGGGCTAAAACAAAAACTGGTCGGCTCGGTGTCAGTATACTGTGTCTTGAGTGGGGTATTCATGTTAAACTGTGGCATGGTATCTCAGTGGGCAAGCACAATAAATCGGCATCAGTCCAGACTAGTACAAGCAGCCACACACGTGTATGCACGTCGCTATTTAAGTGCAATAATCTTGGATGTGACGTTAAACCCAATTTCACCTCACCTGCATGGTTGAAAAAACAAAATGTGGTTTTACAGCGCTCAATTCCTGACTAAAACCTCAAAGCATCCACAATCACTTGGCTGCTTAATAATTGAAATGGTGACCTTGACCTCTGACTAATCTTGACAGGTGTCATCATTGTTGGGAACAAATTAGGCAAGTTTAAACTTGACTTCCAGTCAGGTGATCTAATAATCATTACACAAGCTACGTCTCAAAGCCTTAGGGTTTTTTTTCCTGGTTACAGGTGTCACTTTGTGGCAACAATTTGACAGTTAATATGGACAAATTGTTCCAGAAAGAGTCCACTGACAGATCATTACTTATTGGGGGCAACATATCAGCTATCAAAACCAGGTGAGCACTTTGGAATTTGCAAAGAAGAATACTTAGGATCCATATCACAAAGAGATAATTTCCTTTGGCATTTGCTGCAAGACATTTAATCCCTCCCTTGATCACACACAGTCCAAGGTTTGGAATTGTGTTATGGTCAACTTCAGAGACACGCCAAGTTGGGATGTTTTCCAAGTCATTTCACCTTGCAATCCTGAATATTTTGGAGCATTCTTTTTATATCACTAGGGCTGGCGATCAATAAAGATCATAGAGATAGATGATCGTAAACTAAATATCCATCAATTATTGATAAATATCGGGGAAGTACTAAAACTTTGAGCAATGATGCTAAAAGCTGTGAGGAAATACAACATATTTTACGTCACTGGTAAGTGGTCACATGTTTATCATGGACCACTTTGTAGACATTTAAAATTTAACAAAAACTGTTCCTCTCGCCTTTGGCAATTGACAATATCAAGTCTGTTTTGGTTTACTAAAACTTTATTTCATCACAATAGTTTATTTAAGATATTATTGATTACACGATTTTCATATCGATGATCGTTAATGTTTCTTCCCATCGGTGATAATTCCGATTATCAATCTTATAAGCCATCCCTACTTATCACAGTTGTCAAAATAGTTCCCATCTATCAGCAACTTTTATGGAAATTTTTTCCAGAATTTAATTGTTCATAATTAAGGGTGCATATAACACACGAGTGCGTATGATACACAAATAAATAAGTCCTGTGTACATTGATCAATCTGAAGGGGTGCTAACTGGGATTATTCACTAGCCAATATATTAGCTAATATCACCATGGGCGCTTATTACAGCAGGGCGCTTATTACATTGAATACAGTAAGTAGATACTTTGAGCCTTCTCAGGAATTGCCACATCACAAGAGTCCTATAGCAATATTGTATCACGTTGATCTCCTTTTTAGCAGTGGGAATTGGTCACGGCAAATTGCCATGTCAAGGGTCAAGCTAACACACAATGTCTTAACTCAAGGTTATTGAAACTTGGTACATGTCATCTTTGGAGAAGGGAGGTGATCTGAAAAGGTTGTGAGTATAATAAAGATTTAATACTTATTCTTAGGATGTGTCATTGAAGTGTTAGTTGCTTTTGAGTTACCTTCATTGAAGCTCAAGGTCGTGGGAATGGTCATTTGTTAGCTAGAACCCTGTGTTGGCATGTAAAAATTCATGCGCAAAAAAACCTTTCCATAATGACAAGAAATCTCTGTTGAAAGTACAGCTCATTGTATGTTTCCAGTTATAGCAGAATATATGTTTATGAATCACAGGACATGGTTGCAAGAGGAAGACAGCCCATCTAGAAATATTTGAGCATGTGATTGGCTGAAGTTGAAGGTCAAGATCATTAACTCAGATAAAGGTGCATAAAACAATTTATCAAAGATGTGCTGCATTGGGCATGTAATTTCCCAATCTGAAAGTGAAGTCAAGAAACCCTAATTGCATAGACATTTCTTATGAGGTAGCCTTACCTCCCGATCCTGTTAGTCGCCTCTTACGCAAAGCATGGTCTCCTTTTACGGCAAGCATGAAGAACTATTCTAACACGCATCTTCAAGGGTCTGGAGGCATTGGAGATTCTGTTTAAATGTCGCCTTGCATCGGATGGGATATCATTATGTCCGAAGTGTATCTAACTTTCTCTTTGTGTGTCGTCATCAGTTCCTGAGACATTGTTAGTATTACCGCCACAGGTTGTAACTTCCCATTGCATGTTGTAAGTCCTGTCAAAGGCCAAGGTCATTCTGAGGTCATTTGTAAAAGTTGAAGCTGACTTATGCAGTGTTACTGAAACTGTTTATTAGCATGAGGTTGTTGCATCTAAAGAAATTCTATTGAGAATATATTTGAATATGGATGCAGTCAGCAGCATATAAGTGGGTGTCTTTGTTGGCATATTTGAAGTACAGAGGACACAGTCGTCTAAAGTGCCACGATTCGATGTGCAGAGTTGAATTCTATGGTTATGGGTCCGAATCCATTTCGCCTGGATTGTGTTTCCAGGTTTGTCAGCACAGTATCCATACTCATAGGTTTCACCAAAGTGATAAAAGACTGAGACCTGCATCACTCCAGGCTATCCTGCCACATTAAGCTAATATGCCGTGGTATAACTGGAATACTGTTCAAAGTGGTGTTAAAAACCAACTCACTCACTGTTTGTATTTGAAATTGTTCACTACCTAGCCAGGAGAGCTACATTGCCCACAGCACCGAACTATTACAGCTTTATCAAGCTGCTGATGTATTGCAGTGAGAGTGACAGATGACAACAATTACTGAGATACATTTGAACAGCTGCATCCTCCATTAGCATCTCGTGTGAGATACATCACTTTTTGTTGAATCAATGTCCCATTTGACCTTTGTCCTTTGGTGTACATGTCTGTATAATGTTTCTTTTCTGGGTTTTTTTCAGGTAAGTACATTCATCACAGTTCTTGGTGACCCTGACATCAATTTGTGAGTAGACCGGCGACAGAGGTAGATGTGCATCCTCAGTGTGACTTGGGCTGTGTGTGTGTGTGTGTGTGTGTGCTGTGTGTGTGTGTGTGTGCTGTGTGTGTGTGTGTGTGTGTGTGTGTGTGTGTGTGTGTGTGTGTGTGTGTGTGTGTGTGTGTGTGTGTGTGTGTGTGTGTGTGCTGTGCTGTGCTGTGCTGTGCTGTGCTGTGCTGTGCTGTGCTGTGTGCTGTGTGTGTGTGTGTTTTTAACTTCACACTCTGCTTTATTCTAGCTGGGGGCACTGGGGGCCCAATTCGATGTGCAGAGTTGCATCCCTTAGGCACGCCAGAAACCTCTGATTGTGGGTTCGAATCCCGGTTCGCCCCGATTATGTTTCTAGGTTTGTCAGCACCATACTTGTGCTCATGGGTTTCACCGTAGTGGTAAACGTCTTAGACCTGCATCACTTCAGGCTTTCCTCCCACATTAAGCTGACACGCCATGATATAACTGGAATACTGTTAAAAACGGTGTTAAACACAACTCACTCACTTACTTATTCTAGCTACATGACTTGTCGTAAGAGTCGACTTACGGGATCGGGTGATCTGGCTTGCTGACTTTGTTAATGCATGTCATTGTATCCCAATTCCTTGGATCAGTGCCTATGATGTCAATCACTGGATTGTCTGGTCCAGCTGGAATGTTGCTGAGTGTGGCCTTAACATTGTTGTCTGAGACAGGTAACACTTGTTAACATTGTTGTCTGAGACAGGTGACACTTGTTCACATTGTTGTCTGAGACAGGTAACACTTGTTCACATTGTTGTCTGAGACAGGTAACACTTGTTAACATTGTTGTCTGAGACAGGTAACACTTGTTCACATTGTTGTCTGAGACAGGTAACACTTGTTCACATTGTTGTCTGAGACAGGTAATACTTGTTAACATTGTTGTCTGAGACAGGTAACACTTGTTAACATTGTTGTCTGAGACAGGTAACACTTGTTAATATTGTTGTCTGAGACAGGTAACACTTGTTAACATTGTTGTCTCTGAGACAGGTGACACTTGTTCACATTGTTGTCTGAGACAGGTAACACTTGTTAACATTGTTGTCTCTGAGACAGGTGACACTTGTTAACATTGTTGTCTGAGACAGGTAACACTTGTTAACATTGTTGTCTCTGAGACAGGTAATACTTGTTAACATTGTTGTCTCTGAGACAGGTGACACTTGTTAACATTGTTGTCTGAGACAGGTAACACTTGTTAATATTGTTGTCTGAGACAGGTAACACTTGTTAACATTGTTGTCTCTGAGACAGGTGACACTTGTTCACATTGTTGTCTGAGACAGGTAACACTTGTTCACATTGTTGTCTGAGACAGGTAACACTTGTTAACATTGTTGTCTCTGAGACAGGTGACACTTGTTAACATTGTTGTCTCTGAGACAGGTAACACTTGTTAACATTGTTGTCTCTGAGACAGGTAATACTTGTTAACGTTGTTGTCTCTGAGACAGGTAACACTTGTTAACATTGTTGTCTGAGACAGGTAACACTTGTTAATATTGTTGTCTGAGACAGGTAACACTTGTTAACATTGTTGTCTGAGACAAGTGACACTTGTTAACGTTGTTGTCTGAGACAGGTAACACTTGTTAACATTGTTGTCTCTGAGACAAGTAACACTTGTTAACATTGTTGTCTGAGACAGGTAACACTTGTTAACATTGTTGTCTGAGACAGGTAACACTTGTTAACATTGTTGTCTGAGACAGGTGACACTTGTTCACATTGTTGTCTGAGACAGGTAACACTTGTTCACATTGTTGTCTGAGACAGGTAACACTTGTTAACATTGTTGTCTGAGACAGGTAACACTTGTTAACATTGTTGTCTCTGAGACAGGTAACACTTGTTAACATTGTTGTCTCTGAGACAGGTAACACTTGTTAACATTGTTGTCTGAGACAGGTAACACTTGTTAATATTGTTGTCTGAGACAGGTAACACTTGTTAACATTGTTGTCTGAGACAAGTGACACTTGTTAACGTTGTTGTCTGAGACAGGTAACACTTGTTAACATTGTTGTCTCTGAGACAAGTAACACTTGTTAACATTGTTGTCTGAGACAGGTAACACTTGTTAACATTGTTGTCTGAGACAGGTAACACTTGTTAACATTGTTGTCTGAGACAGGTGACACTTGTTCACATTGTTGTCTGAGACAGGTAACACTTGTTCACATTGTTGTCTGAGACAGGTAACACTTGTTAACATTGTTGTCTGAGACAGGTAACACTTGTTAACATTGTTGTCTGACACAGGTAACACTTGTTAACATTGTTGTCTCTGAGACAGGTAACACTTGTTAACATTGTTGTCTCTGAGACAGGTAACACTTGTTAACATTGTTGTCTCTGAGACAGGTAACACTTGTTAACATTGTTGTCTCTGAGACAGGTAACACTTGTTAACATTGTTGTCTCTGAGACAGGTAACACTTGTTAACATTGTTGTCTGAGACAGGTAACACTTGTTAACATTGTTGTCTGAGACAGGTAACACTTGTTAACATTGTTGTCTGAGACAGGTAACACTTGTTAACATTGTTGTCTGCGACAGGTAACACTTGTTAACATTGTTGTCTGAGACAGGTAACACTTGTTAACATTGTTGTCTGAGACAGGTAACACTTGTTAACATTGTTGTCTGAGACAGGTAACACTTGTTAACATTGTTGTCTGAGACAGGCCCATCATGGCGGCTTCTCCAATCAGTACTCCAGTTTAAAACTGGGTGCTACACTCGCTAATGACAGATGATTATTCCTCAATGTACCACATGTGCCTCTGGAGCTGTTTACACAGAAGACGCTCTGTCTTTGAATTACTTTCCCCCGCTTTCACAAGCCTACCTGATCTGTTAAACTTGGAGTCAGGACAGTGTGTGTTTTTACCTTCACATGCTGATTTTCCCACAAGTTCCTCCCCTGACATAATGTCTTCATGGTGTATTTAGGATAACTGCTAAACATTTGCAGAAGTTGTGCACGTTAATTATTCTGACAAAACTGAAGCATCAACATGAAAACTTCATTTCTCATACCACCAAAAAAGCTCAGGCTCGATTTAGCTATATGAAACATTTTTATTATTGAAAAGTGCAACCTGTCTTTATGTCTACATGCACCAAGTGACCCTTTCTTGTCACACACCATGGATCTTTGAACACACTCACTACCTCCATGTTTATTGTACCTAACTGCATCACTAATCCCTGTGTTATTTGTAATTAGTCATGCTTTCTTGGGATTGACCTCATCAAACTGTGGGTTTTTCAAGATTATGTGCACATGTTCTTACCATGTTTTATAACAATACATTATTATCCCCCGCCATGAAGTGGAATGGGGATATAGGGGGTGTTGTCCATCTGTCCTTCCTTCTGTCACATTTCATTTCTGGAGAAGAACTAAAAAAAACATGAGAGATATCTCAACCAAACTTGGCACATGGATAGGTCTTGTGGTGAACTGGTGCCTTTTGATTGTTTGAAATTTAAAAAAAAGAATTTGAGTTTCCATGGCAATGATTTCGACTTGGGCTCAAAATGGTGGTAGTGCTCCACACAACTGGACCTGTCATATTGGCGGGGGATATCAGTATTTCATGCTTGTTAATTTATGAACAATCATGACAAAGTTATCAAAAGGGTTGTATGCATCTGTGATGTCTTTGATACATTTATGGGACCTGGGGGCGACCTGGCTTTGTCTGGTGCAACTAGGTTTTCATGTCAACATGCACCTTGTGCACATTAATTCAAGTTCCTGAAATCGAGCCCTGAGACAGCAGAATTGAGATTGATGCTGCAGTACATGGGTATGATGTTATAGCTTGCAGGCTGACTTCACATCTCTTGCAGCACAGTGCTCAGAGTGCTCAACAGTCGGTCAGGAGTTCTCTCCCTTTTAGTATCTCACTTCATTCTTCAGGGTTGAAAAGTTCCAAACCTGTTTTAACATTTCATAATGCATTGATGATGCTAGTGGTTTATGGATTAAGAATATGACACATCTGTTAAGACATGTAAGTTGTTGGTTTGTGTTGGCAATGTTTCTGAAGCTGTGTCTTTAGCGAACAAATTGTTGTCTGAAGCTATCATAAAATGTCCATTTTTCCAGCTCTTCTTGAATATCATTGCAATGTATGTTAGGGTTGTAGATTTGGGATTATCACCGTGCATACTGAATAACACACTCAATTATCACTGGATATGATTATCACAATATTCAATTATCTTTTACATACTATTAGTGATAATTATTTTATAACTGAAAATTGCAAGAAAGACGCCTGGTTATCATGTGATAAAACAATTGTAAAGGATAGCTTTAATATGTTTGGAGAAACCTTCATCACTGTTTTGTTTTCCAACAAGACAAATATTTAGAATGTTCATACCCAAGGCTACAATACCTGTAAAACTCCATCACACCACTCCTGAAACATTTGACAGCACAAGATAATCATCCCAATGCAGATAACCAACCAATTTATTCAAATTTATTCAGCCTACCTTTTGTACTTTATTGGTAGTTTCCAATTTCTATCAAATAACTTTGTAAGCAAGGGGAAAATCTTGCATTTTGGCGAGACACCCAGTCATAGGGTCGTTACAGAAAGTCTCTCCTATTATATTGAGATATAACTGATAGGGTATAAATAAGGTAGGCACCTCTGCCCAATGTGTTAGAGAAAAATGTCTGAGGAACAGGGCACAGATTGCTCTGTGGTCAAAGGCACTAAAATTGTCTGGGAGGGTGTTATGGCCCCTATTTGTGCCAGGATCTGCTGAAGGTGTTCAAATACCAGATATGCCCTGATTATGATCTTTGGTTTCACCAAATGTTTAATGTGTTCGACCTATACTATTTTCCACCAAGTTGGCATTGCATGGCAAGTACAATCTCTGCTAAAATCTTGACGAGTCCCAACTTGTACTTTTCAGTAGGTATTTGTCATTGTATGTAGACTACCGGTAGTACAAGCTGATCTTTCTCGACCATAAAAAATTCTTTTGGAACATGTTGTCTGAAGCAGTCATAAAATGTCTAAATCATGAGAAATTCTACTTGACACAGGCTTTGGACTAGTTAATAAAGTCGCAGACTGCAAGTAAGGTTCACAACAACCTGATAAGAAACCAATTTATTCACACCAAGAAACATGAGATATAATGCTGTGCTTCTGTCTTAAAGGGCAAGTACATTTAACACAGCAACTTCGCAGATTTTACAGCGTGCTTAATCACAAATGCTTGACCAAAATCAAATTTGAAAAACAGAAATAGAGTAAAACAGACAATATACAATGATAGGCTTAATAGTAAGCCAAACGAAAAATCCTCCACTCGAGTTAGAACGCTTTCTGGTGTTGTCTCAAATATTGAGTCAGCACCCAGTCTACCCGCTTCAGGCACAAATTTATGAATCGGATCACAGGGCTTTTCTGTCTGTTCATCTGTTTGGTTACCATGTTCACAGAATGCCAAGAATTAGTGACTATTCTGATGATGCCTTCAGTTGCCTACTCAGGGGTTTAATACCCGACAGACGTTCATTGTGAGGAATAGGACCAAGGCCAACAGGTGGTTTATAGGACCCAGACAGACAGACATTGATTGTATCTACATTGAAACTTGGCTAATGCAATAAAGCTGAAGTTTTATCCAGGTTCTTGTTATTCACAATGTCAAGATCAAAGGTCGTTTCACACACTCAACAAGTTATGCAATTTTGTTATTTTTGTACTATTAACTGAAATAGCCACACTTTGAGATTTTCTCTTGATTGACTGCTTCCTGACAATTATGACAGATTATACAGTAGACAAATGCTTGACCCGTGAAGAGCCGGGGTAGAATAGCTCTTCAGCAGCCCATGCTTGCCGGAAAGGCGACTAACAGGATCGGGTGGTCAGGCTCGCTGACTTTGTTGATGCATGTCATCGATCCCAATTGCGCGGATCGATGCTCATGATATCAATCACTGGATTGGCTGTCCCAGACCTGATTATTTATAGACCGCCATCATATAGCTGGAATATTGCTGAGTGTGGCATTAAACAACCAACCAACCAACCAAGATAAATGCTGCAACCAAGTCTACATATCAGCTAATAAAAACACTGTCACGAATCATGGCGCAGGTAGCTTGAGGCCATGCTCCAAATGGTTCTGTTTTGGAAGCTGATTACAGAGCGTGTGATACAGACATTTAAATACTTTCTTCAATAGTTGTGAAGTTTTCTCCCTTTGAAATTGACTTGATGAATCTTGGAAAATTGATATTGGCAACAAAATCGCAATATTTTCACTTTACTTCCCCTCTTAACTGATGTGAGGTGGGGTGTTTGGTTGTGAAGCAATGAAAATAAAACGGTATAAATTTATTTTGTCCTTATCTGACGCTTTGATTTGGAACTTGCTCACAACCCCTGATGGTGGTCAAAGGGGCTGTAAAATATCTAGACTGACAATCTGGTGGGGCTGTGAGGTGGTAGAGTGCCTGGCTGAATCACACACTTGGTGAGCATGAGCAGCTAGATTCATGTGCTGAAACTGTCATTGACGGTATTATTTGTGTTTTTTACTATCCTGTGTATTTGATCCATCTTTGAGACCAGTGTCATGTTTTGAAGAACAAACTCAATGTGATCATTTCTCTTGATGGTGTTTCCTCAGTGACAAGGCTTATCCTTGAATGATGAAGGTTGTGATAACAGATTGTATGCTTTTGGAATCTTCAGTAAACCGCACAAGAAATAACTGACTTTAATTAACCAAGAGTGTTCACCACAGTATATGAGCATAGTAGCCATTTAATTTATAACGTTTGTTCACTCACAGTAGATGAGCATTGATCTCTTTAATCTGAGCTACAGATAAGGTGTGTATTTGCGTTAAATACCCCTGAAATATATTCAAAACCTAATTACTTTCAATGAACTTGCATACAGAAACGTGTGCATTAAATGAAAAACTCAAATATGTAAAAACAGCATGAGTAAATACCCAATGAAGCTTTTACAGCATATGTACAACAGAGCTAATTTAAAAAACACCACTACAAGCTAATGTCCTTTCCTATTGAAGCGTATATTAAGAGCTGTTATATACTCAGCTTTAGACTATGCTATGCGATAGCGCTACCTCTAATTTTGATTGTGCCTGCACATTTCATAGTAATCGAAATACCACAACGACCCGTGAAGATCCCGGGTAGAATAGGTCTTCAGCAGCCCATGCTTGCCGTAAAAGGTGACTATGCTTGTCATATGGGTGACTGACGGGATCGGGTCGTCAGGCTCGCTGACTTGGTTGATGCATGTCATGGATCCCAATTGCATGGATCGATGCTCATGATATCAATGACTGGATTGTCTGGTCCAGACTTGATTATTTACAGACCAACGTCATATAGCTAAAATATTGCTGAGTGCGGCGTAAAACAACAAACCGACCAACCAACCACTCAAATACCACAACATTAATACAGAAATTTTATCCTGCAGTATACAGGGCACTGGCCCTCTTGATATACAGAAATACAGTTGAAAGAGGCCTTCTTCTAAAACAAAAACATTATTTTATTTGCTTTAAATCTTGAAATATCTACGCATTTTGGGGAAAACCCAATAAAGTGATGAATAGCTGAGTGAAAAAATATTGATTACCCAATGAAAAATGCTGTGACCCAATTAAAATAGAAACCTTCGAGTTAAAACTAAATTACTCAAAACGTTATCTGGAGCTCTGCTTTTATCTACCATGGCATTCATCCACTGTGGTTGAGTGTAGCCCCCGCACTTTAATAAATTCATCAGGGTGTTCAAAGACAGATGAACAGAGACCCCCTTTAATTCTCCAGGGTGTTCAGTACAGTAGGAGAGCAAAGTCCCCATTTATTTCACCATGGTGTTCACAGACAGAGACCTGTGAAGATCCAGGGTAGAATAGGTCTTGAGCAACCCATGCTTGTCGTAAGAGACCACTGACAGGATCAGGTGGTCAGACTCGCTGACTTGGTTGAGGGGATTGATGTTCATGATATCAATCACTGGATTGTCTGGTCCAGGCTTGATTATTAACAGACAACAGTCATATAGCTGGAATATTGCTGACAAACAACAAATAACAAACAAACAAATCACAGACAGAGATGAACAGTGAGGGTGTTCAATACAGTAGGAGAGCATAGTCCTCCTTTAATTCTCTAGGGTGTTCAGTACAGTAGGAGAGAAGAGTCCTCCTTTAATTCACCAGGGTGTTCAGTACAGTAGAAGAGAAGAGTCCTCCTTTAAATCACCAGGGTGTTCAATACAGTAGAAGAGAAGAGTCCTCCTTTAATTCACCAGGGTGTTCAGTACAGTAGAAGAGAAGAGTCCTCCTTTAATTCACCATGGTGTTCAATACAGTAGAAGAGAATAGTCCTCCTTTAATTCACCAGGGTGTTCAGTACAGTAGAAGAGAAGAGTCCTCCTTTAATTCACCAAGGTGTTCAATACAGTAGAAGAGAAGAGTCCTCCTTTAATTCTCTAGGGTGTTCAATACAGTAGAAGAGAATAGTCCTCCTTTAATTCACCAAGGTGTTCAATACAGTAGAAGAGAATAGTCCTCCTTTAATTCACCAGGGTGTTCAGTACAGTAGAAGAGAAGAGTCCTCCTTTAATTCACCAGGGTGTTCAGTACAGTAGAAGAGAAGAGTCCTCCTTTAATTCACCAGGGTGTTCAATACAGTAGAAGAGAATAGTCCTCCTTTAATTCACCAGGGTGTTCAGTACAGTAGAGGTGAAGAGTCCTCCTTTAATTTTCCAGGGTGTTCAGTACAGTAGAAGAGAATAGTCCTCCTTTAATTCACCAGGGTGTTCAATACAGTAGAAGAGAATAGTCCTCCTTTAATTCACCAGGGTGTTCAGTACAGTAGAAGGGAATAGTCCTCCTTTAATTTTCCAGGGTGTTCAATACAGTAGAAGAGAATAGTCCTCCTTTAATTCTCTAGGGTGTTCAATACAGTAGAAGAGAATAGTCCTCCTTTAATTCACCAGGGTGTTCAATACAGTAGAAGAGAATAGTCCTCCTTTAATTTTCCAGGGTGTTCAATACAGTAGAAGAGAATAGTCCTCCTTTAATTCTCTAGGGTGTTCAATACAGTAGAAGAGAATAGTCCTCCTTTAATTCTCCAGGGTGTTCAATACAGTAGAAGAGAATAGTCCTCCTTTAATTTTCCAGGGTGTTCAGTACAGTAGAAGAGAATAGTCCTCCTTTAATTCTCTAGGGTGTTCAATACAGTAGAAGAGAATAGTCCTCCTTTAATTCACCAGGGTGTTCAGTACAGTAGAAGAGAATAGTCCTCCTTTAATTCACCAGGGTGTTCAATACAGTAGAAGAGAATAGTCCTCCTTTAATTTTCCAGGGTGTTCAATACAGTAGAAGAGAATAGTCCTCCTTTAATTCTCCAGGGTGTTCAATACAGTAGAAGAGAAATAGTCTCCTTTGATTCACCAGGGTGTTCAATACAGTAGAAGAGAAATAGTCTCCTTTGATTCACCAGGGTGTTCAATACAGTAGAAGAGAAATAGTCTCCTTTGATTCACCAGGGTGTTCAATACAGTAGAAGAGAATAGTCCTCCTTTAATTCTCCAGGGTGTTCAATACAGTAGAAGAGAATAGTCCTCCTTTAATTTTCCAGGGTGTTCAATACAGTAGAAGAGAATATTCCTCCTTTAATTCACCAGGGTGTTCAATACAGTAGAAGAGAATAGTCCTCCTTTAATTCACCAGGGTGTTCAATACAGTAGAAGAGAATAGTCCTCCTTTAATTCACCAAGGTGTCCACCCACAGGTTGCCACATGAAGCAAAACGAGCTAAATCTGTCATGATAAGATCAGACCTACATGAAAACATCACATGACATACATGTGGCCTTGACTGTGATCACATATAAAACACACACAGTTTTCCTTTACAGATCAGTTCAGTGGGGCATGGCGTGGCTATTTATAGCATTGACGAACAACTTGGATTGTTTGCATGAAACCTGATTCTATTTTCGAGTTGAAGTGCTCTATATATAGCCAGATGTGAAGATTAGGCTGTATAGATTCCTTGAAGTCACTGAATACCATGGAGGCAAATATCTCTTCAAGACGATTATGTTGGCAGCCAAAGAATGGCTGTAAATGTCATATTGCCTGCCGAGTTTAGATGCACCTGAACATAAATGACCTTGAGGCAGCTGACATCTTGTTGAACATAACAATTTTTTATTCATGACATGCTAATGTCAGTCAGGTTTTCTTTCTGAAAATATTTTGTGTCATTCTAGGATAAAAGTGATCAGCTCAGAGGGAAACTGTTTGATTTTTTCTGCTTGGGGCATAGTTCTTGGTGGGGTTGGATTTGATCTCTCTGACAGACCTTAGACCATATGTTTTATAAAAACAATCTTATTTTCACTCCATCTCAGCTGGTTGTGTCATTTTATCAAACCTTTAGGCCATAATACATTCAAGATTTGATTTTCATCCCTGTCTGCCTCATAATTTGTCCCCAAGTATCTGGGAGTTTGTGCCCAGTACCCGATGCTTGTCTCCCTGTGGGATTCCAGGACCAAATAGATCCCCAGTACTCCATGCTTGTGTCCCTGTGGAATACCAGGACAGAATATGTCCCCAGTACCCCATGCTTGTCACCTGTTGGATTCCGGGACAGAATATGTCCCCACTACCCCATGCTTGCCCCCTGTTGGATTCCGGGACAGAATATGTCCCCAGTACCCCATGCTTGTCTCCTTGTCGGATTCCAGGACAGAATAAGACCCCAGTACCCCATGCTTGTCTCCCTGTTGGATTCCAGGACAGAATAAGACCCCAGTACCCCATGCTTGTCTCCCTGTGGGATTCCATGACAGAATATGTCCCCACTACCCCATGCTTGTTTCCCTGTGGGATTCCGGGACAGAATATGTCCCCAGTACCCATTGCTTGTCTCTTGTGGGATTCCATGACAGAATAAGTCCCCACTACCCCATGCTTGCCCCCTGTGGGATTCCAGGACAGAATAAGTCCCCAGTACCCATTACCCAAATCAAAGGGTTATGTTGTTTTTATCAAGCTGATTGTGTGTCATTGTGCTTCCTCTGCCAGTTCATTGCTCGTGTTGTCAAACACTGGATTGTCTGCTTCAGATAAAACCAGAATATTGCCCCGACCACATTTCCTGACACATTCCCAATGTATGTTCAGATGCTTAAGGTGATTGGCACTTTCAGAAATTAGGCCAGAAAGTCCTTGACATGACCCTGACATTAAGAGGGAAAGATGCAGGATGTCCCGAGATCAGAAGACTCAACAACTCTAGGGCTCTGCACATGAAATGATCTGAGACTTACGATGTTCGTAGCACAATATCAATGGGAGTTACGATTGTCTTAACTCCAACACAGTGTGCACAGGGCTTGAGAGGGCTTTGAATTTTAGTGAGTGAGTTGGGTTTAACACCACTTTTAACAGTATTCCAGTTGTATCGTGGCGTGTCAGCTTAATGTGGGAGGAAAGCCCGAAGTGATGCAGTTCTCAGACGTTTACCACTTCGGTGAAACCCATGAGCACGGGTATGGTGCTGACAAACCGGGATTCTAACCCACAATCATAGGTTTCTGGCATGCCCAAGGGATGCAACTCTGCAAAGCGAATGGCAGCGCCTCAGACGACTTGACACCCAGTGCCCCCTTTGAATTTTAGAGTTTATATTGAAAAGGTATTTAATCAATATTTGAGGTGAAAAGGCTTAAATCGGGCCTTAAATGAGCATCGAGGTGAAAAGGTCTAGAATTGGACCCTGACTACTCATATATTTTGTAAACTATTTATATATGAAGTATAAACATGCTTGTGAATGTCCTCGAACATATGCAGTAATGCTGCATGGCGAGTAATTCAAACTTCTTAACTGATTTTGTTTACCTCGTTTGCTTATCATATATGATTCTTGAATTCCGAGAGTTTTACCAAAGGAATGAAATTTTGATCCAGAAATTTTATTTGTCTTAAATTTAAATACATGTGCCTTGAAAAGGCCTAGGATGAATCTGCCATCCCTGTGTAAGATGTGGCCCATAACCTGAGTGCCTATGTATGTCTAACAGTATGGGATGTGCCACCTTAATATGACAAGTACAACTGTACTCACTGCCAAAGGAAACACAAGCCACAGAAACAGAGCGAGAAGCAAGTACTTAAAGAAGATATGTTTCCAGTGTGTACCAATCAATGACAACACTAACAATCAAGTGTTACCACACAGTGTCTTTATTCTCATCACGATATGCTGCGTGTGATTTCCGAACTTTACACGCTAATCCTGACAAATGGTGCATGTTGAGTCATGGATCAATGTGATGCATTCATGAGCGTCAGTTCACACAACAGACCAGTATGTTCATTTGTGCATCACACCAATCTAATATCTCTTGAATACGAGTAATTGTTATATGTTAACCAACATGGAACTCACGTTTCTTTTGTCGTGAGTATATGTTGTAAAATGGATGGCTGGGGTGTGGGTCATGTGTATGCGGGTACCCGAGGGACTTATGTGGTCAGGAAATCAGCCAATCAGCGGCAGATTAAAGCATCTCCTGACCCGTGAAGACCCGGGGTAGAATAGGTCTTCAGCAACTCATGCTTGCCGTAAAAGGCGACTATGCTTGCCGTAAAAGGCGACTATGCTTGCCGTAAAAGGCGACTATGCTTGCCGTAAAAGGCGACTATGCTTGCCGTAAAAGGCGACTATGCTTGTCGTAAAAGGCGACTAACAGGATAGGGTGGTCTGGCTCGCTGACTTGGTTGATGCATGTCATTGATCAGGAAATCAGCCAATCAGCGGCAGATTAAGGCATCTCCTGCATGCAGGTGGGGTGATGGAAGGCACAGACACTGGAATAAATCACAGTGGCTGCATGAACGTGGGAGGTGGTTGGCCGGCTGGCAGGCAGGACATAATTGCGCTCTGATGATAAAGCATGGCATATGTCGTAATGGAGATTTTGTGTTTCCAATAACTAACCAACCAGATTTAGTTGGTAGAGTTGACAAAAACACAAGATAGATGAATGTTATCAATTACAGTTGTTCCACCACTTTCTTTCATGTGTCATTGATTATCTGACCCTTTAGAGCACTTCCATGTCTAACATTGAAAAAAATTGTATAATCATGCAGAAATGTTCATTTAGTCTCCCGACTCAGTTATGTGGAGATCAATACCTTTTGTAGGTGAACAAGCTTGAGGAGACCTATTAATGTCTTGTCTTGTTGAGGGGAAAGACAGGGTGGCCCAGTGCTGCATCTTGTGGTAGAGTCCCCCTCAGTGGCCATGATCATTTGAAGGTTCATTCTCAGAGGAGGCACGGGTGGCTCAGTCGCCTAAGGTGCAGAGTTGCGTCCCTTGGGCCAGAAACCTGTGATTGTGGGTTCGAATCCCGGTTCGCCCCAATTATGTTTCTAGGTTTGTCAGCACCATACCCGTGCTTGTGGGTATCACGGAAGTGGTCAACGTCTGAGACCTGCATCACTTCGGGCTTTCCTCCCACATTAAGCTGACATACCGTGATATAACTGGAATACTGTTAAAAGCGGCGTTAAACCCAACTCACTCACTCATTCTTAGATTTTCCTGCAATTATGACCCTTGATCTTTCACATCTTCCTGTCTCATCACCACCTCTGTTTTGAAGTGGATAGATCACTGGAGAGCAGAAGGTTATAATGCCAGGCCATGTCAAACCAGAAGATGTTTAAGATGGTATTTGTTGTTACCCTGTCTGGCGCTCGGCATTAAGGGGATAAAACAAGGACTGGTGGGCTCGGAGTCAGTATACTGTGTTTGAGTGGGATGCCCATGTTAGACTACAGCATAGTATCTCAGTACCTGATGGTATCACTATGAAAGCGGCACGAGTCCGGACGAGTGCAAGCAGATGCGCATTGATGCATGCGCACACGCCCACATGGACACATAGCTGTGAAAATGCAATAATCTTAAACTAGATGTTAAACCAAATTTCACCTCAACGCCTTTATCATCAAGTTGCTGTTACAGAAATACTATTAAATGTAGCATTCAATCCAACTCATATGCATTTTGACTAGTTGAAAGCAAGAATTATGGCCAGATATGTATGGATCCTGAAAGTCCACATGATTTTGACCAAGTGGAACATCTTCCTTATTTTTTCTTGAAAGCTGTTCACTGGTCCTCGGGTTAGAATAGGTCCCAATCAGCCTTCGCTTGTTGAAAGGTTAGTAACATTATTAAGCTTCACCATTAAACCCAATAGGAGTGGTCAGTGGATCCCTGATCTCATGAATCATCAAGTGGACTGTTTTTTCAGTTGTCAGCTGCAGTGAAAATGTTGGAAAATAGCTAAACATGGCATTAACCAAACTTAATACTCTGACTCCTGATGTGAAACTTGAGGCAGAATAGCTACCCATCATCCCTTGCTTGTTGCCCCGGCCGTGATGAGTGGTAACAATGTTGAACATTGGTGTGGTTATTATTTACTGGTTATTGTGATACAGCTTGAATATTGCACTGCGACATGAAACAATATTCCCTCACTCACTCCTAGTTTGCAGCTGCCCCAGACTGATCCCTCAAGACATCGGAGGGGAAATACATGCACTTCTCTTGATGAACAAGAGGTGATGTGAGTTGAAATAGAGTTTAATGTCGCGTTCAAGATTTTTACACATATATAGCAAAGTTCATGCGTCTGGCTGCTTGTACTTCAGCGTTAGAAATTGGCACTAGTCCTGTAGTCCTTGCCAACCTGCCCAATGGTAAAGGTATCATTAGGACTAGTAGAAATTTGCCCTTATTAAGGGTTTTGCTATATTTTATCATTATGAGGACTAGTTGACGAAAACTGTTAGTTTCTGACACTGTACTTATGCTGGTTTTAGTCCTTGCCCACTGAGATACCATTCCACGCTTTAAAAACCATGAATACCCAACTCAGACACAGTATACTGACTCCGGTCTGATCAGTCCTTGTTTTAGCCCCTAAATGCTGAGTGCCAGACAGGGTAACAACGAATACAATCTTTTTACGTCTTTTGGTATGACGTATCTGGGGATTGAACCACCAACCTTCCAGTGTCCAGGCGGGCGCTCTATCCACTGCACCACAGAATGGTCTTGTGAACAGGTATAAATGCTGATAAAATAACTTGATTCCCTATGTGGTGTATTGCAGGCACATAGAATTGTTTAAATGGTTGTTGTTGCAGCATGAAACAAGTCTGTTTGTTGTGTTAATTGACTGCCCTGATGAAAGAGGGTTTAAAGGTATAGATATCTTCACAATGACCTTTAAAACCGATTTGATGACTGAGAGTGAAGCATTGCTTGTGACAGAAGGCGAGACCGAGATGGGTGACATTTAGGGTTGCTGCTGCAGGCTGTGTGGCTGACAGACAGTTTGCAGCTAAATCGCGATGTGAACATGCATGCAGCATCTGCTTCACAGACATATAATTTTCTTTACCCATTATTGTTACTTCATGGTTAGACTAACATCTAGTCTCTGAAATGAATATCTTACAGAAAAAAAACAGCTGTTAATTTATCTAAATAAAATATAATGAAAAGGAGCCCAGACTCTTCATTTTCAGAAACTGCAGTAATCTAGACTTGCTCACTGGTATAGACTTGCATGGGCTGTATTGGATATATTTGTTTCAGGGTCTGTATTAGTCTGTCTCCCAGACAAGAGAAATCTTTTAAAAAGGAGTCTAACTCAAGTCTAGAATGATTTGGCAAGTCGAGATTGAAATAAAGGATTGTTCTGGGCTCCATTTGGATTTTATTCTTTTTATTTTGTAGATATATATTTGTGAATAAGATAACTTTATTTATGGGACTAAATGTCTAAATGTGACAGACTAACTTGGAGGTTACCATGGTATCAGGTACATGGATGTCAGCACGTTATCAGATGTAGGGGGGAAGGGGGACAGTTTCAATGTCTCGGCCCAAACAATACTTTTGTATTTTTGTAAGTTAAAATTCTTTTTGTGTGTGGGTCTAGCAGTCCATGATTACCCTAATAATAGAGAAACTTGTGTGTTTGACATGTTTTAATGTCTTGGGTCAAACATTACTGTCTGTTTGACACAAGCCTCAAATTACAAGGTCTAGTTCTTGACCATAAAGGGGCATGGGACTGGAGCGTGTTGTCCTTTACATCGAAAGTCTCCAGATGTCAGTCTTACCGAAGCAGCAAACTTCAAGGAACCATGACTAACAGTTAGTCTCTGAAATGTTTTATTTTTGATAGAGCAAACAGCTACATTCAGATTGAAAAGCAGCCCTAGTGAGATGGGAGATTCAGAAAGTCTAGTTCTTGACCGAAAAGGGGCATGGGACTGGAGCGCGTTGTCCTTTACATCAAAAGTCTCCAGATGAAAAAGGAGCTCTAGCGAGATGGGAGATTCAGAACCTGTGGAAAATGCTTTATTTGGGACTATTGCATTATAGTAAGGGCTGGGCGGAAGGGAAAATAATATGGTTGAGGGACTGAGACAAACTTTAAGGACCCAGACCAGAGAGCGGTGGGGTAGCCAAGTGGTTAAAGCGTTTGCTCGTCACACCGATGAAAAGGGTTCAATTCCCAAACTGGGTACAATGTGTGAAGTCCATTTCTGGTGCCCCCTGACACCTTTCTTCCCGACACTGATATGTTGGTGGAGGCAAGACTCGTGCTATCAGTACACTTGTTGAAGGTAACATGACCCATCCAGTGCTCAAGGTGGAAGAGCTGAAACAGAGAATGGACGATCACTCAAGTGGCAAATTTGGCCATCATTTGAATGTGGTTGCAGTGGGCAGGTCATGAGATCCCTGCTTGTGTTTGGGGTCAAAGACTTAGTGTTTTGCTTCATTGCTTGTTGAAGGTGAACAGCTCTATTAAAATAGCCAAGCAACAATAGCTCTATTGTCAGCTTAGGGTTGGTACCATAACGATTTGCGATAATCACCTTGGCACTGTGACAATATTAGGATTTTGCCGCCGGCATACTATTTATAAACAATAGCATTGTCTTAGTATTATTTATAGCACTGTATTTTCATGTTGATACCAACACCATGTTTAGGTAAACTAAGTAATAATGTCCATTCTAACTACACCTGGAGGGAAAGTTCATGTTAGCTTTTGTTCTTACAGTTGTCTTTCAACCATTAACATTTGCTTTTTCAATGTTAGTTTAAAACTACACAATATTTGCTCGTGAATCCTAGCCATGAAACAGCATAAAACTTTTTAGCCCATTTAATGTGTGTACCATTGTGTAGTAAGTATGTGACATGTGTGAAACATTTCCCACCTTTTATGAATATCTATGGGTTTTTACAACTCTACAGGTGAAGTGAGGTGAGGTGAGGTGAGGTGAGGTGAGGTGAAATGGGGTTTAACGTCACATCCAAGATTATTGCACTTATATAGCGATGTGTGTGTGTGTGTGTGTGTGTGTGTGTGTGTGTGGCTGTGTGTGTGGCTGTGTGTGTGGCTGTCTGCTTGTACTAGTCCGGACTGATGCCGATTTATAGTGCTAGCCCACTGAGATACCATGCCGCTTTTTAACATGACTACCCCACTCAGACACAGTATACTGACTCCGAGCCGACCAGTCCTTGTTTTAGCCCCTTAATGCCGAGTGCCAGACAGGGTAACAACAAGTACCGTCTTTAAACATCTTTTGGTATGACGCAGCCGGGGATCGAACCCCGGACCTTCCGCTCTCTGGGCGGACGCTCTACCACTAAACCACGGAGGCAGTCACAACTCAACAGGAACCCATGTTTGGCAACAATGCTTATTGTAAGAAACAACTAACGGGTCGAATGGTCAGCTTGTTGTCTTCGTTGATGCATGTCATCGTATCCCAATTGCGGGGATCGAAGCTCATAATGTCAATCATTGGATCATATGGCTCAATCATATACATCCTGCCATTATAATAGCTGGAATATTGCAGAGTGCAGCTTTAAGCAACAAACAAACAAATGTACAACCCTGATGCTCATGTACCTGTTGAATGATGTGTTGTTTTGCTGTTGTTTGTATTTCAACTCCCATATATTTGCCATGTCCTTGAAATAAAGACATTCTGTGAGCAGGTTGCAAATGCTATCTAATTTCAGATGTGACAACAATGCTCTCCATTGAAAGCCATAACTCCGCCATTCATAGATGCATCAAAGAATAAGTAATTGGATATGCAGTAGGTGCTTAAAAGTGATGTTATGCAAGTGAGTCTTCAGTAGTGCAGGGCTTCAAGTGTGAAACCTGATCGATTGGTTTGCCCAGACTTTTTGTAGAGCTTGTAGATACAGTACCAGCTTCCAATTTCTTGTATGGTATCAGGATAACTGGTGATAATTATTGATTCTATTGTGACCAGAAGGAATTAGCAGGGTCTTAGGACTATATTTGGGATGTGGTTTTACGTACATTACATACTTCTTAAGATATCTTGGTTGAAATTACAACAGCGTTTTGAGTATTCTGAGCTATTGAAGTGTTGTCATGGTGACAGATGCAGTTTTATGATTGTGATAGCCAGACTAACATAGCCCTGTCTCAGGGACTTAATTGACAAAGGAACCTAGAACAATGAGACCTTGTGTGAAAAATTTCAAATTATTTATGGGTGTGTAGAATAACTGGCTTTATCTTGCTCACAGAGAGCAATCTATAGAGAGTCAGGAAAGTCCCCGATAGTCTGTCTGTTGTAGAGCTGACTGAAACAAAGATTGGATGGCTTGAAAAGTCCCTGTCTCTTGTAGAGCTGACTGAAACATGGATTGGGTGGCTTGTAAAGTCCCCGGCAGTCTGTCTGTTGAAGAGCTGACTGAAACATGGATTGGGTGGCTTGTAAAGTCCCCGACAGTCTGTCTGTTGTAGAGCTGACTGAAACATGGATTGGGTGGCTTGTAAAGTCCCCGACAGTCTGTCTGTTGTAGAGCTGACTGAAACATGGATTGGGTGGCTTGTAAAGTCCCCGACAGTCTGTCTGTTGTAGAGCTGACTGAAACATGGATTGGATGGCTTGTAAAGTCCCCGACAGTCTGTCTGTTGTAGAGCTGACTGAAACATGGATTGGGTGGCTTGTAAAGTCTCCGGGAGTCTGTCTATTGTAGAGCTGACTAAAACATGGATTGGGTGGCTTGTAAAATTCCCGGCAGTCTGTCTGTCAAGGAGCTGACTGAAACAATCATTGGGTGGCTTGTGACCTGGCTGTTACCTTGACTTTGTGGATTGTAGCTATCAACCACTTGATTGCCAAACTTGATTCTACGTACATAGACATGGTGTAGCTGCAGTACATCAGACTGCTGTATAAAGCAGTGTTAATTGACAGTCACCAATTCCCATATGGTATCAGCTCTGGCCAATTATCTGTTGTGTGGTGGACGACGTGTATCAGCTTTCTCCCACATTAAGATGACATACGTTATTTTTTCTACAACAGAATGCTTTTACCATACCCACCCCCTTAACTATATAGACCCATGGGGATCGAGGTTAGATTTTGTCTTCATCACGTCATGCTTGTTGTGAGTGGCGTCTAATGGGATCTGATGGTCAGACTCCCTGACATGGTTGATGCATGTCATCACATCCCAATTGCACAGATTGATGTTCATGATGTCAATCGGGGGCACAGGTGGCCCAGTCATGGCCCAGTTCTGTTCCTTGGACATGCCAAAAACCCATGATCTTGGGTTCTAATCCTAGTTCGCACCGATTATGTTTCTTGGTTTGACAGCGCCATACCCGTGCTCATGGGTTTCATAAAAGTTGTGAACGTCTAAGGCTTAATCACTTCAGGCTTTCCTCACACACATTAAGCTGACATGCCGTGATATAACTGAATTACTGTTAAAAGTGGCATTAAACCCAACTCACTCACACATGATGTCAATCACTGGATTGTCTGGGGAGATCATATAGCTGGAATATTGTGGAGTGTGGAGTTCAACAGCAAACAAACGAAGTTAACTATGTTCCTGTAATTGACAACAAAAAGCAACAACAGTGAACTGGATGTGGACTCAGCTTTCTCCACTGCACATGTACTTACACATTCTCTTTCATCCGTTAACCTGTAAGCATTCAGTGATACAAGTTTTTGTAAGTCCAGGCCATTGCCTTGGGTTAGGAAGGAAATAGATGTTGAGATGTTTGTTTAACTCTCTGCATGCTGCAGTCACATTTACTTGCCTGAACACCACCTTCATCCCAGCTCAATCTGTCTGTCTGTCTGTCTGTCTAACTGTTTGTCTCTCTGTCTGTCTGTCTGTCTCACACACACACACACACACATACACACACACATACACACACATACACACGCATAGACAGACGGACGCACACAGAGACACAGACACACACACACAGACACACACACACAGACACACACACACACACACACACACAGAGACACACACAGAGACACACACAGAGACACACACACATACACACACACACAGACACACACACAGTCAGATACACACACACACACACACACACACACACACACACACAGACAGACAGACACACACACACTCACACACACACACACAGGCAGACACAGATTCGCTGTGGCTTCTGGAACATTTAGTAAAGATGATTATAACAACAAACATAATTATTCTGTATGTGTACAGTTAAAATAATTCTATCTAGACCTGCAATTAATCAACTTGAGACTAAATATGAGTCTTGATCCATTAAGTTTTTAAATTCAGTTTATACTATCATTGTCCATATTAACCATGGTAATCTTAAGAAATGTAACTATTTCTGACGCTGTGAATTAATAACACAGTGTGCGACTTCAGCCACTGGTCTGAAGTAAAATTCTGTTCAGTCTTGTAAGCTCAGCTAATAAAAGACTATATAAGAACACCAAAATGTATGAGACCCCTGATGCTAAAAGCTAATTTCAGGCTAGTAGACTCGAAAGTATTATGAAAAGACTGTAAATTTAGTATTGATATTCCTAAATTTGTATCGACATAATGAGTGGGACACCCATGTTAAAGTGTGGCATGGTGTCTCATTGGCCACGATCAGTGCACACACTAAACCGCACATTGCTATAATCTGGAATGGTTCAACGTATTTCACCACACCCTAGCCACCTTGAATATTACTTCTTTGAGTGGCATATAGAAATTTAGTCAAATCCAAGTTCCATTTGTGAATATTCAAGGTAACTAAGACAAAATTGTTATGGATGAGCAACTTCTTTATTACAATTGGGCGACGTTTCGGTGTAGATTCTAACACCGTTATCAAGCAAATGATGAGATAATAGTTCAGTGTTGTTTTGGCGAGCTGATGAGATCATGGTAAGCTGGAGGGATGTAGTATCCTTGATCTCTGTTTATGGCTGGCTGAATTCTTTTCATCATTTGCTTGATAACGGTGTTAGAATCTACGCCGAAACGTCGCCCAATTGTAAGAAAACAAGTTGTTTTCATTTTCTTTTCCACCTTTCAGCACTGAGTCTAGATTAGGCCTATCGCTGGCCCTGTTGAACACAAGGTTAAGCCATGCATATCAACTCTGTCACAACATTGTGTACGAGAAGTGTTAAGATTGTTCTATCCTTGCATAAAAAGGTGTTGCCTTGAAAAGTCTTTACAAAAGTCCTTAAAAGTCTTGGGCCTTGCCGTCTGCATATGAACCCGGCTTTACGACACTGCATGCAGTCACTTCACACAGGATTCACCCAGTACTTGCCTTAGTTACTTAGTTGACTGACTTCTGCCCTTACTGACATTACACAGTACTGAGTGTGTAGTTACTTAGTATTGACGGGAGCAGGTAGCTGGTGTGGTACATTAACAAATGAAAAGACATAAAAAGAGCTGAGTACAAAGTGTGTTGTAACGTGCTAATATAGCAAGTTGGCTCCACTCTAGCATATGATTCAGTGTTGAATTCACAGTTCAACTGGGCAATATCGAATCTCATAACTTGACACAAACTTACGTTACTTTACAGACCTGACTCCTGTGGAGACCTGGGTTAGTGGAGCGAGCTGACTTTGTTTGTTTGTTTGTTTGTTTGTTGTTGAACATCACATCCAGCAATATTCCAACTATATATGATGGTGGTCTGTAAATTCTCCAGTCCGGATTAGCCATTCCAGTGATTGACATCATGAGCATTGATCCATGTGATTAGGATATGATTACATGCATCAACCAATTCTGACACCCCCACACACCCAACACACTTTTGTACTTTACTTCATTTTACCTTAGCATACTTAACATAAGATTGTACATAGCATGCTATTGTACATCACACAAGATTCTACATTGCATAAGATTGTACATCACATGATATTGCACATCACATAATATTGTACATGACATTAGATTCAACATCACATATACTTCTACATCTCATAAGATTCTACATCTCATAAGATTCTACAACTCATAAGATTCTACATCACACAAGATTGTACAGCACAAACGATTGTACAGCACAAAAGATTGTACTTCACACAAGATTGTACAGCACAAAAGATTGTACAGCACAAAAGATTGTACTTCACATAAGATTGTACAGCACAAAAGATTGTACAGCACACAAGATTGTACAGCACAAACGATTGTACAGCACAAAAGATTGTACTTCACATAAGATTGTACAGCACAAAAGATTGTACTTCACATAAGATTGTACTTCACATAAGATTGTACAGCACACAAGATTGTACATAACACAAGATTGTACTTCACATAAGATTGTACAGCACAAAAGATTGTACATAACACAAGATTGTACATAACACAAGATTCCGTGAAGTACATGATCAGCTGGTTATGGAATGTGACGTGAGGGATTGTGTACAAGATCTTCTGACGTGTGGATGACATCATCGTTCATTATGTGCAACAATATGTGTTAATATGTTGTTGCTTCACAAACAATGGAACAATTAGCATCAACTTGTCAATCATCACAAAACAAAATTCAGACTGCGAAATTACTTACTTACTTACTTACTTACTGAAATGAATTTCCCTGATGCATGTGCACATGTGTATTGCATTGCAATGTCTGTGTAGTATGCAGAAAGTCTTTTGTTTCAATTCTTAGCAATTGTCAGACCTTGAATAAAACTACTTTTTGAATAGTTCCAGGCCATGAGAATATCAGTATCACCTGCATTGTTCAAAACAGTGAGAATCTGCTTTCAAAGACAATTAATGTTTCTTATCTGGCTTCATAAGACTGTTCGGAGGGGATTCTGGGCCTTTCCCTTGTCATAACAAGGATTACAGGATCCTGACTCCGCCATCAATGAGATGCATCTGAAAGCTTGTTGTGGGATGAAGATAAGATGAAAACAGATTGGTGTGTGTTCACAGGAGACAGTCAGGGATATGTATGTCACCGGGCAGAACTGTTGCTTGAAGATTTAATATCAATACTGTTATTTGAAATTACAGGTAATGGAGATCTTCATTGAAATATTAATAGTGTTGTTCAAATTATTAATAATAGAGATCATTTTTGAAGTCTTAATAGAAAAAAATTCTTTTGTCACACTTGTAACAAAGCACAATTTTCTTTGATCTATTTAAATATTCATATGTTTCACAGTGATTGATATATTTCATGACATATGAATACTCATACTACTATATCCAACTGATCTGAAACTTACTGATTATTTATGAATAAATACATATTTCCCAGTGATATAAAATTTATATATGTGGTAGTTAATCAATTGTTATAAGATTTCCAAATTCTGTATTTCCTCTATTAGATGCCCAGGCATCTATTAATGTTGCACAAGAGCTTAACCTGAGGTCTATAAGAAGCTGGTGTTTATTAGTCAATGCTGTCACAGTGGCAGCTCAATACCTTACTGAATCCTAAATTCTACTGTCATACAAGGAGTACATTTGCAGGAAATGGTCATTATGAATCACCAACATACCACACTATAAGCGACCCAGAGTACAGTGTAAACACCCGGCTTCTGTGTTTTGGACAGAGTGTATAATTCAGCGTCAATGAGAGGCCGGTGTGTATTGGAGGTCTGGCATCTCACAGAGGAAATACAGTAACATGGAACTGATCATTTATTTAGGTCTATATATATAATCCTTTTTGACATAGACATGGAACAGATATTATTTAATGAATTATTAATGTGTATAATCCAGGTTATAGATAACAGATAATTGTATTGATTTGTGAATTCTTTTAATCCTGTTTCCCAGAGCCGTCTACATTAAGTGTTACCCCTCGGGACAAGGCTTGGAGCCCAGCGGAACGATTGTCCCTTGTATCGTCATGATGCATTGCAGGGAAACACATCACACGGATCTGCTGTAAACTCATCAGGTCCAAACCTGAATCCCACCAGATCTAACCTGTTACAATGTATGATGAAAGCAATTAACAGTTAGTTTACATTGAAGCACCCAATAAGCTGGGCTGTTTGCCAGTTTGTTTGCCAGTTTGTTTGCCAGTTTGTTTGTAAACACTGCATACCCATAGATTAGGTCGGCACATTCTCAATAGGATTACATGGAAACATGGCGTTAGTCAAGTATTGGATAGCTATAGTCAGCATGCTGTTTGTCCACGATTAGAGGAAGTATTTTCAGGTCCTTGTCCGATATTGTGGCATAGATCTATATAGGTAATCCTATAGTATATGGTTCCACTCTGCTGAGTCGTCGTATACTTCAGAGATCTGGATCCACTCACACGTTAAAGCTGTTGTAGTATGTACCTGTGTGTAACAGTGTGGGCTGGACAAGGGTGATATGGATACTGGCTGGTGATAAGTGTAGTTGGGGTGGTGTCGTAACTCGGTCAGAGTTGGTGTTACTAGTTATAAGTGCCTTGTACTACGACCTACAACTAGATGACTTGCACTACGGACTGAGCCACTTGAACGACAAACAACTCTGTCTTAACTGCAGCTCACAGCAAGTGTGATTATCGAGTGCATGAGAAGATTGTGTACAGGTCGCAGGCAGCTAGTCTATGTGTTCAGCATCAACAGGCAGATATACAGCTTATCCACCAGTGGGATATAAAGTGTATACAGCACTGTCGACATGGTGCTGTATCCCACACAAGTCATCAGTGTTTAGATCTGTTGTTTATAGAGCTGCTGTTTTACAAGGCTAGCTGGGGTTAGGATGCACAGAGCTGGAATAACTGTTTGATACCTGTCTGTAATCACCTGTGGCTGGTCAGTGCCGCTGCTACCCCTGATGGATAGTCATTCTGTGTGTTACGGAGCCTGTGTTTACTGTCAGTGTAAATAAGTCTGTTGCCAGCAAAACACGCCTGTCTTCATTATTGGAAAATATAACGGTGATTGGTTCAGGATTTCTGTTGAGGCAGGATTATCAGAGCTGCGAAGGCAATCAGTTAACAGGTTTCCTCAGAGAACATTTGTTCTGAGGACTTTTTTTCCTAGGACTTTTCTTCTGAGGACTTTTCTTCTAAGGACGTTTTGCCAGCTGGGTATGAGGGTATTTGCCCTGACAGTTGGGATCTAACTGGGTGGAGGTCAGGCAGGTACTCCGTGTTTGTTTATATTACTCCCACTGCCACGTAAAGTAACAGTGTAATCTATCCATTGAGGCAGTGGTGTTGGTACGTGTGCGATTACGTATCAGTTCGAAAACATATCATGTACGCCCACCGTCTGACAGTCAAAGGATAAGTGGTCACAGTTGACTTGACAGTTGGGTATTCCACGGCAGGCAGGGGGTGTGTTTATGTCCTTCCAACACCGTTTACTATTCACACAAGGATCAGCTGGAATAAGCCTTCACAGCTAAGATCTTAATATCTGATGTTTGTTTGCAGTCAGTGGGTAGATCGGCTAACTAGTATTGATCAGAGTTGGATCTATGAAGATGGATATTGAGTGTTGCAATTATGGAAATAGTGTGGTTCCGATCAGCGCTTTGAGTGTGACGTAATGGAAATGTGTCGGTCATCGGATCGGGCACTGGCGAATGGCTTCACATTGATCAAGATTAAAAATTGAGGTTCCTTGTGAAAGTAGACTTTGTTGGCTGTGTGAGGGAATCCAGGGATAGACGGTGGGAAGACGGAATCAATAGCAAGTCTTTCAGCCGACACAGTTCCTCTCATGTACTGACAGAAAGGCACTGCTTAGACCGTTACTCGTGGGAGCGATCACAATCGGTGGAAATATCACAACTGTCCACGACAACATTGAATCTGCCATGGCTTACTTTGATGTGCTTAATCCATGCTGATTTACCCTTGAGGAATATTGTATTGACTTTTTGAAAAACAGTGTTGTCATATATACCAGCATGAATTTCCTTGGATTCGAACGTCCCCGTCTGCGACGGAAATCGTATGCAGCTCCAGGGACCTTGTATGATATTCCTGATACTGACAAACCTGTTGATTTTTACCAGGAACAAATGTTGATAAAGTCCCAGAGAGACCAGCGGAGGCGTGGCTCCGTCCCCGCCCGGACTACGGTAGGTGGTGTGTGCACCTGCAGTCGCACCTGCACGTTTTTGTGTATGTATGTCATTGAATGCAAATATAGACTAATGATGTAGTTTTGTTGTGTGTTGGAGATGTCCCAGGTACCAGGTGTGTCCTCCAGTTAGAGTCCCTATCACTGCGGCATGCCATCTCAGATACGTCCTGTAGATATGGGATTGTTGTTGGGACAGAGAGCCCTCATGAAGGAGAGCCAAATGCTTGTGTAGTTAATGAGAATTGGTAGTTGTTTGTTTGTGTTTTTGTCCATGAAGGACCAACAAGTAGTTATCAGTTGTGTTTTTGTCCACAGGGTACCGATGTGTATTGAAAACTGTGTTCTAATCATTTTCAAAGTAGTGTCATTTATGCGGATAGATTTTTGTAGTGAGTGAGTTTACCACTGCTTTGAACAATATTCCAGTCATATCATGGCATTTCAGGCTAACGTGGAGGAAAGCCCAAAGTAGCTAGTGCATGAAACCCACGAGCATGGGTGCAGGAAAAGAATTCTTTGTCAATTATTGTATGTTTATTATACAGCAGCTTGTACAAACCAGTTGTATTTTCTGTTTAAAAGACGTCAGAATTAGTAATTGATACTGCAGATTTGTAGGTCTCCATGTTCCCAGGTAGTAAGATGTCTGAATAAGTGAAGCACTTTCCCCGAACCAGGATTGCGTTTTGTCATGACATATTGCAGTACAGCAGCACAAGCTCTTTGAAATGTTCTGTATATGGCGTGAGCCTTCAGCAGATAGTTGGTTGGTTTGTTGTTTAACGCCGCACTCAGCAATATTCCAGCTATATGACGATGGTCTGTAAATATTCGAGTCTGGACCAGACAATCCAGTGATTAATATCATGACCATCGATCCATGCAATTGGAATCCATGACATCCATCAGCCAAGTCAGCAAGTCTGACAACCCGATCCCGTTAGTCGCCTCTTACGACAAGCATAGTCGCCTTTTACGGCAAGAATGGGTTGCTGAAGACCTATTCTACCCCGGAATCTTCACGGGTCTTCAGCAGATGGAGAGATAGTTTGTATGTGATATTGGCTTCAAAGAGCAAATGTCTAGTTATACAACTTCTGTTTAATAACTTGTTTGGGAAAGGTTCAGTCACAGATATGTGGTTCATTTAATCACCCAGATAAATATATGGTTCATTTAATCACCCAGATACATGGATCAGTTGATTACCCAGATATGTGGTTCAGTTGATCACCCAGATATGTCGATCAGTTGATCACCCAGATTTTTGGTTTAGTTGATCACCCAGATATGTGGTTCAATTGATCACCCAGACATGTGGTTCAATTGATCACCCAGATATGTGGTTCAATTGATCACCGAGATACATGGTTCAATTGATCAACCAGATATGTGGTTTAATTGATTACCCAGATACATGGTTCATTTAATCACCCAGATACATGGATCAGTTGATCACCCAGATATGTGGTTCAGTTGATCACCCAGATATGTGGATCAGTTGATCACCCAGATTTTTGGTTTAGTTGATCACCAAGATACATGGATCAGTTGATCACCCAGATATGTGGTTCAATTATTCACCCAGACATGTGGTTCAATTGATCACCCAGATATGTGGTTCAATTGATCACCGAGATACATGGTTCAGTTGATCACCCAGATACATGGATCACTTGATAACCCAGATACATGGTTCAGTTGATCACCCAGATATGTGGTTCAGTTGATCACCCAGATATGTGGTCAGTTGATCGCCCAGATATGTGGTTCAAATGATCACCCAGATATGTGGTTCAATTGATTACCCAGATATGTGGTTCAATTGATCAACCAGATATGTGGTTTAATTGATTACCCAGATACATGGTTCATTTAATCACCCAGATTCATGGATCAGTTGATCACCCAGATATGTGGTTCAGTTGATCACCCAGATATGTGGATCAGTTGATCACCCAGATTTTTGGTTTAGTTGATCACCAAGATACATGGATCAGTTGATCACCCAGATATGTGGTTCAATTTATCACCCAGATATGTGGTTCAATTATTCACCCAGACATGTGGTTCAATTGATCACCCAGATATGTGGTTCAATTGATCATCGAGATACATGGTTCAGTTGATTACCCAGATACATGGATCACTTGATAACCCAGATACATGGTTCAGTTGATCACCCAGATATGTGGTTCAGTTGATCACCCAGATATGTGGTTCAGTTGATCGCCCAGATATGTGGTTCAAATGATCACCCAGATATGTGGTTCAATTGATCAACCAGATATGTGGTTTAATTGATCACCCAGATCTGTGGTTCAGTTGATCACCCAGATATATGGTTCAATTGATCACCCAGATATGTGGTTCAATTGATCACCCAGATATGTGGTTCAATTGATCACTCAGATATGTGGTTCAGTTGATCACCCAGATATGTGGTTCAGTTGATCATTCAGATATTTGGTTCAATTGATCACCCAGATATATGGTTCAATTGATCACCCAAAATTTTGGTTTAGTTGATCACCCAGATATATGGTTCAATTGATCACCCAGATTTTTGGTTTAGTTTGTCATCCAGATTTTTGGTTAAGTTGATCATCCAGATTTATGGTTCAATTGATCACCCAGATATATGATGCAATTGATCACCCAGATATATGGTTCAGTTGATCAACCAGATATATGGACTCCTTTATATGATTCAGCCATTAAGATGCGGTTCTGTCACCTAGATTCAGTTAAGTCATGCAAATAGATCCCAGATATGGTCTAGCTTTACTTTAGTTGCCACAGCAGAAATAATCAAAGAAACAGATCAACTTGTTGCTAAAATCAGATTAAGCTTGAAAGAAATCTGCTGTTATGGATTCAGATCAATCCATTTCAGCAACTTTCAGTTGAGTGAAGCAGCTGGAATCAGTTCTTTCAGAAAAACTTCTCAGTAGTCTTTCTGGAGATCCACTGATTGAATCATGGACAATCACATTGGAAATTGAAGGTCAAAGATCAAAGATTATTTTTTAACATATTGTCATCTTGACTTCAATTGATATGACCAAATTTCAGAATATCTCACCTTAACTTATGTGAGCACCAACTGTAAAAAGGCAAATAAAATAATTTGGAAATGCCAGTTGTCTGCTAACTGTCCATTCAGCAAAATAGATGTGACAAAATCTGTGTCTACACCTGCATATTATAATCTATATATGAAACTGTATAGTCTGTTGCCAATGAGTCTGAAGTGGCCACGGGTGGTCCAGTCGTCTAAGGCGCCACATTTTGCTGTGCAGAGTTGTGTCCCTTGGGCACTCCAGGTACCTGTAATTGTGGGTTCGAATTCCTGTTCGCCCTGATAATGTTTCTGGGTTTGTCAGCACAACACTGGTGCTCGTGGGTTTCACCAAAGCGGTAAATGTCTGAGACCTGGATCACTTTGGGGCTTTCCTACCAAATTAAGGTGACATGCTGTGATATAAATGGAGTACTGTTCAAAGCGGCATTAAACCCAACACACTCACAAGTCTGACAGATGGTCTCTGTTGTAGTGCATTTAACTTATTTTTTCCTTTTGTAGGGTAAAAAATATTGCTGTATTGAGCTTGGGTAGATTTGTGTGTGTAGCATGAGATAGAAGTCACTTTAGTTGTTAACAACTCTTCAACAAGTTAAGACTATTGCCGGAACATTGCTTGTTTAGATCATACAAAAACACATGTCACTGAAGCTGGAATATTGCTGAGTGCGGCGTTAAACAACAAAACAACCAACCAACATGTCATTGAAAATATATCTAAATCTTGGCAACAACCTGAAAGAGATATTGTGTGGAATCAAAATGATTGTCACATCTGTCCAACCAGTTGTGGATTAACACTTTGATACAGAGATTGAAAGTACAAAAGATGCTTCGGTACTGATAGGTTGTAAGTGTGAAGTATGAGTTAGAATTGCAGCCTTCCTTCATTTGCTGTGCTGCTCATGTCTGACAAGTGTTTGCAGTGAACTAACAAGTGTCCTTGCATTGGCAGCAGTGTAAACACTGAGACTAGTGTAGAATGTCACTTGGTAGAGTATCTATGCATGGTACAAGCAGGACAAGCATGTTGTGATGTAAGCCAGGCTCAGGTACATCAGGGACACAGTGTATACATGGGGCACAAACATGGGGGGTCACAGACAGGCTGGGTGGTGGTGGGAAGACTGGTTCCTCTGGTGCCATTCCTGTGGATATTCGGGGTTACAATTGGTCCCTAGCAACCTATGCTTGATGGAAGAGGCCATAATGTTAGAGTGAGTGAGTCAGTCAGTGAGTGAGTGAGTGATGCACACCACAATCGTTAGAGACGACTTCATGGTTGAGGGTCCTGTTCCACAAAGTGATGTAACCTCTAAGTCAACCGTCACTCCCATACATTAACACAGACCTATGACAATTGTAGCTTTAAGATCACTTTGTGGCTTAGGACCCAGATGGTCAGACTGGCTTGGTTGCTTCATATCTCATGACAGTGTGGATTGTTGCTCAGGATATCAGTCACTGGATTGTCTGGTCCAGGCTTGATTATATACAAGAAAACATTGTAACATGTTTGTCGTGGTTAGTAGGATTTGTCTGTTAGCATGAGTGTGTGAATGTTGTTTAAGGACACAACTGAATTAACTGTCACACGCGGCTGTATCTCGCAGGAAGGAGTTGCTGCACCGGGCATACTTGTGTAATCTACATCCCCTCCCTGTGACCGGAAGTAGCCCCACGGCTATAAATATCAGAAACTTGATGAGGTTGACATGTTTATGAAAAAAGGTCAACAACTTAAATTTTTCGAAAGTGGCAAATATTTAAGGCCTGCATGGCTTTTCTTTCTCAGTTAACTGACAGTGATTTAACTGAAATACTTTTCAAAGCAGCACTGAACCCAAGTCACTCACTCACTTGAGGATGTTACCATTCATTGATGTATTGCTACAGCTAATGTTGCAGGAGGGGAGGTCGGGTTGCCTGGTGGTTAAGTGTTCGCTCGTCACGCCGAAGACCCGGGTTGGACTCACGACATGGGTACAATGTGTGAAGCCCATTTCTGGTGTCCCCCGCCGTGATATTGCTGGAATAATGCTAAAAACGGCGTAAAATCATACTCACTCACTCACTAATGTTACAGGGCCAGTCAGGTAATAAGCTGAGTGGTTCAGGTATTGGCCTGTCCTGCCAACAGACTGATGGGGTTGAATCACCATGTTCCATGTGTTAAAACACTGTTTCTTTTACACCCACAGTGATATTGCTAAAGGGGCTTTAATCAATCAATCACAATGTTTTATAGCTTGAGCATGTCAATCATAAGGTCATTAATGAATGCAAGAAGACAGTTACATGTGGGCAGACCTGTTTCTATGACATGTAATTTCAGAAAATAGTTTCGGTAATGCTTTCTCAGGAAATTGAAACAGGTTGTCGTGCAAGTATCATTTTAAGATAGGATTAGTTAATCAGTTTAGTCCCTTTGATTAACAGCCTGCCAACATCACAAGATAATCTTTTCGTTATAAAGTAATTAAATAGAATTGAAATAGATGTGGTTCTTGGGTTTGGCTATGGTATTTAAATATGGGAACTTGGCTTTATCTGTCCGTGACAATGGCATCCTTCTTTAGTTTCAAGCAGTGGTGAAGTCATGTGTGTATGTTGACTCGCTCGTGTATACTACTCCACTTGTGATAGGGATGTTTGTTATCTTTCCATGACACACAAAACTGAATCTCATATGTCAAGTGTATATTTAAATAGAATGACATATCTTATTATCATACCTCCATGTCAGAATGTTTGTTTGTTTGTTTTGTTTGTTTGATGTTTAACGCCACACTCTGCATTATTTTAGCTATTTTTCGGCAGTCTGTAAATAATCAAGTCTGGACCAGTCAATCCAGTGATTGACATCATGAGCATCAATCCACGCAATAGGGATACGATGACATGCATCAACCAAGACAGCGAGCCTGACCATCCGATCCCATTAGTCACCTCTTACAAGAAGCTTAGTCGCCTTTTACAGCAAGCATCAGGGTTGCTGAAGTCCTATTCTACCCAGGATCTTCACGGGTGTCCAAGTCAGAATGATGAGATGATAGGTCCATGTGATCTTGATAAAATACTGTGTGTCCCGCCTTAGAGGGAAATAAATTTCTGAGAAAATAAATTTCTTTTTCCCAGCAAGCAAGAAAACAGGCTGCACATGGATTACTTAGCAGGAGAATATATCTGTATACCCCGCTTCGAAGCAAGCTCCATGCTTTTTCCAAGTCAATGGAAGTCACGTGACATAGCACAAGTTAACCTCAGCTCCATTGAATGGCTGTTTTCTCTCAATTTTGAATTTTGAATTCCTTTACAATGTCATATTAAAACAAATCGGTAAGATGAAATTGTTGTATCAGGATCACTCGGGGCATGTGTGGTTTTATGCCTCTGGCGCGATGTATAAAACCTGACGCGGGACACACAGAACCCCATGTACCCCTTGTGATCCTGGTAACACTTATAATATACCCCTTGTGATACTGCTGCAACTTCTATTTTCCCTATCCCTATAACCATCATGACTTTGCCGTGTACGTATCTCTGTGGTATCACAAACTGAATCTGATAGTGCCGAAACAAACAAGA
Source organism: Haliotis rufescens (assembly GCF_023055435.1). Classification (NCBI taxonomy): domain Eukaryota; kingdom Metazoa; phylum Mollusca; class Gastropoda; order Lepetellida; family Haliotidae; genus Haliotis; species Haliotis rufescens. The sequence continues at coordinate 19,006,133 of NW_025963780.1, forward strand.
GATGAAAGGGTGCGAGACTGGGTGATGTGTTTGAAATGAGCAAAGTATTACAGTAAACTACGGTTTTAACGATCTTAAAGGGACCACTCATTTTAGTTCGTTATAACCCTAGTTCGTTATTAACATATATACAACATATATACTGCAAATAGTCGGGACTAAAAAAACAGCTTGTTATATCCGTCTGTTCGTTATAAGCATGTTGGTTATAAACGTAATTGACTGTGTAAGTTTATTAAGACTTTGAACAGAATAAATCTGCCTGAAGATATGGGAGACAGAAGAAAGTCACAAATAACCTGCGTTAGATGTATTGGGCCACATTAACCTGGACAAACTTGGGCCACATTACCCTGGACAAACTTGAGCCACATTACCCTGGACAAGCTTGGGCCACATTACCCTGGACAAGCTTGGGCCACATTACCCTGGACAAGCTTGGGCCACATTACCCTGGACAAGCTTGGGCCACATTACCCTGGACAAGCTTGGGCCACATTACCCTGGACAAACTTGGGCCACATTACCCTGGACAAACTTGGGCCACATGACATCAATATCACTTGTATCTCCAAGAAACAGACAATACTCAATACATTCATGTAAATATTGGCACAGACGCTTGACAGCAACTGGATAAATATGCCTTCCACCATTTGTTTGTCTACATGGAGATTGTGAAGTGCTCCACATTGCTATGGGTTGGTGTAACAATTACTCTGGTTTATTTGTTGACAGTTCTATATCAGATTGGTTGGCAAGTTTATGGCAAAACAATATGTGGCTAAAAAAATAATAGTGTTGACAGTGTTTTGAAGAGCTTGTTCCGTACACTGTGTCAAGAACATGTTTCGGATTTTGCATGGCAACAGCCTAACAGTCCTTTATATTTGTGAGGTTCATAATGTGTGGACTCCATAGTCCAGTGGATAGAGCGTCTGCCCAGAGACTGGAGGGTCCGTGGTTCGATCCCTGGCTACCATCATACCAATATATGTTAAAGAGGGTACATGTTGTTAGCTTGCCTGACACTGACTGAAGAGATAAAACAAGACTGGCTGACTGGGAGACAGTATGCTGTGTCTGAGTGGATTACGATGATAAACTGCAGCATGGTCTCTTGTGGACTAAAACCAGGCCAGTGGACTGAAAGTCTGGACAAGTGCAAGTAGACACACACATACCACACATCAACACTACACACCAGGCATGTTGCTATGTGAATACAAAAACCTTGAACATGCCGTAAACAGGTCGGTGGTCTTAATTTTTAGACCAAAATAATGCCATTTATTGGCTTTCCCCTTTTGTAGTAGTCAAGAGGTTTGGCCGCCATTTGTAACCATAGTAACAATAGCAGTTCATGCCAGCTGTACCAGGAAGGTTTTGGTTCATATCATTTGTGATAAAATGCTTAATTACATATTTTCGCAGTATACCAACCATTATTGAAGAAAATTTGTGTCACGGTTTACCGGTAATACTCTGCAGTCTTTCCAGTTACACATTTGTCTTGAGGACTGACTGATGTGTGACCTGGCTGACTATTTGTCATCATGCCACAACAGTGTGTGTTCATACTATCAACCACTGGTTTGTCTGGCCCAGTCTAGATACAGACTGCCCTGACATAGCAGGCATAGTCTCCATGGCGATGTAGCAAAATATTAACTCACTGAAGGAATATGATGTGTAGAGGGATCATTTGAGTTCTATACCCTTGTTTGTTGTGCAGAGTTGTGTCCCTTGAGTGTGCCAGAATCCTATAATTGTGGGTTCAAATCCCAGATTTGCCCTGATAAGGATTCCTGATTTGTCAGCACTATACCAAGGACCCATCAGAAGTGGTAAATGTCTGGAGTCTCAACACTTTGGACCGCCTCCGTGGTCTTGTGGTAGAGCGTCCGCCCGGAGAGTGGAAGGTCCAGGGTTCGATCCCGAGCCGCGTCATACAAAAAGACGTTAAAAGATTGTACTTGTTGTTACCCTGTCTGGCGCTCGGCATTAAGGGGCTAAAACAAGGACTGGTCGGCTCGGAGTCAGTATACTGTGTCTGAGTGGGGTATTCATGTTAAACTGCGGCATGGTATCTCAGTGAGCTAGCACTATAAATCGGCATCAGTCCGGACTAGTACAAGCAGCCACACACACACATACACGTGCATGCACGTCGCTATATAAGTGCAATAATCTTGGACGCGACGTTAAACCCAATTTCACCTCACCTCAACACTTTGGGCTCTCCTCACACAGTCGGACAGGCCACAATGTAACTGGAATACTGTTCCAAGCAGTGTTACATCCTGTTTACTCACTCAACGATGTGTCTTGTCTCAGATGAAGGCATTATTAATAATGACACTGAAACAGCTACCAGACCAAATAGTGGTAACCTATTTTCTAGGGTCTCGGTCCTGTCCCACACTGAAACACATGTAGCACATTTGGTGTCTCCTGAGGCAAGTGACTTTGTTCGAAATTTGCCGAGTAGGATGAGATGGTAATGTGATCATGAACCTTCTAGCGCCTCACGGGCAGCTTGTGTTGTATACTTCTCAGGGAGCTGAGAATGATAAACGAGTGCACACTGATCCATTGACCAGGGTAATAATGTTAGGGCTTTGAGCTTGCACCTTGTGCATGGAGTCTAAAACAAACATTTGACACACTTACTTGGGCTAGTGGGCAAGTGCCAAGTTCCCTGAAAAGTGATTGTTTCGTACTTGTCGTTGTCGGCAGATGAAAGTTTAATGAAGATCCAAGGGAAAAAACAAGGGATTTCAGTTAATTGAATTAAACTCTGCGCATCACATGGCAGGTTCTCTCACAGGAATACTGTAGTGATATCAGCATAGATCACCTTGGAGGAGAAGGCACTTGTGTCTTGGTGGGAGTAGGATGTGATGAGCAATCAAACTATTGGTGCAAGGCAATTGCAAATAGCCGGATATGAAATATAGATGAAATATCATTAGTGAGACATATGCTGTGCTGGACTGTATTATAAAATTGAACCAATCCCTATCATTTGCAATACTGTTTAAAACAGTGATAATACAAACTCACTCACTCACTATTGCTTTCACAAGGATTTTGGGGCACGGGTGGCCCAGTCGTTTAGGGCTGCACATTCACTGTACAGTTGCATCCTTTGGGCCACACCAGAAACCTGTGATTGTGGGTTCGATTCCAAGTTTGCCTTGATTATGTTTCTTGGTTTGTCAACACCAAATCCATGCTTGTAGGATCACCAAAGAGGCAAACATGCAGTAGACCTGCATGGTCTTGTGGCAGAGTGTCTGGCCGGAGACTGGAATGTTCAGGGTTTAATCCCTAGCCTCGTCATACCAAAAGAGGTCAACAGATGGTACTTGTTGTTACCCTGTCTGGCACTCGGCATAAAGGGGCTGAAACAAGGACTGGTTGGCTCGGAGTCACGAGACTGTGTCTGAGTAGGGTATTCATGTTAAACTGTGGCATGGTAGGCTAGCAGTATAAATCGGAATCAGTCCGGACCAGTACAAAAACACACACACACGTGCATGCACGTTGCTATATAAGTGCAAAAATCTTGGACGCGACATTAAACCCCATTTCACCTCACCTCACCACCTCCCACATTAAGCTGACATGTCTTGATATAACTGGAATAGTGTTCAAAATGGTGTTAAACCCACCTCACTCACTCACCAAAATTTTCTGTTCATGGTTTTACTTTTCTTATTGAGGTGGGTATAAGAGTGAATCACAAAAACAATGAAAAAACATCTCCAGCTTCAAGGTTGTTCACAGTATAATTTCATCAAGTATTTGCACCTTGTCAGAGGCTTATGTGGAAGGCCAGGCGTCAGATTACTAATGACACAGTGGGCTTAGAAACGTTCGCTTTTTATGTGGACATGAAATTCATATTTACCTTTACTTATTCTTCACTGTGTGTAAATATTTGCTGGTGAGATCTGAAGTGAACTAAATTTATTACCCAATACATTCCTGTATCTGAAGGTGCCTTCTTGATCCGTTTCCGATTGAAGCTAAGATATATTTTTACCTCTTAAATTTTATTATGATTGGAATTGAGCAAGAAGGATTATGTTACTTTCTTGTGACACCCCAGTCATGATCATGAGATAACTCATGACATTAAAATTGGATCTTTTAAGTTAAAATATAAAAAAGACCTCTCTGTTTGATTGGCGGTCATGTCAGCTGAACTCTGTGTGAACTTTGACCGCCCAATCTAAATGAAGTGTGTGTGAGTTCTTGAGCCAATCAGATGTCAGCTTTCTAACATGATTCGGAGTAATTTCTTTGCCGTCTTGATCTGGAAATTTTGATTAGTATTAAAGAAACCCACACAGAAGACAAATATTCCTCGGCTGGTGCTCCTTCCTTGAGTGTAGATGCAATGGCTTTCAGAAACAACAGATTATATGAAATATCACAACAATGAAATATGTGGCCTTCATTATTTACATTCTGAACTGGTGGATTTTGTTTGTTTTGTAGTTTTTGCTTCTTTCAGATTGGCGAGTATGTCAATTGTTCCATAGTTTTCATTGGTTTGTGAAGTGGACCATAGCAAGTTAATGTCATAAATAGCTGAATATGGCCTCACCGTTTGTTGGGTAGCCTCGTGGTTTAAGTGTTCACTCGTCATGCCAAAGGCTGAGGTTTGATTCCAAACATGGGTACAATGTATGAAGCCCATTTCTGGTGTCCCCCTGCTTTGATATTGCTGAAATATTGCTAAAAGCAGCATTAAACCCTACTCACTCACTCAATCACACAGTAGGCGATGTCTGTGGAGCTGAAGAACACATTTTAGTTTAACAGTTAATTTGAAAAAACGATGGGTTGTATTTAAAATAACCAACTCGCAACTTGGAATTACAGATGATCTGCCCCTCTTGAATTAATGTTGTAGCTCCGGACTTCATGCATTCGGCTGGGACAGATAATCCTTAATCCTTTCTCTAAGTGTCCCACTCTTTCAGAAATTTGAGAATTTTACAAATGTTTTCTGTTGTATGTAAATCATGGGCTCCCCAAGTCTAGGAAACAGTCGTGGCAACACCCTTATCTCCATGCATCTGTGTTCAGAAGGAGTATTTGTGTAGCAAGTGGAATAACAGCCATGGCCAAGTATATACTGCTGGCACAGGAATGATGTGGTGTTTTTCTTTTTATAAGAACAGTCTGAATAATTACTGCTTATTTGCATAAAAGGATAGAATTGCTAAGATCATGACTCTAAAGAGAGTTTATGTTGACGGAGAAGTATTTCATCTGCCTGACTGAGAGCACAAATATATATTTTACTTGTCAATGACTTATTGATAAATACCGTAGGTGCTATTTATAGCTAATGCTGGAGAACAGCAGAGCTGGTGCCTGATGAATCAAGTATGCACAAAGTCGGCACAGACTGACGACACCTGATTTGTAGAAATGGCTGTTGGCAGTCTATGAAGCAGCTAAGTGCATGACACTTGGCGCCATTCGGGGATTGTTCCTTTACCTACATGCTTGTGTTTGCAGTTAGGCTAACTGACCCAGCCCCTACTCAGGATATATATAGAAAAGAACATGCTGTGTTTGTTGATATGTATTTTTAGATTGCCAGCAAATAGATCGTAATATGAGAAGAACTATGTTTTGCATTAGACAAGCTCTCTTTAGTTTTTAGGATTGGCAGTGGCAGTGGTTGCTCCATGGGTTGACCTGTCTGGTGGTGTGTTCTCTAGATCCAATTCTTGTTCATGCTATCAACCTCTAGTTGCCTGGCCCAGATTTGTTTATATACAAGCAGCCATGATAGAGCTGGAATATTGCTGACAGTTGCCCTGATTCGTGGAGGACCTGTCTGGTTGTGTGTTCTCTCGCCCCAATAGCTGTTCATGCTCTCAACCTGTAGCTGCCAGATTTGTTTATTTAAAGGCTGAAATGATATAGCTGGAATATTACTCACTGTTCCCATAACACCACTCACTCACTCAACTGTGATAACAAATGAGTCGAGGTTTATCTATGGAAACAGAATGGCGATATAATACCCTGGATAATCAAGATTGCTGGGAACAAGGTTTTGGCAAGTTGGGAAGCAAATGAAATTCAGGCATTTTACATAAATTTGAGATGCATTTAACTCATTCCAATTGGTATCACATAAAACAGTCACATAAAATAAATTTGAAGCTAAGTATGAACAAGGATCATCCATTAACTGTTTGAAATTGAATTTTCTGCCTTTTCACTTGTTAATCCCAGGAATCTTAATAATATATAAGTGTTTGTGGCAGTGTATGATTAATATCGCATCAATATGCATTAATTATTTTGATGCAGTGTTGATGTCTTAATTTGCAGTGATATCCTCTCTCTGTCTCCCAAACCCTAGAGAGAGCGGAAGATCATGGGTTTGATCCCTGGCCAAGGGGCAGTTGGGTAGCCTAGTGGTTAAAGCGTTCGCTCATCACTCTGAAGACCCGGGTTTGATTCCCAACATGGGAACAATGTTTAAGCCCATTTCTGTGTCCCGCCACTGTGAAATTGCTTGAATATTGCTAAAAGTGGCATAAAACCATACTCAATGATTCCTGGCCGTGTCATACCAAAAGACGTAAAGAGATGGTACTTGTTGTTACACTGCCTGGCGCTTGGCATTAAGGGGATACAACAAGGACTGGTGGGCTCAGTCAGTGGGATAGCACTATAAAATCAGCATTAGTTCAGACTTGTACAAGAAGCCACACATGTGCATACACGTCGCTACAGATATGCAATAATCTTGGACACAACGTTAAACCCCATTCCACCTCTCCTCATCCCAAACCCTAGATAATAAGTTTAATAACTAATCCTGCCCAAGTCCATCCTGAATTGTTCTGGGCTCAGTTTGGATTTTATTTTCTATTTTGTTGATATATATTTTTAAGTGAGAGAACTATATTTCAGGGACAAATTGTTGGACAGTTGCTATTCTGACCCAAGAATTTACCAAAAGAATAAATGATGCCATGCCATAAAGTTCCATGGATGCTTGCTCGAGTCTGTTTGTCTACTTCTGTCACCCCTCACTGCAGACTGCGGTCTTGTTCCTCTGTAACTATTAAGGATGGGATTCTGGCTTGTTTTGTAATGATAATGCAGGGTTTTACTGTGACCTACAAAACTAGGGGTCCTAAGGACCCCCAATTATTTATTTCATTGATCCTTACAGGAAATATGAGGGTCCTGTAAAGTAGAGAAATTGTTTAGTGTACTGTACTGTAAGACCTAATAATTTCTTTATTTATATTTTATACTTTATATTTCTTGTCAAGAAATTGGTACAATGAATTTTACTCTGCGTCCTGATGGACACAAAATAGTTTTTTCCATTCATTGTAAGGAGCGGTTCGGTAGCCTAGTGGTTAAGGCGTACGCTCGTCACTCGTGAGACCCGGGTTCGATTCCCGACATGGGTACAATGTGTGAAGCCCATTTCTGGTGTCCCCTGCCTTGATATTGCTGGAATATTGCTAAAAGCGGCATAAAACCATACTCACTCACTCACTCACCCATAAATTTGTGTGTACAGGATGCACATTTGTGTGTTGGTAAGACCCTGATAGTGGATTTACAAAGGGAGAGTAAAAGATATGTCGTGCAAGTTTAATTCAATGGAAGCAAGTGTGACAGATCCTGCAGCCTTCTTCAAGTTTCATCCAGCTGGAGGGGGGCACAGGTGGCCAAGTCGTCTGAGGCGCCGTGATTCGCTGTGCAGAGTTCGTCCCTTGGGCACACCAGAAACCTATGATTGTGGGTTCGAATCCGGCTTCGCCCCGATTTTGTTTCTAGGTTTGTCAGCACCATACCCGTGCTCGTGGGTTTCACCGAAGTGGTAAACGTCTGAGACCTGCATCACTTTGGGCTTTCCTCCCACATTAAGCTGACAGGCCGTGATATAACTGGAATACTGTTAAAAGCGGCATTAAACCCAACTCACTCACTCACTCATCCAGCTGGAACAGTAGTATAAGTTAATTGAGATTTAAGCAGCTTCCAGTGACTTGTCACCTGTGGTTCTTGAATCATTGATTTCCGACAAAATTCATGTGGGGAGATTTACCAAGGATTTGATCTGACATGGTTCTTATGTGAAGACAAATGGGATGCTTTCATCCTGAGCAATCAATGGAAGATACTGCTTAACGGCCGTCAAAATCCCTAGCTCTATAGCTTTATTTTTCTCATTTCCTTTCCAAGATTTACTAACCAGCTTCGACTTTGAAGTCGTATAATCTGGCGATCTGTGGTTGTATACAGGAAAGTGTCAGGGGGTTAATATGATCGAGTCTGGAATCGGCAAATGATTAGGTGCACAATGTTGTATTATTTGCCTGGTTTGGAATGAGCTGAAGTTTACGACACTTTGAAGTAAGATGTGCTGTCGTTTCTGTTCTTGATGTTCTTGTGTTGTAAGATTGGGATTTGGTTCAGAAAATATTGACAACAGCTGTTAGCAGTGGTATTAAACTTGTGTTATGTATGCAGATCCGATGGTAGCTCTCGGGGCCTATGATTAGACTCGGATCCTTGTTGGTAATCGGGTCCATGCTAGTTCAAACATTGATAGTGGCTCTTCTATTCATGGTAGGACTCGGATTCATGGTAGGACTCGGATCTATGGTAGGACTCGGATCCATGGTAGGACTCGGATCCTTGTAGAGTTATGGATCCTTGGAAGGAGTCAGATCCATGGAAGGACTTGGATCATTTCCAAGACTCTGATCCATGGTTGGCTTCAGATCCATGGCCAAACCACATCTGCAGTGGATTTTCAAGTTGTGGCATATTGCCAGTCTGAAGTAGATCTTACTGTGGCTTATGTCCACAAAAACAAACTAGCACCCTTGATGACATCACAACATGACATCGTAGCAGGAATGTCATGTTGTTGCATCTGAGTCGTGACGTCATGACATGGGATTGGGCTTACCTCACACAGATCAGAGACCCAACTTAGATCTGACTCCTACAGCGAGCACAACCACCCGACCTGAACAGTTAGGACTGAGCAGTTTCTGTCTGCAGTTGTAACACAATGAAGATTATCTACACTGACAAGCTTTGTTTTGATTGCTGTAAATACATCGTACCGACAATGATAGTCCAATCGGTCAATCACTGTAATAGGCAATAAACTAAGTTGACACTGATTAATCGAGGATTAATTACTGAGAACATCTTGTTAATTTGAGTAAAATGTGTTTACAACTGTATATAAATACCTTGCATCATCGATGTACCTCATTATCCTCACAATGCTACGATACGTAACCTCAGACAAGAAGCGAAAGCGTGACGACAGCCAGTCGACCGAATCTGCCAAACCCTCAAAGTCTGAATGATCATTTTGTAAGTCGTGGCTAACGACTTTCACTTGGTTGACATACAATGAGGATTTGCAGATTTTATTGTTTTCAGTAGCTAGTCGTATATTGAATCTTGATTGACCGCCATTTTGCTTTCTGTGACGATCGATATCAAATTTTTTTTATGGTCAATAATTAAGTACAGATGAAAAAGTATTCAAATAACTATTGCTATCAACGATAGTTTAGGATTTATGATTATATTATCTGTCTTGTTTTTAAATAATCTTTAGTTTTAGAAAAAAAAATTCCCGTGAGGTCACGTGATAACCAAATATGGGATAATAGTCTCGATCCAAATGTTACAACGCGTACACTTGAGCAGACTCATGAATATTAATTAGACCGTTCACAACGTTAACAGATCGTTATTATAACAGAAACAAACGTATGTTTTCCATATATATCTAAAATGATATTATTTGTTATTAATTGTCCGGTGAATTAAACAATTTAAATTGAAACAATTCATAATTCATCATATTATGAATACGTAACAACTTGTAATTTGTGTGTAAAAAGTCGTACTAAAATACGCTGTTTGAAGGGGGCGTGGCCTAAATGCAAATGTCCGATTGGGATTTTAAATTTTCCGGACCCCTGCTAGTAACATTTCCGTAAGGCTGGTCCAACTGTCTAGTTGAAAATTCGAAGTCAATATTTATTTCGAATATTTTCTAAGAATCATCAATTCAGTTAAGGCGCAATTTAATGTCAAAGTCTTTTGACATTTTGCTTACATTTCATAATTTGTCAGAAACTGGCTTCTTCCGGGACACTGATTATGACTGATATGCATGTACAAGCTATGCATGTGAAAGTCTAAGAACCACCACAAACGTGAGACAAACGTGAGACAAACGGTGTATATTGTACCAAGTGGCTTAGCAGCTTTAGTGTAATAACCTTAAGACTCTCAATGGCGGCCTGCATTAAGTAAAATATGATGAGGGTTGATTACATCATTGTTTGGTAACAAGTCCTCCTGGCAGTGAACTCAGGCAACTAATTTAAACACTGCAGAGAGTGCAGTATTCACAAACATTTTCTGTGCTGCAAAATGTGCAGGGTTTGAAACAGTGCAAAAAAATCCTTGTTTACGGTATGTGTTTGTGTGTTTGTCAGTGAAATTGTAAGTATGCATTCCGGCAGTTTTGAGGCATTGTTAATTAAAGCTAAAGGTGCGACGTGAGGTAGACTTGGTACACTGGGTGCAGAAAAACACAAGGTATTCTGTCCTGTAAAAACATTGTGACCCTGGTCGTACTTGTAACAAACCAAGCGGAAGTCCAACACGTACAAACTTGTTGTACAAGTTGTATTGACAAGGCAGCCGTCACGGCCCTTTGTTTCGGTGGAGGAAGGACCCACCATGGTGAGTGCGCACATGTGAAGAAGTGACGGAAACGTGTCACCTCGCACCGATGTGGCTCCTACTGGCCCAGCTGGCCGGCCGCACCAGCAATGAGGAAGTGGTCGGCTTGACATGGAGGTCAAGGTCAAGGTCATGAGCTGCTGACCCAACATAAACATGACATTGCTATGTTTGTGTCCCTTGAAAACAATTAGCTACATTGTATACAGAACTGCCAATGAATTCCTGTCTTCATTCTGGTATGACAAGTGAAAAGAAGTCAATGTTAAGTGCATGACGTTTGCATTTGGAGCATTTTCGAGGAACATTACAGTATAAGCTAGCTTAGGACATATTAACTGAATTCTTTGACTGTTATCCCTCCTGCCTTGTACAGTTATGTTGTCTGCAGGTTGGTTGGTTTGTGGTTTAACGCCGCACTCCGCAATATTCCAGCTATATGACAGTGGTCTGGAGTCTGGACCAGACAATCCAGTGATTGATATCATGATCATCGATCCACGCAATTGGGATCGATGACATGCATCAACCAAGTCAGCGAGCCTGACCACCCGATCCCGTTAGTCCCTTCTTACAACAAGCACAGTCTGCAAGTAGGGATGCAGAAGATCACGGTCTGTGCCAAAACAAAGACTTGTGAGTCAAAATAACTAGCCTAAACTTGAATCTTGGTTTCTTTTTCAGTAGATTTTTTGGTTGTAATGTGGACTATTATTAGCTGAGCTTTAATACTAGACCAAATTTAACTACACTTGGGCTATGGACAAGTGTCTAAAGCCTAAAACTGAAGTTGAACTTATATGTGAGATACTTTCTTGTCTTGACTTGATGAAATACGCCACATGTGGTCCTACCAAACCCTCATTCTTCATGCATCACATCCACTGACTGTTGATGTCTACTGATAAATGTTTTGAACAGTTTGGTTTAAAACATACATCTGAAAAACAAATGCCTGTCGCTGAACATTTGTGAGAAATTTGGACGACAATCTTATAATTGATTGCTTGTGGCCTGATAGCTTATTGATCAGTTTAGGGATATTAATCTCTCCGGGAGACCCATGTGGATATTCCAAGCGAGCTAGATCACTAAATCGTTACAAGAGGCGAGTTATATGAGGGATGGGTTTCACATCTCTGCTGGTACCCATGTCCCAGGCTGAGTAACAGAGCCCTGTACCTCTTTCCTGTCATAATCACTGACTGGCCAGAGTTGGGATGGAGTGGTTTCAGTGTGTGACCTGGCTGACTCTGTCGGTGCTGGTTTGTGTGGTCCTGGCTTCAGGATAATGCTGACTCGGGTATAAAACACCGGCACCTGTCACAGACAAGATGGGCTGTATGTTGCTGTCAACCACTGGTTTGTCTAGACCAGACTTGATTATGTACAGGACCCAGTTATTTTGTGTGAAATGTTGCTGATTGTGGCATAAAACATCTTTGCTCACTCTCAACCAACCAACCATCCACTCAGTCACACACTAACTCACCAACCCACTCACTCACTCACTACGTTAATAATAATAAGAAATAAGAGTGACTAATCCTTGGTGAAAATAGAACAGTTGTGATCCCACTCACTCACTCATGCTGGAGAAAAGAGGAAACATTGGAGAAACTGAGTGGAGCTCATGGGAAGCCAGCTGTCGGAGGGAGCAAATGTCATGGTGATTGCGAGTTGCTTGATACCCATCCACTTCAGAAGGTGACCTTCAGGAGACTTCATCTGAAGCTGATACCCGCCCATTAAGTCGGTAAATGACTTGGACTCAAGTGATAGGCCTCATTCTGAAATAGAAATGGCACCATGCAACCAGAGATGTCTCGTGATAATTCTGCTTTGAGAGGGTTGGAATTACATAACAAATATGATTACAGTATTACTTTGTGGCAAGTAAACGAATGACTGGTTAAAACTCTACCTTTGATCGAGATAATCAGATATGGTATTCTATTTAAATAAACATTGACGTGTGAGAATCATGTTTGTGTATCATGGAGGGATAAAAATATCCCTATTTAAAGTGGAGTAGTATATTTTATCATTCTCACAGTTTGGGCAAATCATGCAGAAGAGTGTTACAAACCTTTCACATATCTGCATGGTAAGATTTCATCTTTTAAAGATTTCACAATGTTAACGGAATAATGCATCAATAAACATATATTTTTTTGAAATTTTAATTGATGTCTTTTAAGTTTTTGGCGGCGGGTATTGAAGAGTCGTCTAAGATCGACACTTCGTTATTCAAAGGTGTGACTCTCAGCCATGCCCTGGACTGTTATTTCAAGTTTCCAGGCCCAGATTCGCCCTGACTATGTTTCTGGGTTTATTAGCCCTATACCTGTGCTCATGGCTTTGAAAAGTTGAAAGTCATCTAAAGCCTTCCTCACTTCAGACTTTCCTCCTACATCAAGGTGACAGGCCTTGATATTACTGAAATATTGTTCAAAATGATGTTAAAACTCACTCACCCTCTTTAAAGTTTTCTCTGTTGCATGAAAAGACAAATAAAAGGGACAAAGTTGTTAATCTTTGTAATGACAAATAAAAGAACTGCTTCTTGTTCAAACACGACCTGCTAAGATGGCTCTCAAAATGTATTTTTTTTCAAGTTGAAATATTGCGTTGTCATATTTGTAAACGAAGAAAAAAAAAAATAAAACCCCAAGAAACAAAACGATCAAGGACCAATGTGTGTAGCTGATAGTGGATATTTCCTACCACAGTAATAACAAGTTATCCATTATGATGACAGCCTCTTTGAGGAACTTCACAGCAGTAGAAATGTTTTGATGTTGTAATTGTATAACCTTGTACTCCCGGTCAGTTGCCCCTGGACATGCTTGCTGAATGACCTGATGCTTGTGTCACTGCAAGGGATTAGTGTGTGTTTAATGCAATAAGACAGAAAGCCACTGCAGTGCTGATCTGTTTATTTGTGTTGAGCATCGACTTATAGACATACAATGTGAGGGGCATTTCTTAATTCTAGAATTAACAGCAGGTAATAATGAAAAATATTATCCATACGGTTTATGATAAGAGAGTGAAAAAACACAAGTCATGATGATCACTGTTGATGCATTGCTGTTATCATTGTTAATGCAATGCTGATATTGTTAATGCAATGCCAATATTGTTAATGCAATGCCGATATCATTATTGATGCAATGCTGATATCATCATTGTTGATGCGATGCTGATATCATTGTTAATGCAGTGCCGATATCATTGTTAATGCAGTGCCGATATCATTGCTGATGCAATGCGGATATCATTGTTGATGCAATGCCGATATCATTGTTAATGCAATGCCGATATCATTGTTGATGCAATGCCGATATCATTGTTGATGCAATGCCGATATCATAGTTAATGCAATGCCGATATCATTTTTAATGCAGTGCCGATATCATTGTTAATGCAGTGCTGATATCATTGTTGATGCAATGCTGATATCATTGTTGATGCAATGCTGACATCATTGTTGATGCAATGCTGATATCATTGTTGATGCAATGCTGACATCATTGTTGATGCAATGCTGATATCATTGTTGATGCAAGACCTTATTGCAAATTATATGTGTTGATAATAAAGAGATTGTTAATTTTGTGTGTAGATCATACTGATGTGAGACACTGACAATTTTATGTTCTGGGTTTGTTTGTTTGTCGTTTATCACCATACTCAGAAATATTCCAGCTACATGTAAATAATCGAGTCAGGACAAGACAGACCAGTGATTAACATTATGAGCATCGATCTATGAATTTGGGATATGATGACATGCATCAATCAAGTCAGCGAGTCTGAGCACCAATGCCGTTAGTCACCCCTTTCGACAAGCATGGGTTGCTGAAGACCAGTTCTACCCTAGATCTACATGGAGGTTTAGTCTAGGAGGGGGGGCACGGGTGGCCCAGTCGTCTAAGGCGCCACGATTCGCTGTGCTGAGTTGCGTCCCTTGGGCACACCAGAAACCTATGATTGAATGTTCGAATCCCGCTTCGCCCCGATTATGTTTCTAGGTTTGTCAGCACCATACCCGTGCTCATGGGTTTCACGGAAGTGGTAAACGTCTGAGACCTGCATCACTTCGGGCTTTCCTCCCACATTAAGTTGACACGCCGTGATATAACTGGAATACTGTTAAAAACGGCATTAAACACAACTCACTCACTCAATTATTCTAGGAGGGCTAGTGATTTTTTAAAACTATTCTGGAACCAAAATGCTGGAAAGTTAATATGGCCTCAGGCTGTACCCTAAAATAAATATCGGTGAAAAAGATCTATGTACTGAGGCATGTACTAAAAAAACATCCCAGGCCACACATCCACCCACCCATTTATACAATGGTCCTTCACAATGGTCCTTTTCAAAACTCTAAAACACATTTACTCTGCTCGAGAAGCACATCATTTTCCAAATGAAAAATCAATATGAGACATATATTCATGTAATAACACCGACCCCTATTTCTGTTTTTCTGACTCTGGTATGGCCTTGGTTAGGCCTATATATATATATTACTTGTAACAAACAACTCAATGCAAAAAAATCCTCTTTCATAAATTCATGTGACATGCACAAATGTAATATGAATCCCTATTACTGTTTCTAACTTGGGTGAGACATGGTTAAAGATATACGATATCGTGTAACATATATACTCTGCTGTCAGGGTCATCTGTATTCTTACTTCTATCAGTTATAAATAGTTTGATTCCCAGGTTACAAGTGGCGAGGTTTCGCTGCTTGACCTTTACCAGGGACGTAATTATGTAGAACACTGAGACATTGTCATCCCTTATCAGAGCTCTGCATTCCCTATGAGCCTCTTCAGTCCAGGAAAAAGCAGTTTGAAACAGTTACATTCTCATTAATGATTGCGACTGCACAATTATTTTTCCTGGGTCAGCTCTCACAACCCTGCTAGGGTTTCAGGGTTGAAAGTGGCCCCCAGCAACCAGTGCTGGTTGTAAGAGGCAGATTAATGGATCAGGTGGTCAGGCTTGGTTGATTGTGTGTCATCGTGCTCCGAGGTCTTGGATCCATGCTCATGATGTCTATCCTTGGATTTTCTGGTCCAGATTATTTACAGGCTGGTGCACAGAGTGTGGCAATAAAACAACAAACAAGCAAACAAGCCATTTGGGATCTGTTCTCAAGATGCTTATCTACATACCGTACTACTCAATAGATCCTGGTAGAATAGGTCTTCCGTTCGCTCATCACGCCGAAGACCCGGGTTCGATTCCCGACATGGGTACAATGTGTGAAGCCCATTTCTGGTGTCCCCCGCCGTGATATCGCTGGAATATTGCTAAAAGCGGCGTAAAACATACTCAATCACAATCAATCACAAAAGAATAGGTCTTCAGCAACCCAGGCTTGCCGTAAAAAGACGTCTTTGCTTGTCGTTAGAGGCGACTAACGGGATCGGGTGGTCAGGCTCGCTGACTTGGTTGATGCATGTCATCATATCCAAATTGCTTGGATTGATGCTCATGATGTCAATCACTGGATTTTCTGATCCAGACTCGATTACTTACAGACCGCAGTCATATGGCTGGAATATTGCGGTGTTAAAGAACAAACAAACAAAACAAACAAACAAACAAACAAATTACTCAATAGATTATACTCTACAGATTAACTATTGTAATATGAAAGAATTGTGCGTTCTTCAGCTTCTTTTGAGTGGTATACATTCAGTGAAACCCTGTTAACACTGACTGTCCTGTTCCCAGAGAACTCGTCCAGATTAAAAAGCCATTGTAAGATCCTTTGTGTACATAAAGATGTTATTAACAGAATCGTCCTGAATGCAAGGTTTCTGAGTGAGTGAGTGAGTGAGTTGGGCTTAACGCCGCTTTTAACAGTATTCCAGTCATATCACGGCGTGTCAGCTTAATTTGGGAGGAAAACCCGAAGTGATGCAGGTCTCTGACGTTTACCACTTCCGTGAAACCCAAGAGCACGGGTATGGTGCTGACAAACCTAGAAACATAATCGGGGCGAACCAGGATTCGAACCCACAATCATAGGTTTCTGGCGTGCCCAAGGGACGAACTCTGCACAGCGAATCGCGGCGCCTTAGACGACTGGGCCACCCGTGCTCCCGCAAGGTTTCTGGATGAAGGAGGTTTAACTGTACATTTATAGTGTAATGCCAATTTTATGAAACTTGTGAATAGTTCTGGTATCTGACGAGCGAATAAGCCATTGGATGTTGAGAGTTTTCTTTATTTGTTAGTGAAACGTGCTCACGCAGTACATAAGCACATGCTTTGGTATTACACAATGTGTAGATTAGCTAGAAACAGATTTACATGCTTGCTTACAAAGTCGTTTAATAACTTCCCTTGCAGCAAGGCCCATGTTCATTTTTTGACATCACTGATTACTGAAGGTGAACTCCAGAGCATCAGTGTGGTGTGAGAATCAGAACTAATACTTCATGAAAGTCCATTAATGGCCTTCTTATCTGCACCCCTCATGGGCAGACAACACCACCAACATCAATACAGGACTCTCTGTGAGGCCGAACTCAATCTAACTCAAGTGCATGTTGTGGGATGTCACACTTGCGATGCTATTACGGCAGTTCTTTTTGTTTGGTAACAGTTGAGAGGTTTCGTCTCATCAATTTATCAATCCTTTTCACCTTGAGAAGCCTTATAGCCGTATCATCTGATGATCTGTGTTGAAAACCAAATTAAATGACACATCTAGGGTTGGATGAAGACTTTAGCTTCATGAGAATGGTATTGATGAAGTAAGTTTTGTCTTCTTCGTGGCGGATAGTAAGAGATATCCTTCTGTTCAGAAATTTGTTTCTCTACAAAGCAGGATGGATACACAGTATTTTATCAAGATCATGTGAACAGATCAGATCTCATCATGATAATGTATTTTCTGTTTGGAGAAAGAGCTGATGAATGATGATAGTGTTTCAAATGTGTGCCTGATTGGGTGTGCATGTAATGTTGCTCGGGCTATCAACCACTGGTTGATGCTTCACAATCTGGCTGGAATATTGCTGAATGTGATGTTAACATATTTACTAATTGGAACACATTTTTATTTGTCCTGAAGGGCATTCTGGGAGGGAAATGCATTGTTCTTTACACTGTCAACTAAAGTGGATTGGATGTATAGTTCCAAATGTAATTAGTTTTGTCACCTTGTGGGTAACATGGCTCTGTACTGAAAGTATACTGTATGTCAATCTCTCATTCAAGGTGAGACCGCCTCTGTGGTCTAGTGGTAGAGCGTCCGCCCAGTGAGGGGAAGGTCTGGGGTTTGATCCCTGGCCGCTTCATACCAAAAGACGTTAAAAGATTGTACTTGTTGTTACCCTGTCTGGCTCTCAGTGTTAAGGGGCTAAAACAAGGACTGGTCGGCTCGGAGTCAGTATACTGTGTCTGAGTTGGGTATTCATGTTAAACTGCGGCATGGTATCTCAGTGGGCTAGCACTATAAATCGGCATCAGTCCGCAAGTACACACACACACACACCGACACACACACACACACACACACACACACACACACACACACACACACACACACACACACACACACACACACACACACACACACACACACACACACACACACACACACGTGCATGCACATCGCTATATAAGTGCAATAATCTTGGACGTGACGTTAAACCCAATTTCACCTCACCTCATTTAAGGGGAAGGAAATAGTTGCCAACTGTCCTTATGTCTTCATTCCCTAGCTCATTAAGTGTACACCATCTCAAATATTTCATCATGTCAGTCTGGAAAGTAAATTGTCTTGCTGACTTTATCAAATTCAGTTTTCCATTCTGTAATGAAAATCCTAGTCAGCAGATGTGCTCATGATAACGTGTGTGATTGTAGATGGTGATGGCAGTTTGGCCAGATATCTGATGTGGTTTGTATTGAATGGTTCAGTTTGATTAGAACTTGAATCTGCAACACAGTGTATCATGTTTGTACTGATATTAGTAAATAGAGATTATACCAGTTTGTGTGTTGTTCTGATTATACGCAAATAGTGTCAGAATTCTTGTATTTCCCGAGCAAGATCGAGGCTAGTTCATAAATTCTTACATGAGTTTCATAAAATCAGTATGTCACTCATGCGAGTGTGATTTCTTAATTTAATACCTTTTGAGCTCTTCTTCAGTAAAAAATGCACTGATCACGACCACCATCTAAAAAAATCTCAATTTCACCTGTGACTCTTTTAGAGTGATGTCATTCCGTCTTTGTCACAAGAAGATTTGAATGACGGCAAGAATGCTGTCGGGATGATGTAACCAATACACTGGTGCATGTGAAGTGATATTTCCTATTAAAACTGTTTTCAGTATGTACTTTGTTCAGAGGAACTTGACCATCTATCAGCTCCATAAAAATTGTCCTCAAGTCTTTCAGCTTGTTAGTGTTCACAAGCAATTTGTCCAGAGAGCTTTGCCTTGTATTGATAGAAATATTGGATTTCTCTAGAATATTAACTCAGCATAAATCATATTTGTATTTTGAACTTGAAGCCTAAATGAAAAATCAATATGAAAGGAAAAAAATCTCTGATCAATAATGATGGTCTGGTTGTGAAATGTGGCTATTAACCGTGCTATTTAGTTAAAGGGGGCATCAGTGCACTTGGTGGAGCTGATCTCTTTGTCATGCCAGAATCCTCCGATGGGCTGCGATGCCAGATTCGCTCCTGATTATGACAGAATTCTTTATTAGGTCATACGCGATATGAGGGCGGTTGGGTAGCTTAGTGGTTAAAGCATTCGCTCGTCATGCCGAAAGACCCGGGTTTGATTCCCGACATGGGTACAATGTGTGAAGCCCATTTCTGGTGTGCCCTGCCTTGATATTGCTGGAATA
This sequence comes from Haliotis rufescens, assembly GCF_023055435.1. Lineage (NCBI taxonomy): Eukaryota > Metazoa > Mollusca > Gastropoda > Lepetellida > Haliotidae > Haliotis > Haliotis rufescens. The sequence continues at coordinate 19,025,836 of NW_025963780.1, forward strand.
TTGCTAAAAGCGGTGTAAAACAATACTCATACGCGATATGATGTCAAATACACAACTAATTTCCATCAAAACAGCAAACAAACAACCTAACCAATTCATCATTGGTTTCTCAGAATCATACCCATGCTCGTGGGTTTCACCAAAGTAGAAATGCCTTAGACAAGCATCACCTCCAGCTTCCCAACACAATAATTTAGACCAATTATGTCTGTTAGTGAGTGAGTGAGTATGGTTTTACACTACTTTAAGAAATATTCCAGCAATATTATGGCAGAGGACACCAGAATTGGACTTCACTCATTGTAGCCAGGTGGGGAATTGAAACTAGGTCCTTGGTGTGACGAGCAAACACTTTAACCACAAGGCTACCCCACTGCCCCTACACACGTAAGAGACTGTTAGAGAAGTTGTGTTGATTGCCATCTCTAGCTAATGAGTGGCCTTTTTCGACTTGTTCTTCCAAGATGCAACATTGGCCATACTAACATGGCAGACAATTGTGAAAGGTTTTATAGAGATATTATGGTGATTGTCGTATGCAAATTGTTACCAAAAAGGTTTAATAGAAAATTAATCGAACATTCAACATTTTGTATGAACAAGAATTGTGTGCATAAGTGACTGTTAACAAAGAGAAATTGTCTTGATTGTCATCCCTGTCAAACTGAATGAGTGAGTGCGTTGGGCTGAATGACGCTTTGAACAGTATTCCAGTCATATCACGGTGTGTCAGCTTGTTGTGGAAGGAAAGCCCGAAGTGATGCAGGTCTCAGACGTACCACTTTGGTGAAATTCCTGAGCATGCGTATGGTGCTAACAAACCTAGAAACATTATCGGGGCGAACCGGGATTCGAACCAACGATCATAGGTTTCTGGCATGTGCAACTCTGAACAGAACATGGTTAAGTGTGAATTACAACCCCTGCATTGATGTGATCTCTTTGTTAGGGGCGGTGGGGTAGCCAGGTTGTGAAAGCATTCACTCGTCAGGCCGAAGGGCTGGGTTCAATTTCCACATGGGCACAATGTGTGAAGCCCATTTCTCGTGTCCTATGCTGTGAATTTGCAGGAATATTGCTAACAGTGGCATAAAACCATACACCTTTACCTCCTTCCTTCACTGTTTGTGTTGTGTTGAGTTGTGCTTCACCATAACATGGATCGGATCTCATGGACTCTTATCAGTGTGATCACAAACCTATTGATGAGTGACATTTACTTCAGTCGTTCAACCTCCGTCATTTCATTACCAGCGTGGATAAGGGATTTACTCTAATCATGCGATCATTTTGAAATACCAGGTTTATGACATATCATTTATTCATTTCGTGCTGCTTGATTCTCCTTAGCAGACTTCTAAGTGACGGATCATTTAAACTCTCTCTTAAAAAGAGACAGAAAAAGGTGTTCTATTTTCTAACTCGGATAAGTCAATCAGCAGTATTTGTATATAGCTAATGATGTTTAAAACAGATCTCAGTGATGATTAAGTGTGATTTACAGCAAATGTTTTGTGGCTAGTGTAATCCATGTTCTCATGTCAAGGGGCCATTTCTCAGAGTTTTGTTTGCTCCAAACCAGGTGTGCGTGGAACACCTTGCCAAGATTGTACTTCAGCTCAGACACTCTATGATCAACTATCTCAAGGAAAAGGTGTTGAAGGGTGCAGGACTAATAAAACGTGTAACCAAACGCTGACTGAGACGATTTGTGAATGATTTACATGGACGTTTTATCAGATAATGGCCAGTATTTTAGATGAGATAAACCAATCTGATCAACTTATTACAATCAGATAAATATGCAAATGATGGCCCATTCCACCAAGACGATGAATTTCGCTGTTGTAAATGTCGGCATCACTTCAGCATAATGTTTATGCCTCTCCAAAGTACAGAATTTCAAAGTTAACGTATACGAGTACAGAGAATTCACAAAATCAATGTCACTTCTCAATCACTGGTTAAAACATATAGTACACTAGGGTTAAAACAAACTCGAAGGGACCACTAATTTTAGTTAGTAGTAGCCGTAGTTTGTTATAAGCATATATACAGCATTTATACAACAAATGGTCAGGACTAAAAAAAAGGTTCGTTACATAGGTCAGTTCGTTATAAGCATGTTCATTATAACTGTAGTTTACTGTACATTTGGTTAAGACCGCCTGGATGTGTAACTTTATGACAAAGGATCTGTTGATTTTTGTGCATGATTTCAAACATTGGTTTATATATATATATAAGAGGAAGATAGACCAATAAAGTTAAACTTCATGGCTTCCCAGCAGGAATGATTTTCAAAATGAGACATCTCGAGCATGTACATCATTATTTGACAGATTGTACATATTGCCATTGAGATGGTCAGACTAGAGACCTACCTTAGATCTCAGGCCTAAAAGTTGCAACTTATTTGGTCGCCATGGTGATTGAAATTTCCACTTGGCAACCAATATTATCTAAGCAGTCGCCACTTGGTTACATGGAAAAATCAAGCTGGCGACCTGATATTACTAAAATCAAGCTGGTGACCTGATATTACTAAAATCAAGCTGGCGACCTGATGTTACAAAAATCAAGCTGGTGACCTGATGTTACTAAAATCAAGCTGGCGACCTGATGTTACTAAAATCAAGCTGGTGACCTGATGTTACTAAAATCAAGCTGGCGACCTGATGTTACTAAAATCAAGCTGGCGACCTGATATTACTAAAATCAAGCTGGCGACCTGATGTTACAAAAATCAAGCTGGCGACCTGATATTACTAAAATCAAGCTGGCAACCTGATGTTACTAAAATCAAGCTGGTGACCTGATATTACTAAAATCAAGCTGGCGACCTGATATTACTAACTCCACAGTATAGCAATACAGTACAATTAACAAATACTGATTAACTGAAATAAAGTTTAATTTTATTAAATAAGTGATAATCTTGTCAAGTAGTTACAACAACGCTTGTTACACCAAACATAGGAATCAGTATTTCTTCACTGAGGCAGATTAGATGTGCTTTAACAGTATTCTACAGTACCGACAATAATCTTGAAGTTTGGCTCAATTTTCACCTGGCTTCTTGAATTTCACATTGGCTCCCTGAAAACAATTGTTAGGAGCCATTGGCTCCTTAAGAGAAAATTAAATTTTGAGGCCTGGATCTGAGTTCTGTTTAATTGTCTTTAGTGTTACTATGTGGACTATTAACACCTGAGCTTACTAGACCAAACAGAATTTTACTAGACTCTGGCTTTGGACCAGTGGCTGAAGTCACTGACTGTGTTAATATGTGGGCTGCTTCAAATATATATTTCTGCATGCCACCTCTCGTGAAAAAGAATATCATTCTTATCATTCTTTTGATCATGATATCGAAGATAAGATACATCTAGACAGCTTAAGTATACTATATTCTCCTATAACGTGAGATGAGATTTGTGCAGCAATAACAGAACTTAAATAACCCAAGAGTGCTGGGCCTGATCATATATTTTAAGTTCTCTCCGGATATTTTAGTTCCCTGTATTTAGTTGTTATTCAGTGTTCTGTTTGATCGATCGTGTTTTCAAGAATCGTGGTGTATGGGTCTATCTGTACCTATATATGTGAAAGGGGATACAAGTGTAGCCAACAGGTAAAGAGGTATATCCGTTACAAGTATATTTAGCACGTTGTACGTTCACATTCTGAATAACAGGCTAACGTTTCAGTATTCTTACTTTGAAAACATGGTTGAATTGCAAATGTTTTTTTCGCAAATGTTAGAGTACTATCGATGACGTTTTTAGCCTGCACTCTGTTATTGAGTGTTATCTTTAAAAAAAAGTGGTAGATTGTTTGCATTTTTCATAGACTTTTGGATGGCTTTTGACCTCGGGGATAGGACAAAATTGTGGTGTATTTTAAGGCTAAGAGGGGTCAGTACTAAATGTTAAGATCAATCCAAGCTCTCTTTACAAGTGTTTAAGCATGCGCCAAGTTTAATAATATTTTTTCAACATGTTTTGATTGTCGACTGGGCTTATGCCAAGGGTGTGTCTCAAGCCCTCTTCTACCTATGAAGGCCAGGGATAGTATTGGTCTTCAGTAGCCCATGCTTGTCGTAAAAGACGACTAGTGCGATCAAGTGGTCGGGCTCCCTGATTTGGTTGGTGCATGTCATCATATTCCAATTGCCTTGATCAATGCTCATATTGTCAATCCCTGGTCCAGACTTGATTACTTACAGACCACCGTCATATAGCTGGGATATTGCTGAATGCAGCCTTAAGCAACAGACAAACAAACTTAAGCCCTCTTCTATTTTCCATTCTTATTTAAGAACAGGTTATGAAGCGTGTGGTGCATCAGCAATTCAACTTCATCCTGTACAGATGTACAGTTATTTCTTCTTTTATTGCTGATGATCGTGTGTTGTTTTCTGATACAGATTATTGTTTACAAAAAGATTTGATGTCCCAAAGGACTTTTGTTATAAGAATTGTTTGACAGTGAATATGGAAAAAAACCACAGGCAATAGTTTTCAAAATTGGTGGAAGATTGTCAAAATTTAAAAAATAGTTCCATAATGGTGTACAGATAGATTGTTTCCTGGTATAAGTATCTACATATTTTATTCAGTTGGTCATTAGTATGGACCAAGCACATCGAAAGTGAATGTTTGGAGGCTAAACAGGTATTATTTGATATATTTTGATCATTGTCAATGTTTAAGCCTTTTCACAAGTTCTTTAAAACACTTTACACCACAATTTGTCCTACTTCTGTATCATATGGTAAGGAAATATAGGCCTGAATGTTGTTAAGAGAATTGAAGTTCTACATTTAGCAGCTTGTAATCAATTTTTAGGTATTAAATCCTCTGTGTCAGCGCTTGTGCAAGGCGAATGTAGAATATATCCATTGGATATTTATACCTTCAAAAGGTCTATTAGATATTGGTTTAAAATATTGAAAATGTCACATGAACATTATGTCAAGAAATGTTAATGGAAAGTAATGGTTGTAAGTGAGACAGTCTTCATTATCATGCTTCTATGTCAGAATGAAGAGATTTGATTGGTTCATGTGATCTTGATATAATACTTTATCATACCTCCATGTCAGAATGATGAGATCTGATTGGTCCACGTGATCTTGATAAAATACTGTGTAACCCACCTTGGAGGGTAATAAGTTTCTCAGCGCTGGAATAAATCTCTTATGCCCCGCCATGAGCAATACAGGCTGCATGTGGATTTCTGAGAGACAGACTAAATCCCTTATAACCTGCTTCAGTGCAAAAAGTTACATGCCTTTCCTGAGGCAATGGAAGTCTTGTGACATAGCACAAGTTAACCTCATCTCAATCAAACAACTGTTTTCTATCAATTTTGAATTTGTGTTAATTCTTTTACAATGTCACATTTAAACATGTCGGTAAGATAAATTTGTTTTAGCAGCATCATTGGGGAACATGGGGTTTTATGCGTCCCTTATTAGGTTTCATACCTATATGAAACCTAAGGCGGGACACTTAAACCTCCGGCTTGTGGTATGAAACCTAACGCAAGAAGCATAAAACCCCATGTGCCCCAAATGATCCTGCTACAACTTATAATGTATCCCCTCTGGGAGAGAAATACATTTTTCAGTTGGGCAATAAATGCCTAATACCCTGATTCGAAGCAAAAGGCAGCACACTTTTTCTGAGTCAATGAAAGTCAAGTGACCAAGCACAGGTTAATCTCAGCTCAATTTTAAATTTGTTTTAATTCTATCACAATGGTAGATTAAAACATCTCGGTAAGATACCTGGGTTTTTATAAGTCCTTCATTAAGCTCATGGTATAAAACCTAACACGGGACGCATGAAACCCCATGTACCCCTAGGGGTACTGCTCCAACTTACGTCATAATATTCTTCTCACTTTGTACTTCTCTATGAGTAGCCTTGGCCTCAGAATGGCCTTTATTATTTCTGAATACACTACTACTGTTTTTAATTCTTCTTTAATCACAGACGTGGAGTACATCACACATATAGCTGTCTGTATTGTGGTCATATGATCCAATTATCTTGTGCAGAGACTCCAGGCATGGCAAGTTGGTAATCATATATATGACAGCATGATCTGACATCTAGCTGCAGGCACAGGAATATGCTGCCATCTTTGGGGTCTCAGATTTCAAAGACTCTGGACATGAAGATTAAATCAGCAAGTACCATGTTATCACAAAATGCAAATCCACAGCAAGTGAACAATTAGACCTTTTTGAAGTGCGTATCCCCAGATTTCATACTTTTTACATCAAGGTCCAACCTGACTGACACAGTGACCACAATGTTCTGACACATCTGATGAGGCAAGGTATGCAGGGACACCTGCATCATTGATATGTCATGCTTCTTGTTGATGTAGCTCATTTGTGTTTTGTAAGAAGCGTTTCTGGCAATCCAATGACTGCAAGCTCTCTTCAAAGGTCTTTTCTTTAGTCTTTTAGATCCAAGTTGTTTGATCATGTTGGTGTAGTGGCCATTAAAGCCTGATCCAAAGTTGGATGCCTTGTCCACATAACACAAGAGGTTATCTCATCTTTGAACTGATTCCACGCCCTACATAATCCCCTGTCAACAGAAGGCACTTCCTGGGCTGTATAGTTGGGTACTGAGACTTTTTTTGGTTCAACTTTTACATGCACATTCTCAACCCCTAGTTGGTGCCAATGTAACCATTAAATCATCTTCCCGAGGCAAGAGAGTTAACTGACTATAAAAGTCCAGTTTCCACCCTTGTCGAACTAGGCTGGTATTATGGAGTTACATTTTGGCTGGACTAACGAGTCTATGCATAGTCCAATCAAAATTGTGCACCAAAATTGAAATCCAGTTCGTAAACTGTCATGCAGATTTAGGTCGATTGCAGGATTTGCAAAGCATGTGCACCGCCAACTCATTGTCAGCAGATATTTTCCAAATCTTTTCATGTTTTTAATCAAGGTGCTCGCGTGATTGGATGCATTTCGCGATGTAAGACCCGTTTTATCACAATATAGATCTTGATTATCGATCAGATCGTCCTGACTCGGCGCCACCATTTTGCGTGAAGCAAACGCAAGTGATGCGAGAGGTGGAATCTGATTGGTCCATAGGAGAGGCTTAGAAGGGACATAACAGGTAATAGCCACTGGTGGCGCTACGATCAAGCCCAGTAATTCCAGCCCAGTTCGGCAAGGGTGGAAACTGGACTTTTAAAGTCAGTTAACTCTCTTGCCTCGGGAAGATGCCATTAAATGTACCAGTCCTGAATTCAAACCTTGGATGTCTGATCCAAAGTTGAGTGCTATGGCCAATGAGGTTGACCCCACAGCAACCTCAGGATGTCGTCTGTGGGATGACTCGGTGCCCTGCTGCATGTGAATACATATTTTCAGACCTGCTTTTTAGGGACCTTATGGGTGCTAGGAAATAATTACGTCATGAAGAGGGACATTTGATGTTAACTTACTTCCGTCAAAAATGGCCCTGTGTGTTTTTCTTTCATTAGTTCATAATGTAATAAAAACCTTATTTCAAAACATTTCAACATACATGTCGACGCTCAAGTTGTCAGAGATTGTGTCTAATAACTGCAATTATTTCATACACAGTTATATGTCTGAAAATAGGACTTTGTAAAGGATTGATGCCATGTGTCTCTGTTATAAATATGAGTTGAAAGCTTGTGAATTGTATTTTTGTTTTCCATAGATACTGTAGTTTTAAAATCTAATGAAAAGTCAAAATGTGATTTTTCACCCAAAAGGTATCTCATGGTTGGTCACATATGTTATTCTTGATCTTTGTACCATAAACTTCGCAGGAGGAACAAGCAACCGGCCCGTTACTGCTTATTACATGTTATTTCATTCATGACTGGTCAAGATGTCAGTTTCTAATCTTCATAAAACTTTTAAGAGTCAGATTGATTGAGTGGTTCAGTGATACCTCGTGACATTTAGAATTTTCAAATGGAAGTAATTTTGTGGATCTTTTTCCTTGGAAATGAGATCAAATAGCACTGAAAACCGATTTGGTTTGTTTCCAGAGCGAAATAAATTTAGGAATTAGCTTTATGATATTTTGAACACATACCGGTATTGATTTAAGACAAAGACATGACTTTAGTTTTGACATTTCCATGGAAACAGCAGCTGATTTTTAGGAACTATTATTTATCCATCTGACATGTACGACTAATGTATCATTTTTCACAAATGAAAATAACAGGGCAACATCTTTTATCGTCCCTCTGTGTAAGAATGGCGAGATCTGATTGGTCCATGTGATCTTGATGGAGTACTATGTATCCCACCTGCGAGGGAAATAAATTTCTGAGAGGGAGAATAAATCCCTCATACCCCACCATGAAGAAAACAGGCTGCACATGGATTTCTCAACAGGAGAATATATCCCTTATATCCCGCTTTTGAAACAAAATGCTGCACGTTTTTCCGAGTCAATGAAAGTCATGTGACATAGCACAAGCTAAACTCAGCTCAATCGAACAGCTGTTTTCTATCAATTTGTTTTAGTTCTTTCACAATAGCAGATTTAGACATGTCCATAAGATAAATTTGTTGTCCCAGTATCGTGAGTAGTATAAAACATAACGCGGGACATACAAAAACGGATATACACCGAGAAAATATGAAGCCTGATTACTATATTTCTACAAAGAATAGTCCTTGTTTGAGTCCTATACTGTGTTCATTGTCAGACTGTAAACTTTTGTTTTTGTTTACTAAGTGACATTCTCTTTTCGAAATATGTAAACTGAACTTGATTAACTCATGATAAACATCAACAATTGTTATTTGACTGCCATTTAAACTGCTTGCACTGCTTCTTTGTGTCATATGATGTGACTCTGTACTTTCCACCATCTGGAGGAACAGTGTTCTAGTACCAGCCTTCGTGGTCTATTGGATAGAACATCTGCCAGGAGAGGGGAAGGTCGACAGTTCTATCCCCGCCCACATTGTACCAGAGGACATTAAAAGGTGGTACTTGTTGTTACCCTTCCTGGCACTAGGCATATGGGGATAAAATATTGATTTGTCAGCTCAGAGTTAATATGCATGCATGTCACTATAAAAGTGCAATAACGTTAACCTTAGGCCTCATTTCACCACATGTCATTTGTGGGCTAGTACTGGTACTATGAATCCAGCATTTACAAGCAGACACACATACACACGTAGCTATATAAGCCCAATAATCTTGAACACAACGTTAAGTCCCATTTCACCCCACCTGACCCCTACTGGTGTCAGACTCAATGTCTTGGTTGTTAGCGTGTCCACGTACCCTGACAGCGTGGATTGTTGAGCAAAATATCAATAACAGAATTGTCTAATCCAAACTTGTTTTTTTTATTGGCCGCCATCATAAAGCTAGATTATTGCAGCATTCAACGGAGCAAACACACATACACGAACACACTCCATGCAGGGTTTTAACAATATTTGAGCAACGGCACTTCTGGGCACACTGACAATGGGTTTCACAAACCATACCTGTCAGGAATAAAGTCTTGTGTACGACAAACTAACACTGGGACCAGTAAGCTACCGAACAACTTCTGAAAGGGACTTAGGCTTGGATAAATTTATTAGCAGCCCTAGCAAGTTTGATTCTTTGCTTGTGTGCTGACTTATACTACTCAAATGAAGTTAAGGACCAACCGATTCTTTCATATTACTATAGTTCATCTGTCATGCCATGAATTGGAAGTTCTTAACTTTTTTGAGCAGTATAATTTGTTGAATTTATCAATCTAGAAGTCGATGATTACACAGAACTATTGTCTCTGTTTGACGTAATGTCAAGATACAAACTTGGAATTGATATACGTGTGCTGAGCACTCCCTCTTTAAGACAGTATGAAGAGGAATGTGGATAATTACAGTGAAATATCGGTGTGTGCCTCATGATGAAACGACGTATGTTACCATGTTTTAACATGTCCCTTTGGCTGATGTCATCTGTCTGTCCCAAGCTAATACGACACCTGCCTTCATTTTGTTCCTTTTGTGATATTGTCTGTTTAACGACAGGTTTATCGGAAGCCAGGAAATTCCTGTAATGTCTGACTTAATTGCATCCATTGCTTTGTCGACACGATCACACAAATATTGAAAGCCATTGATTGAGCTGTGATGTTTGTCTTGATTACCTGTGTGATCAATGCTTTACCTGACTGTCACTTGGACAGGTGGAGTTGGCTGACTTGTGAAGAGCCTAATGGACAGTGTACACACAAGTCAGTGCACACACACACGCAAGAACAATTTTGTTTCTTGCATTACAGTCTTTGTGAAAAATCATGGTCGGATGGTTGAAATTTTTGTAAATTGGATGATGTTAAATATTTATTTACGGATTATTTTCTGAAGAATTGTGATAGGCAAAAAAGAAGAAGAAAGAAATTGAGACTTTTTTTGTTTTACAAAAAGTTGCTGGAATGTGTTGCTAATAAAATAATTGTGGAGTGTTAAATCTGGTCTTATCACTCTTGTAGTTTATGGTTTATTTGAAAGTTGGCACTCTGCCAAATAATGCTATTACAAAATATATTTTGAGAATTTTGATATTTTTAACTTTTAGATTTGTTGTGGTTGAAGGATTCTAAATGAGCTACAATAAAAAAAGAATGCCTTAAGTCAAATTTAGTTGTATCAAGTCGACTCACAGGTTTCACATGACTGGCTTTCCCACATTGATGACAATATGATACAAACAGACGATTTTGGGATCTTCTTTAAAATAGCAAGTTATTCTCGTCTCGTGATCTGCTAAAAAACTGAAATTTTTTACACAGAGGCAATGAGTGAAAATGTCAACGGTTTCAGGTCTCAAAATCGGATAACTTTTATTTGCCAGGAAAAGACAAATGTTCTATTTTTTATGTATCGTCTGATTGATTTTAGTCTGAAAAGTGAATCAGAACCAATGAGGCAGACTGAAAGTAGATCCGTCATATTTTCAGGTAGATTTAGTATTTAATCACCAATATAAAATACTGGAAGCGTAAGCTGGGTGATGTTTATTGAATATTGTTCCACTGGATTATAAGAAAAAATAGGAAAATATTCCTGGTGACCTTGTCAGTTGAGCAACTTGCACAAACCCATCACAGCACTTCAACCGTGTTAGTCTTGTTTTAGTGCTGAGATCCTTTAGTTAGTGCTAAGATCCTTCAGTTAGTGCTAAGATCCTTCAGTAAGTGCTAAGATCCTTCAGTTAGTGCTAAGATCCTTCAGTTCAAGTCGGCCCTGGGCCTCAGTCTGGTGACATTGCATAACTGCCACCGGCTTATTTGTATATCAAGTGACCAGAATTTTCTCGTCTGTGAACAAACATGCTTATTCTTAAATTAGATCAGATTGGCCTCATGCAAGTATTTTGGGGCACTTTACGTATTGTTTTGCATAATTATATCAATATACTACTACAACTGAGACTGAGGTGCATGACAATATATCTTTATATGCATCAAAGTTACCATATGGCTAGCTCTCCATAGGGCTCCCATGACAGCCATTGTAAACAAAGGATAACATGATGGAAATGGTTTTTCACGATTTAGGATATTTTCTCAATAAAAGTTAACCACTCTATGACATGTTTATTTTGATGAGTAGACTTCTAAAAACGAAACAGATAAAAAACATATGCAGTGGACTGTGTAAGATGTGACAATCATATTAATATCACATGTCACATGGCAGGGGTTCACTATGCAGGCCGCATGGAACTCTGGGTAGGAGAGTGAGCAATCTTCTAGGGCTTCATTCAGTGTGTAAAAAACGTTTCAAGAGGCTAGCCAGATAACTTGTACCAGCCAATTTCAGATTTCAGTAGCCATGTTGTTTTTTAACTACTAAAAACAAAGAGAAATCTGGTAGCACAGAGAGAAAATGTATGTCAAGTTGGGGGCACAGATGGCCCCGTCGTCTAAGGCACCGCTATTTGCTGCGCAGAGTTGCTTCCCTTGGGCACGCCAGAAACCTATGATTTCGGTTTCAAATCCCAGTTCGCCCAGATTATGTTTCTTGGTTTGTCAGCACCTAACCCGTGTGGTAAACCGAAGTGGTAAACATCGAAGACCTATATACATCTCTTCAGGCTTTTTTCTCCCACATTAAGCTGACACACTGTGATATAACTGGAATACTGTTAAAAGCGGCGTTAAACCCAACTCACTCACTCAGTCACTGTATGTCAAGTTACAAGGTTAGAACTTCAACCTGAGTCAATATCAAACAGTATTCTGTCACTTGCAGAACTTGCCAGAAGTCAGCCATTTAGCCATTTTGATAGGAAATTCGATCCTTTCCTGTTTCAAACTTTCATATTTGACAGCTGAATAACATTATCATAGCTCAACAGAAATTCAAGCCAGCTAGTCAGTCCAAGCAGATTTTATTTTCACCAGCCAGAATGAAAACAAAGTTGCCATGGGCTTCTGGCTAGCACTTATTTGGCATACTGGCTGCTCCTCTCATTCCTTGGCTTTGGCTTGCCACAGAAACACACAACTTTGTGGGATGGGCCTTAGTTATTTTGAAAACTTCTCCTACAATATTTGTTTTTCATGGCTGTATAGGTTATTAGTTCTTCCTTTCTGTTCCACTGAGCATGAAACTAAAAATGTGCATCTCAAACTATTGAGGATCACCGATGTGTTAACAAGCAATTTGATCAAAGAACTTTATCTTGTATTGATAGAAATAATGGGTTTCTCTTTGGTGTTGACTCATCGTAATTTAATCAGGTTTGTATTTGAACATTATATATATAGCATTATATGATAAATCAATATGTAACAGAAACATCACTGGATCAGTAATGACAGTCTGGTACAACATGACTTGTACAACAAAATAAGGGTGGTGGAGGAGACTAGTGGTTAAAGCAATTGTGCATCACACTGAAGACCTGGGTTTGATTCCACACATGGATGGGTACAATGCGTGAAGTGCATTTCTCGTATCTGTGTTTATCATATAATGGGCAGGTTTCTTGGCAGGATAAAGCCAACGGATAAAAACGATATCCGTTGGGGTCATATGCGGATAGAGATGCAAATATCAAAGGTCAAGTAGGACTACTTTCACTGTTTATAAACAAACATGGCGGCGTCCTCGTCATTCGGCGATCGAGTCAAAATTAACCATCGGGAATCTGGATAAACAACAGGGATAATTGCTATCATTATCAAAAGAACAGTCTAATATACTGAAAATCAGTGTCTAACTGTGACGTAGCTAAGGCATTTTATAAGTTTTGGCTACTTTGGAGGTATAAATTTCGAAACAATTTTGCGAGGGCGCGAGGCCTAGCCAAGCGGGATCAGTAGCAATATCTGTGCTTGTAGACCTCTGCGACTTGAAACCTTCTCCACAAATTAAAATAGTTTGATTTAGCCGAAATATGTTTGAATTGTTACCTTGTTTGGTTTTGTCGCTGTGTGTACATCTGACTACACTTCTTAACGTTATGACAGGACAGACCGACTGTCAACAACGTCTGACCGTGCCCGTGACGTCTCATAGACTAGGGTTAGAGTAGCTTCCCTTTGACAAAGGGCAGTTACTCTAGCGGACAGACCGATGGATTGCCGCGAAAGGCAATTAAAAACAACTGTTGTTTTGCGTATATGTTGCTTCGCCACTGTATAAGAAACAGATTTCAGTTGGAACTATATTGGCTACTGTCACTGTCCGACTGACACATCACTTACCCTGTGACGTAATAAATATTAATGCGCGCATTCCAGGAAAACTCGCAATGTTTTGGTAATGTTTGCGAGAGAGGGAAAGCGATTTTAAAGCACAGAATTAAAGCATGACATTATATGATAAAGAGTTTATCACGCTTGTGTGTTTGGGGATGGTAAATATCCTGTATTAGGAATAAACACTATGTATTTAGCTCGCCAAGGCTCGCTAAATACAATGTTTATTCCTAATGCAGGATATTTACCATCCCCAAACACACTCGCGTGATAACCTCTATGTCCCCTATTGTAATATTGCTGGAATGTTGCTAAAAGGGACCTAAAGCCAGATTCACTCACTCAACAATATAAGGTATCACTGGTGGCCTTGTCGTATGAATATTTAAGTTGGAACAGTAGTTTGGACAGTGTTGTCTGTTGGGTCAACCAAGTCAGTGAGCCTGACCGCCGGATCCTGTTAGTCGCCTTTTACGGCAAGCCTGGGTTACTGAAGACCTATTCTACCCCGGATGTTCACAGGTCTAAGCTTCTTGTCTCAGCATGTAACATACCCATGCTTGTGGGTTTGAGCACAGTGGTAATTAAATACCTGGAATTGCCTCAATTTGGGTCGCCTTGCTCCAAGGCTGTAGTGAAAGATAAATCCATGGATGTGTAATTATTCCATCCTCATAGGCAAGTCTATATATGTGGACGTCTCTTATATGGGACAACTTGTTCTTATGATATATAAAATCAAGAAACTATTATTTAAACTAGTAACTATTGCCTTAGAGACTTGTGGAAGTTTAAATTTCCTCTCACATGAAGCTGACAATCTGACAATCCATGTTTTAGGCTCAGTAGATCAAACTCGCTTACTCTAACAACCACAGTAGTATATAAGTATACTTATAATATTTGACAAATGAAATGATAACATTAAAAAAATATCATGAGGATCCCAAAAGGAAAGTTTTAATGTTTTTATGAGTGAGTACATAGACTTGGAGGGGAAATAACTTCTTTTTTCATTTAGGTTTTTGTGAGAAGATTGAACTGGGAACTGGTTTCTGGTTCAGTAGCTTACTTGACATGAGTTGTGTCCCCTGGATATACTGATCTATGGTGATGCCATGATCTTGTTGACACGCTGTAACCCACCACCGCCCACACAGCAACAACTTCCCCTCATCTAAGTGTGTTGGGATGGAGAGACTCACTGGGGAGTCGAGGAGGCGGTTGGTCACCATCTTTCTGTAATAGGATGCTTTTGTGAAAAGCCAAAGCACATCCTGAATGGAATTGATGATTTAATTGGTGTTTATTGATACCATCATTTTGCATCAGTCTGCTGGTCTCTCTGCTGTTTTACCAATGTTTCTGTCTGCTGTAGAAGTATATGAGGGACCGTTCTGCATACACACACTGTGTTACCAACATTTCTGTCTGCTGTAGACGTTTATAAAGGGTCGTTCTACATACACAAACAGTGTTACCAACATTTCTGTCTGCTGTAGATGTTTATAAAGGGCCGTTCTACATACACACACAGTGTTACCGACATTTCTGTCTGCTGTAGATGTTTATAAAGGGCCGTTCTACATACACACACAGTGTTACCAACATTTCTGTCTGCTGTAGATGTTTATAAAGAGCCGTTCTTCATACACACACTGTGTTACCAACATTTCTGTCTGCTGTAGACGTTTATAAAGGGTCGTTCTACATACACACACAGTGATACCAACATTTCTGTCTGCTGTAGACGTTTATAAAGGGCCGTTCTGCATACACACACAGTGTTACCAACATTTCTGTCTGCTGTAGACGTTTATAAAGGGCCGTTCTGCATACCCACACAGTGTTACCAACATTTCTGTCTGCTGTAGAAGTATATAAAGGGCCGTTCTGCATACACACACAGTGTTACCAGGTCCATAAAGGTCCGGGGTAAAATAGGTCTTCAGCAACGCATGCTTGTCATAAAAGGCGACTTACGGGATTGGGTGGTCAGGCTCGCTGACTTGGTTGATGCATGTCATTGATCCCAATTGCGTGGATCGATTTTCATGATATCAATCACTGCATTGTCTGGTCCAGACTCGATTATTTACAGACCGCCGTCATATAGCGGGAATATTGCTGAGTGCGGCGTAAAACAACGAACCAACCAACAACCAACCACTGTGTTACCAACACCTGTTAAATCTACAAGGCAGCAGAACAATGATGCTGTGCAACAGGACAAGCCGATTCATTTGGCTATCCATATACACGGGGTTTGATACAAAATCAATTAATTCTTCTGTGATCTCCATGTGAGCAATGATCCCAGATGATAATGGCTGCACGGGTTTCAGAGCTGTTTAATTTCTTTGACATTATCATCTAAAATGTCCAAAATATTTTTTTTCAAATTTGGTAATGATACAGAAAAATGTCCTAGCTGGTGAAAGTCGATCAAGTTATGACAGTGTCTGAATGTCATTTGTCTGATGCAACATCACCAGCTGGTATTGTATGTTTAAATATGTTTGTTTCTTTGTTTGTTGTTTAACGCCGCACTCAGCAATATTCCAGGTATATGACGGCAGTCTGTAAATAATCGAGTCTGGACAAGACAATCCAGTGATTGACATCATGAGCATCGATCCACGCAATTGGGATCAATGACATGCATCAACCAAGTCAGCGAGCCTGACCACCCGATCCCATTAGTCGCCTTTTACGACAAGCATAGTCGCCTTTTACGGCAAGCATTGGTTGCTGAAGACCTATTCTATCCCGGATCTTCACGGGTCGTGAGTAAGTGAGTTGTATGTGACACCGTGTCAGCTTTATGTGGGAGGAACGTAATGTTGCAGGTTCTATACCTTTATCATTGTGCAGAAACCCACAAGCATGGGTATACTGCTGACAGACCAAGGGTCATAATCCTTTTACTTTCAGATTTGAATTTGTATTAAATGGATCCTGGCATAGTTAAGGAAGGGCATTCAGCATTGTTGAGACAAGGTATGCAAATCCAGCGTTGAGCAACAAACCAACCAACCAACCACTTACTCACAGATGGAAAAGTACTTACTGAGAGTGTTGATGGTGATAAACGTTCATTTGATATCATCCATCAAACTGTTGATTATGTAGTGCTACAACAATGTCAACTTTGACATTTAACTTTGATGTATTGCTAGCAGACAACGGGCAGTATCATGCATCGATAATATTACCAAACATCCACCGTTACCGACTGGTGCGTCATCTTCTAACGGTCGTTGATGGAACGGATTCCCAGTGCAGGAAGTTGACTGTTTTTGTTCCTACTGGCTCGTGAAGGATGCTCCTCAGAGATACTTTCCTGTGTAAACTGGTTAACATTAAAAAATGACTTTGTATCTGTGGGTATACAGAGTGGAAAAGTTCTTCCATTTGTACTGTTCCACTGCCTACATGGCTTCAACGCCTGCCTTGCAGGCGGCTTCCTGTATGTTTGCACACTTGTTTGTTCAGCAGTTGGTTGGCATCAACCCTGTGAAAACTTGCCCATGGATCCGTGCCAGATTAGGGATATAAATAGTAGGTTAATTAACATGGAGCGAGTGTATGCTTCATCTGGGTAGGAGTCAGTTTGGTTTTTGCCTGGATACCAGTACAGCATGTCTTTTCACAGGTGAGAGCTGGACAGAAACCATCACAGGATGTTCACCAAGAAGAGGGTCTTCAGGTTAACGTCATAAAAAATGGTACTTACTTTATTTTGATCTGAACTAAGTGGGAATGGTGTACAATCAGGCCACAATGGCCACAATCAGGCAACTGTTAGGGCAACCTTCTGGGCACCTGTTAGGGCAACCTAGGAGGCACAGAAGGGCATGCAACTGTTGGGGCAACAGTCAGGCATTCAACTGCTGTGGTCACAATCAGGCAACTGTTAAGGGAACCTTCTTGGCAACTGTTAGGGCAACCTTTGAGGCACAAAAGGGCATGCAACTGTCAGGGCAACTGTCAGGCATTCAGCTGCTGTGGTCACAATCAGGCAACTGTTAAGGGAACCTTCTTGGCAACTGTTAGGGCAACCTTGGAGGCACAGAAGGGCATGCAACTGTCAGGGCAAGAGTCGAGACAACAATCAGGCATGCAACTGTTGGGAAACAGTCAGGGCAACAGTTGGCAAGAGTCGGGAAGATATCAGGCCTTTCGACCTTCAACCAGCGGGCTTGTGGTTTTAATAGGCAGTAATTGTCACACCTAAAACCTCATGGTCACGCTGATTCCCCAGTGTAAGTGTCTGACAGCATCTTAGAATATTTCTAAAAGAGGCATAAATTAAAAACTCACTACAACTGATGGATGTCTTCTATACATGAAGCAGCTAAACATTGACAGGAATAATGCTTGCTAAGAGAGTATTCAACACAGTGTTTGGTTGTTTGTCTGTTTGGCTGAGCAGACTCCCTTTTAATTCAACATCATTCATTTGCTCACCAGTTCTAACACATTAGCTTCTCATTTGTCTGCTGTCCGCATTAGTGATGGTGTATGTTCTAGAGATTGCGATGTCTTCTTAATGATAGAGCTTTAACCATAACGCTCTCATTTACAGAAGTAATATGGTCATGTCAGCAGGTTAATGTGGAAAACCCTGTTTTTTTAACTGTATTATTACATTAGACAGGGAGTTGTTCAGCTAGGTAATTGGGAAGTTTCAGCAATGCTTGAGAATGTTTTTAAGATCACTTTTTGTGAAACTCATCTACCTTGAGAGACCGCTTTAACAAGTTTCCCAGACAAAACAATGCATCCATTGTGTTAATGAACTGATCTCAAGTGGGAAGCAAAAGGTCGACAAAACACAGCTGTGAATTCGTCTTTTGTAGGGTATCACTGTCAGTGTGACACATCATGGGTTGTGTGTTGAGGACGTCCTTGGGGACATGTAGGATGTCCTTGGGGACATGTAGGACATCCTAGAGGACATGTAGTACATCCCAGTGGACATATTGGAATTGGATGAACTAGAGGGCATAATGACATCCTAGGGGACATGCTGAGGACATGTAGGACGTCCTTGGGGACATGTAGGACATCCTAGAGGACATGCTGAAGACATGTAGGATGTCCTTGGGGACATGTTGAGGAGGACATGTAGGACATCTTAGGGCACAAATTGGATGTAACTAGAGTTGATTATGCTGTCCCTGTAGATATTTTGGAGGACATGTAGGAGTTCCTGGGGATGAACTAGATGGCACAAAGACATCCTTGGAAATACTTTGAAGAACTTTTGAATATCCTAGTGGATAATTTGGAGGACCTAGAGGACATGTAGGATGAAACCAGTGAAGATCCAGGGTAGAATAGATCTTCAGCAACCCATGCTTGCCGTAAAAGTAGGCGACTAACAGGATCGGGTGGTCAGGCTCGCTGACTTGGTTGTTGCATGTCATCTTATCCCATTTGCGTGGATCGATGCTCATGATGTCAATCATGCATTGTCTGGTCCAGACTCGATTATTTATAGATCGCTGTCAGATAGCTGGAATGTTGCTGAGTGTGGCGTTAAACAAACAAACATGTAGGATGTCCTTGGGAACATGTTGAGGACATTCTTGCTGATATCTTGGACAGCTCAGTGGACATTATTGTAAAACATGTAGACTCCCAAAAGACGGCTCTGATTCTGCCAGAATAGCACAATATCTCCTGGGCAGGATTGAGGCAATGGATCAGCCTAATTGGCTCCCACGCACACTTATCTTGCTGCATCACCAGCTGCTGTGATTATGGCTTATTAAATTATACAGGCGCAAATTGCCTTGGTCAATGTCAGAAACCTACAGATGCAGATGATCAGGATATGAAGAGTTTTTAAAACACAAGCAAAAGTATTTTTACACTCAGACAGTAAGAAAGCAGAGCAGCATATAGTCAAACCTTGGTAACCCTGGCAGTACTGTACCAAGTGAAATCATCCAGATTAACCGATTTCTTGATGAACGAATCATGATCCACAATAATATTCCTTTCATTTATTGATATATACTGCTTAAAATATGTTAGGGAACACACGATTCTTTCACGTCCCTGTCGTTAATCTGTCATGCCATTATAGATTGACCATAGTAACATGAAAGAAAAACCCATGTTTGACTTAAAAGGCGACTTTGCTTCTGAAGAGGCGACTAACGGGATCAGGTGGTTAGACTCACCGACTTGGTTGATGCATGTCATCGTATCCCAATTGCGTGGATTGATGCTCATGATGACGATCACTGGTTTGTCTGGTCCAGGCTTGATTAGAACAGACTGCCATCATATATACAGCTGGAATATTGCTGAATGTGGCATTAAACATCAAACAAAACGAAACAAAATTGGAGCAGTTATACGCGTACATTCCCAAAAAGATCAAATGGTGAATCTGGATTTACAAGGTTTCACTGAATAGATTGGCCTACTTCATTTTGAATAACATTACAACAATAGGACTGCATGATCAACTATGTGCAAGGACACCCTGTAAAACGACGAAGTGACTTGAGCTTGTCGACTACTGCCAAGCTGCATCCCAGGGGCCCATTCCCCTCCGAGCCGCCTCCTGCTTAGATGATCATAATTTCAATACTTAAACATACACTTACAATAGTCCTAGCGCTAGGATCGCTTTGTGGAACAGGGTCCTGCTAATTAGTTTATAACTGAGGCGTTCAGTATTGAAAAAAGTAGATTTGAAGTAAGTACATAAGTAGTTTCATTTTGAAAGATAAACGATGATAGCAATACAGTTGCTCTACGATGTGTTTATTTACCTTGCAAAATTAGTCTTGCACAATAGAAAAAAGTACAACATAGTGTTGACAGTGAACTAAATACACGCTTATTTTTGTAAGGATATGTTGTAGAAAGACCTACTTTTGTTGAAGTAAGTAAATTTTTGTCATGTTTAACGTGTGATTCATAAATAGTTTCATACTCTTTCTTAACCAAAACAAAAATATCTTGCTGACGAAGACAAACATGTTGATTTTGCTTCTGTTTAATTACTGTTTAGAAAACATGTGGTTTGCAGCAGCTGTGATTTGTTCAGGTGGGGTGGGGCTGAGTTGGTATGGGAAAATACAACACCTGCATGTGTCTTAACGAGCTGCGAGTCCCACTCATATCGGCACAGTTTGCAGAGTGGAAACAAGCAGGAGGGCTGTAATAGCCTTACCTCCCATGATTGCAACACCTGAGCGTGGTGAAGTAACTATGTGACGTACTGATACAGCACTGCAGGACTCCATCATAGTGCTGTCTCTCGGTCAACTTTCTTGTGTAAGACCTTGAAAATGTTATGTTTTCATTAGGACTGGAACAAGTCCAAATTTACTCCCTGGGTACATGACCCCCTATCACCTGACCCTATCTGGATACCCGCTGTAAGTCTCAAGAGTTGGGTACAAATTGTCTGATTTGGTATTGTTTGGCTGGATCCCTCACAAAAGCTATTTAGATTCATGTATAAAACAATCTGATCATGCATACACTGAAGTTGACTGAAACTTTATCTTATCATAAAAAAGTCAGAAAGAATTTGTTGTGTAACCATGGAGTTTTATTGCTTTTGTCATTAAACAATTTAACACCAGTAGGCACCTGGGTCCTTCTCAGAACCCACCCGACCCGAGTACCTGGGTTAGCCATCCCAACCCTAGTTTTCATCAACTTATTTTCAAAAGACCTGCCTGTTCCACAAAACGATCATAGCGCTACGACTGTTGTAAGTCTAAGTTAAAGTATGGAAGATGCGATCACCTCAGCTCTACGATTGTTTTGTGGAACAGGATCCTGGTAATTTGAAGCTGCTTTTTTCTCACTCATATGCAAGTATGGTGTTACATATACAAGATTTGAAATGAAGTCCACCCGTCAGAGACGAGTAAAATGAAGGATCTTAGATTTACTTGTTCACTACCCTTTATACATAAGGTAGATTGAAACTGTAGCACATCATAATTGCAGAATTGAGAACTAACTTCTGACCATGATATAAATGAAGGAAAGATAGCTCTTTCATTAAAATCCGGACAATAGAACTGATGTACCAGACAAAACCAAATATTTTTTAAGATAGTTCTGAATATATTATTTCTGATGGCTTGTTGTATGATGAGAAACATTTTTTGAACTTTCCATGACCCAGATTTTAGAGAAACAAACATATCGGGGTTCATAAAAATAATGTGCCCGAGGGTTATATCACGTCATGAACTCTCGTATAATATCCTCTATATATTATCATACTGCATAATCAAGCTACTTAAGAATATTTTGCTACAAAAACAGATTAAGATTAACATGTTTTCGCATGGATTTGGGAATTAATTGGATTGGAAATCAATCTGTTTATCTGTAACTCCCTGGAATTGACAGCTTAGATAGGACTTATAGATATTATCTTTGCTAATATGACTGTCAGCTTGTTTGCATTGTACAGATACAACATAATCATGATAATGTCAAATTTCTACTTTAGTGTGGAAGTAATATTGGACCTGTCTTGAGTGTCCATTACTCCGTCCTGACATTTCACTGTGCAACATCTTCATTCTGACTAACTGAAATGTTAGACTGCCTGACACTTCATAATAATATTAGCTGGCGGTATTGTATTCAATTTGTCAACCAGGTCCAGTTCTTCACATTACCAGACTAATAATGTCTGCATGAAGTCCATGTGACTTTAGATGATGGATGCTGCTCTTCTCTCAGTCATTGTCTGATGGAAATATTTCATACGTTCATGACATTTTGCTTGCCATGGGAAACTTTCATGAGAAACTTTCCTGTCTCTTCAAAGTAACGTCCCTTTTACCTGGCTCTTTGACTGTGCCATCCATGGAGTTGAATCGACTGATCATTTATTTTTTACAAACATGGGATGTCACAATGCCAAATACTTTTCTCCAAGCAGATTTGTTATCCACCCGGCACATAATGCGGAGGTATATGTTCGACGGCTCATCTGTCTGTCTGTCTGTCTGTCAGGCAGTAATCATTTCGTTTCCGGAGCATGCCTTGAAAACCGTTCAAAAATTTTCAACAAAAATTGGCAGATATACCAAACAGATCCTGATCCTGATCCTGATCCTGAACTGGTGCCTT
Organism: Haliotis rufescens; assembly: GCF_023055435.1. NCBI lineage: Eukaryota > Metazoa > Mollusca > Gastropoda > Lepetellida > Haliotidae > Haliotis > Haliotis rufescens. The sequence goes on from NW_025963780.1 coordinate 19,048,729, forward strand.
TTGCTATTTCCAGATTTTTGGCATTTTTATTTTTCTCGATTTCCATGGAAACAACTTTGACTCAAAAGGGTGCGGTAGGTGTTGTTTCCGGAGCACAACTTGGAAACTGTTAAAGACTTTTCATCCAAGCCTGGTACGTGTATTAACTAAGGGCTGAAGTGGTGCCTTTTGCTATTTTGGAATTTTAGGCAACAAGTTTGACTTTGACTCTGTTCATTGTGGTGTGTTTGTCAGGAACATATCTCTAAAACTATTAGGTATTCTTCCTTGAAACTGTGCACAAACAAAGAACAGGCTGCCAAATATAATAGTGGTGTTTAGAATTTATATTTTTTCCGTTTTCATGGCTACAAGTTTGACTTTGACTCATATTAATTCATATTAATGTGTACCTGACATAGAAATACAAAATTCAGAATCCCAATTCCATGGGGCATGGATATATTAGATAATGTTTCTGGTGTTAAGCAGTGTTTTCCCAACAAGGACAGATTGTATCATCCCCTTTCCTAACTGTCTTTTTCAGACGTTTTGGATGTTTCCATGAATATTTTTCACTTACACTGTCTATAATCGCATAATTCCCTTATTCTCAGGGGGGTCTGAGCTAGGTTCCCAGCTGTTTGTGTGAGGCGACAATTAGGATCAGGAGATCCGACTCAGTGACTTGGTTGATTCTGTGGCTTCGATTTACCGACCACCGACGTATGGCTGGAATATAGTTCGGTATAAACAACAAACAAATCATTTAGGGCTTTTGCCTTGCAGAACGTGTTGGGTGGAAGGGATAAATGGTTCAGGGTCTGTAAGACTGGGAATGGGTGATTGAGCAATTTCTGACCTGACATTGATGATTATATATATATACGCCACCTTTTAGGCTTGTCGGGGGCACGGGTGGCCCAGTCGTCTAAGGCGCCGCGATTCGTTGTGCAGAGTTGCGTCCCTTGGGCACGCCAGAAACCTATGATTGTCGGTTCGAATCCTGGTTTGCCCCAATTATGTTTCTAGGTTTGTCAGCACCATACCCGTGCTTGTGGGTTTCACCAAAGTGGTAAACGTCTGAGACCTGCATCACTTTGGGCTTTCCTCCCACATTAAGCTGACACGCCACAATATAACTGGAATAGTGTTAAAATCGGCGTTAAACCCAACTCACTCACTCACTTTAGGCTTGTCTGATTAGGCCAAACAGCAACAACATACTGTATTTGCCGTATTGTCACACTTCTCTCATAAGTACCCCCCTAACAAGCTTTTAGACCAATCTGTTAGTCCACTTCACATGGGCCCCCTCTAAGCTGAAAGATTAGATAACAACCTGTATTTTCTTGTGTATAATCCACACTTTTTACCCAAATTACACCACTTGGGTGTGTTATGTCCATTGTTTCAGCAGGTGGTTTTCCTGTGTGACTGGGTTTTATGTGCAAGTGTCGAGGTTGGATGATGCGAGTTAGATGAGAGTGGAGTAAGCCTTGGATCAATGTTTTGTGTTGATAACCCAGGTGGTGTAAGGTTAGTTCCTCCTCTGTGGGGGATATGGTTTCAACATTCTCCACTCAAGCTTTGAAATCCATATCACTCTTTAGGGGGTCGCTAACATATACATACAGGTGTGGAGAAGGAGTGTATATTAGCCAACATTGAGTATTGACTTTTTCCCCAAAAAGACATTACCGCTGTCGTGTTAGCATCAGAAATAGCATTAAAAATTAAATAAAAATGATGTGAGTACATATATTGCGCTGGACTCCAAATACAAGGTACATGATCAAAAAGCTATCATTATAACCCTGGTCAATGGATCAGTGTGCACTCGATTTTTCATTCTCAGCTCCTTTGGGAGTATACAACGCAAGCTGCCTTGCCGGGCGTTAAAAGGTTAACAGTACCATCTCATCCTGACGGGTACCCAGTTTACTGCTGGTTGTACAGAGGCATATTTTGAACAAAAGCACTTGCCAAAGGAGACACCACATGTGGTACATGTGCTTCAGTGAAAGGCAGGACAAAAGCTAAAGAAAGTTACCGATCTCGGTCACCCATCCAGCTATTCCTTGCCACCGACGCTGCTTAACTGGACCTGATTTGTCTCCCATGTAGCACAGGAGCAGGCGCCACCACAAAATGTCAACTAACCCGTTGTGAATGGTTTTAACAGGGCTTTAACTTAACATTAACATCACTAATGACAACATATAAGGACACCCCCTATAAAAACCTGCAATTCTACAAGCCCTTAGGATACCTTTAACATTAGACACACTGACTCAGGCTAACGGAATAGTGCTAAGTTGCACCCAAGGTGATTACTATGGTGAATACGGTAGCTGTGATATTTTTGACTGTGGTGAATTATTCATCAACTTGACGAACTTGATTCATGTTTAGTAAAATGCTGTAACCTTGGTTTAAGGTATCAGGTTCTCATACCATACTATAAATATAAGCCTTGCAGTATATATGCAGCTATGTGAAGGTGTCAGTGTCGTGTGTATGTTATGAGCAATGGGCATACAGGTGTTCATCATTGGGAGTTGCACCTTAACATGATTTTAGTAGCAAAAAGTTGAAACATATACTTCACGGCAAAAGTAGCAGATGTTAAAGTTATTGATGACTGAAAGTTAATCATAATTATCAAGCTTTTTACAATTTGGTTATGTCAGGGAATAATTTTCTTTTCTTATTGTCAAGTCTGTTAACTAGTTTTATTAATTAACAATGAAATCTCAGTGTAACCTTTTTAGTTAAACATGTATCTTTTGATATATTTCTCACCTGATTTATTTCTTCAGACATACCTTTAATGAACAATATTGGAAAAAAATAATTTTAAAGGTTATCTAGTTTTCCATTTAAACCTTAGGCCCAATGCCTTCTATAACCAGAATCTGTAAACCAGGTAATGAAGACAGTAGTTAAATGTACAAGCTTGAACCAATTTCATAGCTTATATTTATTGCTTTAGATCTGGCAAGTTGTGTTGTATTCCTCTGTCTTTGACAGGGGTCAGAGGGAATAAGGGGAGTTGTGCCGGAAAATATGGCAGTCTCTATTGGAGGCAAGTTGTGTTGTATTCCTCTGTCTTGGACAAGGGTCAGAGGGAATGAGGGGAGTGGTGCCGGAAAATATGGCAGTCTCTATTGGAGGCAAATTGTGTTGTATTCCTCTGTCTTGGACAAGGGTCAGAGGGAATGAGGGGAGTGGTGCCGGAAAATATGGCAGTCTCTATTGGAGGCAAATTGTGTTGTATTCCTGTGTCTGGCATACCATATTTTCTTGAATATAGCGCACACCCAAGTATAATGTGCTCCCCCTCTAGCGGATTCAGTATTTTTGAAAAAAAAATTTCGCATATTATGCCCAGAAAAAAAATTACATTGTACCCCTTCACCGAATTCTTGTAAACGAACGGGTGATAAGAAACTTGGTCAGTACAAATTTGAAATTTGCGATAAAAAATCACCAGACATGTTTATTTACCATTTAAATTGTATTTTTCTGTTCTGCTAGGCTTTGTTTTACATCCAGGGATTAAGATTACCTTGTGTATGTTCTCATAAATTAAGCCGGAAACAGCAATCAGCTGTACACATGTTTTCTCGGAATCTACCGGTGATTCGGTAAAAACTTACGCAATGATATAACTTTAAGGGATTTTGATGCAAGGATCGGGTAAAAATTATATCTGAAACTATTTTTTTATCTGGAATTATATACTGCAATATCTTGTTATTTTAGTTGTAGCTTTACTAAATATATTTAAAATAATAATAACCCTTAGCTTGGCACTTCGGTGCATCTGATCGCTATTGCTGGTTATTTTTTTTCACATGGAGCAAATTGACCAGTCACCGAGGCTCCCGCGCACGTGATCGCGAGGACTATGTGTTGACATAGAATCGTCAAACTATAACAAATATGACTTTTAACAAGTAAAAGTATGGCATTTATGATATATGTATTCATTCTCTGTCGACTAATGTTCGTTTCAAGGCGTCAATAGCTGTAATCTGACCGTGGTTGCTGTTAATAACATTGAGTTGTGCGATCTCCTGATCGCTTCACACGATTTTGCCGAAATCAGTTAAAACAATATTAAAAAGGATTTTGAATAGAATTAATGAAAAAAGTTACAAACATAAGTCCAGATATACGATGAACACTTTTTGTAACCAGACAGTGTAATTACATGATTAACTTGCGTACTTCAGTATGGATTTGTTGACATGGTATTTCCGGTGTTACGTGCTCCCGGTAATGTTTTGCGTTTGGGGAAAAACCCATCAAAACTCAGTATGATGTGTATAAAGGGCACCCCCTTCTAAAGAGCTATATTTTTTTGGAGAAAAAAATTGTGCACTATACTCAAGAAAATACAGTAGATGTGGCCGAATGTAACTGGTCAGAGGGAATGGGGAGTGCAACCAGAAAATATGACAGTCTCTACTGGAGGCAAATTGTGTTGTATTCCTGTGTCTAGCATAGATCTCTTTACATCAGTTGGGCAAGAGTAGCTGTTATTCATGTGGAAAGAAATATGTGGTGTTCTTGGTGATTATAGTAACACTTCTAACAATATGTTCCTCAGCACAATCATGCTCCACCTCAAGCAGGATGGAGTTCTCTCCCTTTGCTAGTTGATTATGTTGGCAGTGTCGGTGAGTTTCCATGCATCAACTACACACATCTCACCATTGTGTGTAATCAGCAGTTGTGAGACATACATGAAGTCACTCTGGAGTGCCATGACATCATGATACTATGGAGGACTAGCGGAATTAAGAAAAATATGAGATATATCAAATCAACACAAAACATAAACTCATTAACTATTCAAGCAAATCATTAATTTGAAAAATGAAAAATGATCCAGAAAAGTAGGTGATCAGTGATAGGGAATAACCCTTTGAACTGATTTAAGATTATTTTCAACTGACAATACTTTTAAGAAATGTTTTATCAACTATGTATTTGGAAATCTATTCTTATTTTGATTACATTTGACAAGGTGATGTGTTAATGGTTTAAATTCATAATATTAAGTAGAAGTAGCTGCAATATCAGTGAAGTAAGGGTGGACTTGAGGCTAAAGAATAGCATGTTGAAGACAATTCTTCATATGATGTCAACTTTAATATTTTCATAATATTTCAAACTCATGCATCAAGATCATTTTTGTTAAAATTCATGAACAAAACATTAGTTCATATGCTTGGATATAATAGGAATGAATATATTACCTCTAATGACCACAAAAATATATTGTTTTGATCATTTCCAATTCAATGACTGACTTGACCTGGCCTTGAACTTGTATTGATTTTACTGAAAACAACCACCTGGCACACAGTCAATGCTGATTATCTCCCTTTCCTCAGCATCAGTTGTGCAAGCTCTCTCCATCATATCATATTCAGATTATTAGATATTCTGGTTTGTCATTTATTGATGTTTCAGTATTTTATTCATGGAATTAGGAAATAAAGAATGACATAGGAAAAATGTGGCTGTTCCATCTTTAGTGATAACTGTCTCCAGCTGAGAGAGTTCGGCTGGCAACAGTGCAGAATTTGACTGTGAACTTTGTCTTCAGGGAGGGTTGATCTTCATTTCATCTGTTTCATTATTCGAGGCATGTGTTTTCTGTCTCTGCTCATGAACCTGTTTGTGAATGAATGAATGCTGTAATAACTCAAAAACGAGGAATTATTCTCTCATGGTTTTTATTAATGACTTGAATGATAAAATTTCTTGAAAAACTGCAGTCTCTGTTTTACATACGTACAACTGTTAATATTTGCAGCATTCAAAATAAAGGGGATCCTTGAGATCATCTCCTATAGAATCTGGAATTTGAGTGAGTGAGTTGGGTTCAACAGTATTTCAGTTATATCACAGCGTGTCAGATTAATGTGGGAAGAAATCCCGAAGTGATGCAGGTCTTAGATGTTTATCTCTTTGGTGAAACCCACGGGCACAGGTATGGTGCTGACAAACCTAGAAATTTAACTGGGGCAAAATGGGATTTGAACCAATGACCATAGGTTCTGCACAGCGAATTGCAGCACCTTATACAACTGTGCCACCCATGCCCCTTTGAAACTCTGAATCTTTAATATTTGACATTTGGGTTATGAGAATGATCCTTTGACTTTATGCTTGTCTGTGAACAATTACTTAGAAATATCCCGGTTAATAATAGTTATTGAATACACATGAGAATACCTATTTGAGCATTCTAGGTAAACATAGGTCCCAGTAGACTAACGTTTAGTTAATGAAAACATGTCTTTATGATAATCATAATCTTTTTTCTTTGAAAGAACCTTTCCTCTTCTGTTGTTTTCATATGTGGAATCAAGGAAACTAGACTTGGTTTAGTTTGATCTGGACTTACCTAGGCTTTTAGTAAAAAAAATAATGATATATAAATTCCACAGTCATGGGGCAGTACTAAGGTCCCAGTACCTCAGGCTTGTCTGGGTATTGGATGTTCAATCTCAGTGATCATATCATTCTCTGACAACATGCATTGGTGCTCTTGCTGTCGACCACTACTTTGTGTGACCCGACTGCTTCAAACTGGGTTGCTGAGACTGTTTCAGCCTTGGGCTTGAACCAGGATATCATGCGCTACATAATTAGCCTGAATAATTGCTGATGTGAATTTCAAGTGTGACATCAGCATAACTGATGTTGTAGCCCCAGCTGATACAACTGCTGATCACTCAGCTCTGTCAGCAGCATAAGGTAGGCAACACTCTCTTCTTTAGCAGAGGGGTCCAGGATAGTCTGCCATACAGACCCTGAAGTCTATAATAACGGGCAAGTCTAGATTACTCAGAGCTCCAGATAAGCTGCGTATCTGTGTAAAATACACATTGGAAATGCAGAAATACGCAGTAAAATAAAATCAAAGCATATCACATACGCAACGAACATTACAGATAATCTACAAAAATAAAACTTGTGGGTATCATCAAAATATTGTGAAGTAACCCTGCGTATTCAAATAGCAAATCAGCAACTTATTTTGAAATTATAAATGGGCATTCCGTCAACCTTGCCAAACTCCACGATGACAGTTACATCACGATCATTTGCCATCACACTTTCTTGTGGAAGTATCGTGGTATTTTTGAGTCCTATAAAGCTCTCGAACCCACACGACACCAGTTTGCAGGGACTAGATGAATAGTGTTTTTAAATATTTAACTTAAATACCCACATGTGTAAAACCTAGTGGGTAACAGAAATTTGAATACCCAGATAGAATTACTGATACCCAATGATTTTACAATGCATGGGTAAAATACCCTCAACACCAAAAGCTTATCTGGAGCTCTGATTACTGCAGAAGAGAGTCTCTGGGCTCTTTTTTAGAATATTTTAATTAAGATAATTTAACAACTCTTTTTTCTGTAAAATATGTTCATATCAGAGACTAGATGTTAGTCTAGGTCCAGGATTTTGAGGGGAGGTGAGCTGCACTGTTTTAATTCTTATAAGGGTAACATGTAGCCAAACCCTTTATAACCCTGTGTGTGGCTGCTTGTACTGATCTGGACAAATGCCAGTTTTGTAGTGCATGACCACTGCTGCAGTTTAACATGAATACCCCACTCAGACACAGTGTACCGACTCCAAACTGACCACTCCTTGTTTTATCCCTTTATGCTGAACATCAGGCAGGGTAACAACAAGTACCATCTTTTAACATGTTTTGGTATGATGTGGCTGGGGATCAAACCACCAGCTTACAGCTCTCCTGTGAGGCAGACACTCTATCCACTAGCTATATAGACCACAGAGGGGTCACCAAGAATTTGAAAAAGAGCAGGGACACAGTTTAGTATTGATATATATCGACTCAAAAGTAGCAAGATATGTTCATTGATAACAACATAAGTTATTCTGTATATGTAGGGATAAAGATTTCCTGTCTAGACCTGCAATTAATCAACTTAATGCTCAATATTAACTCGACTGGTCCATTAAATGTTGAAAATTGAATGTTTGCCTACTTGTTGTCCATGATCTAAACATTTGTGTGGCAGTGAATTATAAATTTTGTATCAGTGTCACAAATTTATATCGATACTATATCAATACTAAAACTGTATTGATACATTGATATCACGATATACATCAACACCCCTAGTCATGGTCATTGTGCACCAACTGGGAGACTGTATTGTGTGGAACATGGTGCAAGTGTTTATCATCGCAGAGTCTGACTGATCCTTCGTGACAGTCTCCATCTTGTTACTGGCGGAAGTCACGGCAGTGTGATTGCCTTGATTATGTTTTTGACTGATGGCGTTTCTGTGTAGTCCAATCTTGCAGCTGGGCTGATCAACTGTCATTTGTAATAGATATATTCATTGATATCGCATTTGTCTTAGGCGGAGTCATCAACTCTTGTTAATGGGGACTTAGTAATGGACTTGTTGCAAATGATCTTAGTAATACACTTTTTGTAAATGATCCTCTGGAAATCAGGCCTTGACCTGAATGTATGGCTTCTTAAAAGACGTTTCTAGACTTGCATATTATTCTCATAGAATTCTCATAGTTTTTATTCAATTAAAACAATTCAATTTTTTTAAATTGTATACTTTTTATAAAGACTGGCATCCTAAGAACTGCCATCCCATCTAGACTTGTTAATTACAAGATATAATAGCTGGAATATTGGATTTTCCTTTAATACAGACTTGGAGTAAGGCTAGACTTATCCAACGAAATCAAAATAAATGAAATGCAGGCTGACAGGAAATGAGTGTACCACTGCCTGCTGATTACATCATCAATCTTGGTGGAGAATAGTTATGTGACAGAAGGAAATATTATTTCAGTGTATGAATATTTTAATTTACATCCTGATGTCAGTGTTAAGAAGTCAGGGACTCGTGAAGATCCAGGTTAGAATATGCAGCAAGCCATGCTTGTAAGTGGCAACTATGCTTTTTGTATGAGGCGATTAACGGGATCGGGTGGTCAGGCTTGCTGACTTGGTTGCTGCATGTCATTGTATCCCAATTGTGTGGATCGATGCTCAAGATATCATTCACTGGATTGTCTGGTCCAGATTCAATTATTCACAGACTGCTGTCATATATCTGAAATATTGCTGATTTCCCGCGTTAAACAACAAAGAAGCAAACAAATTAAGGAGTTCCTGGGCTCTTTGATGTCTGCTGCTGTTATGTTTGAGTCAAGAGACCCTCAAATGAATGTTTTATAACAAGGAGCCTTGACAAACGTCAATGCCAGTGGGAATCCTGGATTAGAGTTGTGCCCCAGCAACTTTTGCATTTTGTAAGCAGTTTGTTTGTTTTGTCTGTTGTTTAGTGCAGCACTCGGCAATATTCCAGCTATATGACCACAGACTGAGTCAGGACCACACTGTCCAGTGATTGACATCATGAGCATGGATCCACACAATGACATGCATCAACCAAGTCAGTGAGCCTGACCACCTGATACCGTTAGTCGCCTCTTGCAAGCATGATCTTCACGTGTGCATTGTGAGTCGCCGCTCAATTGATAGGGTGGTCAGACTTGGTGACTTGGTTGTGTGTTATTGTACCTTGATGGTGTAGGGTGCTGCTAATAATATCAATCACTTTGTTTGTCTGGTCCAGACTCAATCTTATTTATTTACCAGGCCAATATCGTTCAAGTTATTTGCTGAATTTTAGACGACAAACGAACATGGAGATATTTTAAATTTTTGTAATTTTTCGTAAATCTCGGAACACAGATTATTGCTCTAACATCCTTTGTACAATAATTTCATAGAAATATGTAGTCCTATTTTTTTCTAATCATTCCCCTATTTGAAATCATTTACAGAGTTAATGGCATGAAAAAAGTATTCACATTATGCAAAATATGTACATCCAGCTTTCATGGCATGAAATAGTTCATCATAAGATTCATGTTGTGTAAAATAATATGTTTTTCCAATTATGTAACATCTGTAATAATATGAATACTGTGAACTATGGTCGCTTCTCACCAGGATAAAATTGTTATTAAAACGGTGAAATACAAATGTGAGTTATGTATCAGAATGAAATGAGTAGATTGGCACTGCATATTTGGATATTTTGTGGTAAGAATGACACGATAGTAGGCTGTGTATTGTTGAAGAGTTGGCAGCAGGTGGTGTTGTGGAAAGCTGTCATCAACGATCTCTTGCCAGTGTGGCTAATTAGGAGGTAAATAGTTGATGTTTGCAGGTGTTACTGAGAATTTGATGCCCAGAAATTTTATTTTGAACTGAAGGTGTCATGTTAATACGGTAAAATGTCCAGGCATTGAATCCTCAGTACCTCCCACAAACACGTAATGTTTTTCAACATTGGCAAATACAAAAGTTCTATTGCGTAGCACTCTCTCTGTACATATGGGGTAGAAGAGTGGTTAAAGGGGGCTTGGGTTCAATTTCCTACATCGGTACAATGTGTGAAGCCCAGTTCTAGGTTCACCTGGGGCGGTTGGGTAGCCCAGTGGTTAAAGCGTTCACTCGTCACGCCGAAGACCCGGGTTTGATTCCCACATGGGTACAATGTGTGAAGCCCATTTCTAGTGTCCCCCGCCGTGATATTGCTGGAATATTGCTAAAAGCGGTGTAAAACCATACTCACTCACTCACTCACTCACTCACTCACTCACGGTTCACCTGCAATGTTTTTGCTGGAATATTGGTATAAACGGCTGAAAACTATTCTCACTCTCTCAACATGATCTCTGACAGTTTTTAGATACTTTGCTGTCACTGTGGGATGCTATGATCCATTTCATCGCCTCTTTTGACCAGCGTAGGTTGCTGCATGGGAGGTAATTGTAAACCTCACAGGTTTGAAGGAAACAGGGCAATTTTTAACCAGGATCCTAGACCGAAGGTCCAGAAAGATTGTAAGCTGATGATGCTGTTGAGAAAACCAAACTGGAAGAATAATGGCTTGGTTATTTTCATGTCAGGGAAAATCTATTGGAGGAAAAACTCTCCCTATATTCTGCTGCATCAGTGGTTGTAAATCTGTTTTTGAGGATTTATGTACAAGTTTCCCGACTAACATAGGAGACATATTTGCAGTCAATAACATTTTGTTTTCGTTCTTATATTTTTAAAATACTTCTGTGTGGTGATGAAGTACAGTGTGCCAGACACCTGCTGCTGCTGCTGGAGATGGCATAATGTACTGGTCTTGATACTCATTGTGAATCCCTATGTTGTTTGTTTGTTTGTTTGTTTGTTGTTTAACGCCGCACTCAGCAATATTCCAGCAATATGATGGCGGTCTGATAATAATTAAGTCTGGACCAGACAATCCAGTTATTGACATCATGAGCATCGATCTACACAATTGGGATAGATGACATGCATCAAATCAGCAAGCCTGACTACCCGATCCCGTTAGTTGCCTGTTACGACAAGCATAGCCACTTTTACGGCAAGCATGGGTTGCTACAAACCAATTCCCTATGTATGAAGCTCAAATTGCAAATGAGATGCTCTGCATGATGGTATATGGACACAGCTGTTGAATTACAGTTCTGTATTACACAACACTCAACAGCTCTTCTGATTATGTGGAGAGTATCACAATGGTGGTTGGAAGTTGTGGATGTGCAGAACCAGATTAGCATATATTTACAATAAAACATGATTGATGTTTGGTAATCCCAACTGTCTGAGAGCAGTCCTTGACTGAGATTTGTGGCACTTCTAGTGCAATACTGTCCAGGAGTAGCTGCTGAAGGAGGCATTAAGTCCCTCAGGGGTTTCCTCTTCCTCGTCAATGATGGGATGGGGATGACAGATGCATGGGAGCCTGCGACTTGTCATATCCATCTCACTGTGGTGTCACGAATGTAATGCTGATTTTACAGACACTGTTGGTGGCATGGTAGACTTGCACAAGTCTCTTAAGAATACTTATGAGTATAAATCATAATTTCTTGATGATATAAATAATAATAATAAGTTGTCCTTATATAAGTCTGGCATAAGTGTCCTGCTTTATGATCTAGACTTGGCTATTATGAGGATAAAATACTCTACACCCTTGCATCATACAGTACAGCCTTGGTGCAAGGCTAGCGGCAGGGCTACTACAAGAATGTACCTCAGGTACATGATTCCTTACAACTATATACCCAACAGAACTTTTTGGTAGAAATACGTACCTCTAGAATACTGCTATTGACATCATGAATAAACCTTAGTTGCTAGGGAATGAATACATAAACAAAAAAATGTATCATAACTGAGTATAACTAATAAGTCATGGTTGATCTCAAAACGGAAACGGTGGCTCTTAAAACGGTTCAATATGTACAAATTAACTGGTAATATACAAAGTTCTGCCTTTCTGATTACTTTATATTTATATAACTTGTCAGATATGTTGAAGTTTCTGAGAATATCTGGGGGTAGCTTCTTGGTATAAGAATATTTCCTTCATTCTGAAGAGGGGGCACGGTTGGCCCAGTCGTCTAAGGCGCCGCGATTTGCTGTGTAGAGTTGCATCCCTTGGGCATGCCAGAAACCTATGATTGTGGGTTCGAATCCCAGTTCGCCCCGATTATGTTTCTAGGTTTGTCAGCACCACACCCGTGCTCGTGGGTTTCACCGAAGTGGTAAACGTCTGAGACCTGCATCACTTCGGGCTTTCCTCACACATTAAGCTGACATGCCTTGATATAACTTGAATACTGTTAAAAGCGGCGTTAAACCCAACTCATTCACTCATTCTGAAGATCATGCATGTGTTATGCAGAGTTCCAGGTTAGTTTTTTATCTGTTGAGTATAAACTCATGTTTTCAATCACTTATGTTTTGATAGTTTTCTTTCAATTTTTAATATATTTTAACTCCCTGGGGTCCACTCTTTTTGGTATTTTTCAACCTATATTTTTCAAATATAATTCTGCTTCGACGCTGTTAGAATTGACATCTAATTTGCATCTGTGCTTGAGATGACCCAAGTGTGTCACATACTGCATGATCACTCAACATTAATCCATGTCTCAGTTAAAATAAGCGAGACGTAGTAGTGTTTTTTGCATTATTCACTGCAGTAGAGTCTATGTATATATGATGCCTGCGTTCAGTCCGTCAGTAAACATCTATAAACACAGACAGGTGAGCTACCTGGAAGCCACACTGGGAAATTACCCACAGTGTTTATTACACCCCTGACCTTAAAGCCATCTGTACTTCCTTCTGAGGACAGTTCATTGTGCGACCTGTAACTTGAAAACTACTGAATAGATTCTTTTCAAGCTTGTAAACACTTTTATAGCGATAGGAGATGTGCTGTGCAAAGTTTGATTTTAATGTTTCTTAAAAGATATGGCTATTTTTCTTTCTTTTTTTTACTTAGTATGTTTTAACTTTAAACATTTGTGTGGCGTATAACTGGAGAACTACAACATGGATTCATTTCAAATTTTGGGAACACTTTCTATACTAATAGAAGTGGTGCAGTGCAAAGTTTGATTTCAGTGATTGGATGCTTTTTCGATGCTTTGAACTATTAAATATATTGGAGTCGAGTCGGTGTGTGTGTGTGTGTGTGTGTGTGTGGGTGTGGGTGTGGGTGTTATATATGGATATTTGAACACAAGCAACAATTATTCTGATTTATTGTGCATATTTTACCCAAATATGCAGCTTATCGGAATCTCTGTGTTTGTGTGGTTTATTGACCTACCGTATATTGTGTAAAGTGTGTCATGTATTTCTATAAATTCAATTTATTATTTCAATCCTGCGTGTGTTTTCATTCAAATGTAAAGTTAAAGTGTCTTTGTTCTGTATTTCAGGTAAGTACAAGAGTTTGTGTGACCTGGTTTGACCTCCATTATGACCTCCAGTATGACCTTGGTGCTGATTGTGACAGGTAATGTTTGTTATCCTGAACTGACAAGATAGAAGCTGCCGATGGTGGTACCTGTGTATGACAGAAATGAATGTGCCAGTTGACAGTACATTCACATCTGTACAGCGTACTGTCACTAACTAGCTCCTTGTCTTAATGAAAAAAACACACATCCAAACATAGTTGCTGCACACAACACATATTTTCGGACATTCGATTGCTTATGCATGGTTCAATTTATCGGAATATTTCACAGAGAACACTCAATGGACAGAGGCTTGAACTTTACCCTTTTAATGTATGCAAAGATTTGCTGCTCGTACTGTAAATTTAAATTTAGAAGCCTTGATGCTGATTGGCTGTTCACGTGACTCAACCTTCTTGGGAAGTCCTCAGATCTTTGCACAGAGAAGTATATCGTATAGGAGTAAAAGATGTGATTTTATTGAAATTCTGCAAGAACAATTCATATATATCACGTTAGATCCAAGGCTCAGGTTTTCATATTCTTTACTCAATGCAGGTACTTAGTAGTTCCCCATAGCTTGTTAGGCGACTTTGCTTGTCGTAATAGGCGACATACGGGATCAGGTGGTCAGGCTTGCTGACTTGGTTGATGCATGTCATTGAATTCCAGTTGTGTGGATGTGTCAATCACTGGATTGTCTGGTCCAGACTCGATTATTTACAGACCGCCATCATATAGCTTGAATATTCCTGAGTGTGGAGTTATGCAACAAACAAACAAACAAACAATGAAATGGGCAGCTGAATGGATCAGGTGGTCCCACTCGGTTCACAGCATTGCATTGTACTCTGATTGCGTGGATTAGCCTGGTGGTCAAAGTGTTAGCTTGTCACACCGTAGACTTAGGTTCAGTACACAACATGAGGAAAATGTGTGAAGTCCATTCCTGGTATGCCCAGGCTGTGGTGTTGCTGGAATATTGCTGAATGTGGTGTAAAACCATACTTACTCACTCACCCAATGGATGTCGATGTATGACATGGAACCATTCTGCCTCCATCAGCTGTACCATTGGGGGGAAGTGGGCTCACCAGATAGTGATTGTATTGTAGTCGTAAAACCGATTCAGGAAATATGGATGCATCACAACATCTGCAGTTTATCACGATCTAAACAAAAACATTTTTTTTCTCATAAACTGGACACCGGTAAGCATAATTGATGAATTAGATATATACAGTGATGTTGCGAAATATTGCCAAATGTGTCAGTCCAATCTGTAGAACTGCGATTAACACATTTGTATGTCATGTATGTCGTCATCTGGCAAAGCCTCAGAGATTAATGTCGGCGCCTACACTATGGAGCCAGACTGAAGACTTGTGACCAGTAACTGAAGGATAGCTGGGTGCTGCAGGGGGCTGTCTTGGACTTGTAAATCATCAGGAGGTTCCCGTTTTGGGAAAGAAATTGACAGGTAGCTCTATAGACTAATATCTAGTCTCTGAAATGTACAGAAAAAAAAACAGTTAAATTATCTTAATAAAAATATAATAAAAAGGACCCGAGAGATTCTAGACTTGCCAAACATTATAGACTTGCATGGGCTGTATTTGATATATTTGCATCAGGGTCTTTACGACAGACTAAGGAAGCACCTGTTTGGAGTAATGCTGGTGTGAGGAACTCTTAACTATGACAGTCTCTGTCTTTCACATTGAACATTTCAGGAGGGAAGGTTGGAGTGAAAGGTTCAAGGAATGGCTGTTTGTTTTCCTGGATCTTCTTGAAGTGATTGTAATGATTTTCTTGCTGTACGTATCACAGTGATGTCCATATATGGGATCAAAATGAAGGTTATTGAAGTTAAACCATCTCTGCCCAGTGGTGCAGCGGTGGCTCAGTCGTCTTAGGAGTGGGAATTTGAGGTTAAAGTTAAGTCCCTTTGGCTAGAACCTATAGTCATGGGTTTGAATCCGATTGCGGATTCTGTTTCTAGGTTTGTCAGCACAATACCTGTGTTTGTGGGTTTCACCAGTTTAAGATGTCTAAGACCTAAGCTGGCATAAGAGTGCAACATTGAACAACAAACAAGCAAACAAACAAGCAAACAAACAAACAAACAAACAAACAAGTGATTGCATTTGTAAATATCTATAGAAAAAAGTTTGTTTCAGCAGTCAATTTTTGACAAACTGTTCTGCTGGTGTTAATTGTGGTGGGAGCAATTCAACTTCGCAAAGAAACTTCACGTTGTCCACAATTTCTTTTGATTTTATACCGAGGACCATAAATGCTCTGCTTTTTGTCATCCATTCGCAGCATACGAAAAATGGGCCTGCGCTGGCAAATTAGCCTCTTTCCCTTCTGTTACCACACAAGTGTAGACCAACAACCTATTACGTACACATATATGCCAGGAGTGCTAAGAGTCGATGAGGTAACAAGCAGTGATGTACAGTTGTGTGGAATATTGCATTTACCATTGCCTCACCCTGCAATTAGAGGGTCAGCAAGACTGTAATTATGTCTGATCAATATGGGCCGTCTGGGCACGTCCATTTTGTATCAAGCTCACACCACCAACATGATAAAAAGGCTTACTAAAAGATAATTCAGCGCCATAATTCTGGATGAGTTCAGTCAGACATGTTTTTGGACTTACCTTGTAATATTCAGGAGGTGGGGAAGAACGGCTTCAAGACATACATATATTTCTCTGAAAGGCAGAGCCAAACATTTTTTTGGCGGAACCACAAAAACAAAATTCAGCATTATCTGCCACATATTTATTTCCGTATGATGTGAGAAGCTAGGTCCATGATAATTAAGGGCCATAGTTCTTGTGGAGTTACTTTAACATGATTAACCACCTCCGAAGGCTGTTCAGCGTAACCTTTACTGCCAGCGTTGGCTGCTTACACCTCCACAGATGTGTCTTTAAGTTAGTGACAAGTCTCTTTTACAGCTACAAATTTGTTTTTACACCAATCCTATATTTCACACTTGCCAAGAGAGGTTAAAAAACAGGCCCATAATGAAGACCTTTGCCTTGCTAAGCAGTGACGTTATTGGTTGTTTGAAACAGTGTCAGTATCTTGGTGTCCTGTTTGCGCCCATTGCTTGTAACCATTCTGTGAGGTGTCCCCCCCGATCAATATCCCGGCCTTCTTACAGCATGGTCATTTGCCATAGTCACAGTGCTATGCTGGGGATGAGTGTTGGACAGAAAGTTGAGGATTATTATAGGGATGTTTTAGGGTATGTGGCAGTAGTGAGGAGGCTGGCTACCTGTTGAAGTCAGTAGGACAGGGTGTACAGGGCAATTGTTGAATTAAGTTACGGAGCACAGTGAGAGCAGGGCTGGTGTTCACGACAAGGAGCACAGGGCACCTGTTGAAGTTAAGGAGCACAGTGAGTATAGGGCTGGTGTTCACAACAAGGAGCACAGGGCACCTGTTGAAGTAAGGAGCACAGTGAGAACAGGGCTGGTGTTCACGACAAGGAGCACAGGGCACCTCTTGAAGTTAAGGAGGACAGTGAGTACAGGGCTGGTGTTCACGACAAGGAGCACAGGGCACCTGTTGAAGTTAAGGAGGACAGTGAGTACAGGGCTGGTGTTCACGACAAGGAGCACAGGGCACCTGTTGAAGTTAAGGTGCAAAGTGAGTGCAGGGCACCTGTTCTTGACAAGGAGCACAGGGCACCTGTTCTTGACAAGGAGCACAGGGCACCTGTTGAAGTTAAGAAGCACAGTGAGTACAGGGCTGGTGTTCACAACAAGGAGCACAGGGCACCTGTTGAAGTTAAGGAGGACAGTGAGTACAGGGCTGGTGTTCACGACAAGGAGCACAGGGCACCTGTTGAAGTTAAGGAGGACAGTGAGTACAGGGCTGGTGTTCACGACAAGCACCACAGGGCACCTGTTGAAGTTAAGGAGGACAGTGAGTACAGGGCTGGTGTTCACGACAAGGAGCACAGGGCACCTGTTGAAGTTAAGGAGGACAGTGAGTGAAGGGCACCTGTTCTTGACAAGGAGCACAGGGCACATGTAAATGTCCAGTTGCACAGGCTGCACAAAGCACCTGTTGAAGTCAAGGAGCAGAGGCTGCACAAGACACTTGTTGAAATCCTGTGGCCCGGGCTGCACGGGGTACCTGTTAAAGCCAAGGAACACAGGCTGCAGGGTTCCTGTTGTTCAAGGAACATAGGCTGATCAAGGAACACAGGCTGTGGGGTTCCTGTCCATCAAGGAACACAGGCTGTGGGGCTCCTGTTCATCAAGGAACACAGGCTGCGGGGTTCCTGTTGATCAAGGAACACAGGCTGCACAGGGCACCTGTTGAAGATGAAGTCCTTGATGGCAGACTGCTGGAGGAAGGAGCATGGCCCCAGGAGGAGTGACCAAGTTCTCCAGGTAGAGTTTTGTTGACATAATCCTGTCATTGAGCCTCAATATTCTGATTTGCCAGGGTTTGTGAATGTCATGGTATTTAAACTGCTCCTGGATTTTAGATTTTGCCTTCATTCTGTATAGTTACTTAATGTGAAATTGTACACCAGGGGGGTGCGAGCTTGTGTGAGTGAACAGCTTGGAACAGTATTTCTGGTACATGACAGCATGGCGGCTCAGTGTAAGAGCAAAGGGATGCAGGTCTTGGGGGTTTCCCCGACTTGCCCGGACATGGTGCTGACAAACCAAAAATCAGGGGGAATCTAGGAGTCCAACCCGGGATCACAGAATTCTGGCAATCCCATGTTGTTATTTGTATTGCCATTATCTCCTAGAACAATGTTGGGTTGATGATGGAGTGGTGACTTAGAACAAAGAAAGGTCTTTCTTTTACCTTTGGTCTGTTGGGTAGTCTAGTGTTTAAAGCATTTGTAGGCCTGGGTTCGAATCCCTGTATGGTTGTCAAGGATGGTGAAGTTAAAGTGTGTCATCTGGATGATTATGTATTATCATGCTCGACAGAGTGGACCGTTGTTCATGCTGTCATCCACCAGCTGCTTCGCCATGCTCAAATGTATACAGGGGTGGTTAAGTAGTTTGCTCATCACACTAGAGGCTCAGGTTTGATTCTCCACATGGTTTCAATGTGTGAAGGTCGTTTCTGGTGTCTCAGCATAATATTGCTGGAATTTTCCCTGAACAGCATACACTCACTCACTCACTCACTCACTCACTCACTCACTCACTCACTCACTCACTCACTCATGTATGTGAGCTTGCTTCCAGCCTCGATCCATGGGCTATATCGTACCCTGTCTCATGGATGTCTGACTTGTGGATCATTTCCTGAACGGCCTCAGTCAACGTTTGCCAGCTTGTGCTGGTTTATGTGGTGTAAGTAGTCTATAATGAGTGTTAGGACCTCCTTATTAGCAACACAAGGAGTTTCCTCAGCGCTTCCCTTCTCCTAGTAGCCATTGAACTTTGGTGGTAAATTGTCCTGTAATTGACTCCAAGTTTAACAAGAGCTACACCGACAAGAGATGGCTGTAACCAGTTTGGAAGACTTAAGTAGAAGATTGCAATGACATGAGGTTGTTGTGGTTCACTCAGAGTGTATCTGTACCGATAACAGCACATGTACCTGGCACTTTAATGGGTCTGAAAACAGGCACTACTGAATGGATGGTTACGTATTGATAAGCTCACCTCCTAAAATGGATTTATGATCATGGAAGTGAGCTGTTGTCTGGATGGAAGGATGTGTGTGTATTATGACAACAACTCTGACAGTTTTTGATGGAGTATTGTGTTGTTGATGAGGATGTATTGAGAGATGAGGTGATTCGTGGATTATTATGACAAACGTTCATGTGACCAAGTTTTGCCCCTGTTTGTGAGACCAGTCGAGCATGCATATCTGTGTAACAACATAAACAGGTAAAGTGGGTGTTTTATGTGACCCGATTAGTTGCCATGACACGATTTGCCAACTGGTTGTATGCATTTGTCACAATGGGTTGCAGTGGGGTTGTTTATCTGAAACTTGTCCCATATACACTCATCGTCCTGGTGTGATGTCACACATTAGCTTTTGACTGTGTAAAGGAGAAGGCTGAAGGGAGGACTGAACGGATCGGTGTTGTGTCCAGTTTGCAGTTACTTATACAGGATTGAAGTTTGAGGTATTTCATCAAGAGTAGACGTATCCTGGCTGCTATACATCTCGCATCATAGTCTGTTAGTGAGCATCTCTCCATGTGCCAGTTGTGTAGTGAAGCTAATGCACAGACAATGTTAGGTGTCAGAAGTCTGTTGAAGTATCATCTCTGACAGCAGGCTGTAGATAACCAACTTATCAGCTGCCGACTTACCTCAGTCAAAGTTCAAGACAAATTGAGTTACTGCATACATGAGCCATTGAGCGGAGGTACTTCTAGACCTACACACAGGGAACAACAGGAAGACCAGCCTGGGAAGTACCACGAAAAACCATTGGTAGCTCTGACTGATAGAAGTGTGGCGCTAACTGCATAACATTTGTGATTCACAGTAAATGTGGCATGCGCTCTGACCAGATTTCAATTGACTGCAACTGATGGACACAAGGATTTGAGGACATTGTGGACTGTGCTTATGTCCTTGATGTTTCTGGCAGTTCTTGAGATGACTTTACCTGGATTTTTGAGGATTCTGTGATTTGGTTTGTGACGCTTTGTGGAGGGGTTGAACTTGGTTCTTGACACATTTCCACATGGAAACTTTCTGTGTACTGTTGAAAATGTTTTGCCAATGGGATTGTAGTTCTATAAACTAACAACTGTCCCCGTGCAGAGGAAGCTTGAATGTGTATAAGACATTCCAATCAAAATAATCTTGGATAATCCACCACAGTGGCTAGTTCTTCATCTTGCCGACCTGATCACAGCGTGTTTCGTGGATTGCCTGTAAAGTGAGGGAGATCGGAGTACCTTGTGATGAATCTTCGAAGCCCCCCGGGTGTCATGGGAGTCAAGTTTAAGCTGGGACACAGGATCTGGATTTCCCAGGATGTCCCAGAGGACAGAGTCCTGGTATGTGCAACACCCTATTGGGATTGTGGGTTAGAATAGTTCTCAGTACTTGATGCTTGTATGTGCAATACCCTATTGGGATTGTGGGTAAGAATAGTCCTCCTCAGTACTTGATGCTGGTATGTGCAACACCCTATTGGGATTGTGGGTCAGAATAGTCCTCAGTACTTGATGCTGGTATGTGCAACACCCTATTGGGATTGTGGGTCAGAATAGTCCTCAGTACTTGATGCTTGTATGTGCAACACCCTATTGGGATTGTAGGTCAGAATAGTCCTCAGTACTTGATGCTTGTATGTGCAACACTCTATTGGGATTGTGGGTCAGAATAGTCCTCAGTACTTGATGCTTGTATGTGCAACACCCTATTGGGATTGTGGGTCAGAATAGTCCTCAGTACTTGATGCTTGTATGTGAAACACCCTATTGGGATTGTGGGTCAGAATAGTCCTCAGTACTTGATGCTTGTATGTGCAACACTCTATTGGGATTGTGGGTCAGAATAGTTCTTAGTACTTGTATGTGCAACACTCTATGGGATTCTGGGTCGGAATAGTTCTCAGTACTTGATGCTTGTATGTGCAACACCCTATTGGGATTGTGGGTCAGAATAGTTTTCAGTACTTGATGCTTGTATGTGCAACACCCTATTGGGATTGTGGGTCAGAATAGTCCTCAGTACTTGATGCTTGTATGTGAAACACCCTATTGGGATTGTGGGTCAGAATAGTCCTCAGTACTTGATGCTTGTATGTGCAACACTCTATTGGGATTGTGGGTCAGAATAGTTCTTAGTACTTGTATGTGCAACACTCTATGGGATTCTGGGTCGGAATAGTTCTCAGTACTTGATGCTTGTATGTGCAACACCCTATTGGGATTGTGGGTCAGAATAGTTCTCAGTACTTGTATGTGCAACACTCTATTGGGATTGTGGGTCTGAATAGTTCTCAGTACCTGATGCTGGTATGTGGAACACCCTATTGGGATCCTGGGTCAGAATAGTTCTCAGTACCTGATGCTGTTTTGTGCAACACTCTATTGGGATTGTGGGTCAGAATAGTTCTCAGTACTTGATGCTTGTATGTGCAACACTCTATTGGGATTGTGGGTCAGAATAGTTCTCAGTACTTGATGCTGGTATGTGCAACACTCTATTAGGATTGTGGGTCAGAATAGTTCTCAGTACTTGATGCTGGTATGTGCAACACTCTATTGGGATTGTGGGTCAGAATAGTTCTCAGTACTTGATGCTGGTATGTGCAACACTCTATTGGGATTGTGGGTCAGAATAGTTCTCAGTACTTGATGCTGGTATGTGCAACACCCTATTGGGATTGTGGGTCAGAATAGTCCTCAGTGCCTGATGCTGGTATGTGCAACACTCTATTGGGATTGTGGGTAAGAATAGTCCTCAGTACTTGATGCTGGTATGTGCAACACCCTATTGGGATTGTGGGTCAGAATAGTTCTCAGTACTTGTATGTGCAACACTCTATTGGGATTGTGGGTCTGAATAGTTCTCAGTACCTGATGCTGGTATGTGGAACACCCTATTGGGATCCTGGGTCAGAATAGTTCTCAGTACCTGATGCTGTTTTGTGCAACGTCCTATTGGGATTGTGGGTCAGGATTGTCCCCAGTACTTTATGCTGGTATGTGCAACACTCTATTGGGATCCTGGGTCAGAATAGTTCTCAGTACTTGATGCTTGTATGTGCAACACTCTATTAGGATTGTGGGTCAGAATAGTTCTCAGTACTTGATGCTGGTATGTGCAACACTCTATTGGGATTGTGGGTCAGAATAGTTCTCAGTACTTGATGCTGGTATGTGCAACACCCTATTGGGATTGTGGGTAAGAATAGTCCTCAGTACTTGATGCTTGTATGTGCAACACCCTATTGGGATTGTGGGTCAGAATAGTCCTCAGTACCTGATGCTGGTATGTGCAACACCCTATTGGGATTGTGGGTCAGAATAGTTCTCAGTACTTCCTGTTTGTTATTGAGCTGACTAACATGTGCAGTTGGTGCTCTGAAACTTAGCTGGCCAAATGGGGATGGAATGGTCATGGTCAGTGTATTTGGTGGTTGCATGTCATTGTGCCTCGATGATGGGATTGTAGCTCATGCTTACAGTGTCTGGTTTGCCAGATCCAGACTCAATAACTTACAGATTGCTGGTTTTTGTGAAATATAATATTTTTTTCTATAAAAAAAACAGGAAAAGAAGAATTTGTCAGCAGGTTTTTCCCTCAAAAATGAATTATTTCTTTGATGTCCTGAAAACAAATTGATTGTGAAGATACAAAAAATGTATCCTTTCATAGAAGTAGTGACCAAAACAAAAAAATATCCTTTCACTTCTGAAATCTCATGACTGAAAAATATCTTGTCTAACAAAAATCCCAGTGACTAAAAAATATCCTGTTTCTAATAAAAATCCAACACCCCTCCATTATTGTTAAATTTATTTGGTTGTGTTGCTCTGCCATCCATTGCACTCTTATTGACCAAGATTGTAGAAGCATGGAGGCATATGTGCAGGAGGCATCTGTGTGAAGGGGTCGAATGTTAAAGAAGACTTGATGAGAATTGGGGGTTCTGTTGGCACAGTTGTCAAAAACACAACAATTCTTGTGCAGAGTTGTGTCTCTTAGGTGTGCAAGGATTCAGTGATCAAATGTTTCAATCTTAGAGTTGCCCTCAGTTTGACCTGAGATTTGTCAGCACCATCTGAGTATGCTCATGGCTTTCACCAAAAAGGTAAATGTGGAAGACAAATCATGATATAACTGAAATACTATTTAACTAAGTTGACACAATTTATGGATAACAACTTCTTTAATTCTGTATTGAAGAATACCAGTATTAAAGAAGTTGTTATCCATAAATTGTGTCTACTTTGTCATCCATCAACCTCAAAGTAATGCCTATAAAAAAACAATAAAAAAACTATTTAACTGTCTGTGACAAAAACGTTTGGGTCTGCTTACCTGAATAAGGCTCTTAGCATCATTTTCAGTAGAATTTAGTGTTATTATATAGACTATTATTAGTGAGCTTACAAGATGGGGCAGGCTTTTACTAGATTTGTGTTTCAGACAAGTGGCTAATGTCACAGACTGATTAAACTTTCACAAGGTCTGAATCAAATATTAGGCATGATGGCGCAGAGAGTAATACATTCTCTCACACACTCACTATTCTTCAGTACTTGTAGAATAATGGTCAAAATAATTAGTGACTTTTTCTGTTTAGAGAACAGAGAATCATCACATTTGCCAAAGCCAAATTTTACAATGCGAACTCTGAAGTGGCTCATAAAGTTAAGATCAGTTAAGAAAAAGGCCCTGAGGTTGCAGTTTGTTTGTTCAAAGCTGGCACTTGTGGATAGTTTTCCTCACAAGAAGAATGTTGTTTATTCTTTCTGGTACTGTACCCACACCAACCAAAGCCTGGTCTGGGGTGAACCAGCAGACGGTCACCGCCCTGTGTGGGTGATGAGGTCAAATGGGGTTTAACATCGCATTTTATATAGCAACATGCATACATGTGTGTGGGGGCATGCATGCATTTCTGCTTGTACCCATCCAGATTAATGGCGATGTTATAGTGCTAGCCTGCTGAGATACTTTGCAGCAGTTTAACATGAATACGCCACTCAGACACAGTATACAGACTCCGAGCCAAGTAGTCCTTGTTTTGTCTCCTTAATGCGCAGGGGAGGGTAACAACAAGTACCATCTTTTTTAACGTCTTTTGGTACGACGAGGCCAGAGATCGAACCACAGCTCTCCGGCCGGACACTCTACCACTAGACCAAGGCAGTCTTGCCCTGCCTGTTCAGAGAAACAGATTAGTGATGCACATTCACTGCTTTTCTCGGTCTGAACCCGCCTATCAAGTCATCAGTCAACAGAGTTTGAACATCGGTTAGATTTATGAATTAAGGTTAAATTCATTGACTTTCATTAAAGGCAAGATGAAAATTCAATTTGTAGGTCCTTTATGTATGGGCTAAAAGGGTTTGGAGAGCAAACTTATTTCTATTAAATTACCAGACTAATCTGCTAGTTGGGAGTCCTAGGTGTCAAGTGACCTCTATAGTGGTAAGTGGGTTACACAGCCCCTTCATCAATACTTCATGGTTTTGTCTACACTATATGTTCCTCCATCTCAGGAATACATACACCTGCTTTGTGGTGTTGTCACTATTTTTAACCAACCAATCAAGCGATGGCCTTGTTCAAGTGAGAGGGAAACCAGTGAATGCTAGGCCAATGAGAGCTCAGTTTACATCAGATAATGTTTATTGCTTTATATCGTGTGAAACATGTGTCATAGATGTATAGTCCTGTGGTGTCGGCTCTACGCGTTGCCTCCAGGTTGATTGGTTGGTGGGTTGGTTGGTTGGTTGGTTAATGCTGCACTCAGAAATATTCCAGCTTTATCACAGCAGTCTGTAAATATTCAAGTCTGGACCAGACAATCCAGTGATTTACAACATGAGCATCGATCTACGCAATTGGGATATGATGACATGTCTCAACTAAGTCAGCGAGCCTGACCACCGGATCCTGTTAGTCGCCTCTTACATCAAGCATGGGTTGCTGAAGACCTGTTCTCTACCCTGATCTTCACGGGTGCCATGTGAGGCGATGGTAGGGTTCATACAGAGTTTTGGACTCATTTCATGATTTATACATGGCCTTATTTCATTAGCTGACTTACAATGTACAGACATCTCACTTCACAGCATACAGGCCCTGTGTATGCCTAGGAGAGGGAGGAACTTATATACCTAGCCGTGATGTTTTGATCATTATTCAGCCCCAGTGTGACTTTTGAAGAGACCACAGATCGCTCAAGTGCTTATATCCACACCTGGAAAATGGCCTCTGTCTCAAATGGCGTAATCTTTGTTTGCAACTTCCTTTAGAATTGGTCTCCTTCAGCCTATGCTGGTGGAAAGAAGCAACTTAACTGACACATCAGGTGATCAGACTCCTTGACCTGGTTGATGCATGACATCCCAATTGCATTGTACTCTGATTGCGTGGATTGGTGCTCATTATAAATACCGATGACTGGTTTGTCTGGTCCAAACTTGGTTATTTACATTGCTGGAAATTACTGAGTACAGCATCAGACAACAAACAAACAACAATAATTAAGATAACAATACATTCCTATAAGTTTTACCTTCCACAGTGATGCAGCAGTTGTCAAAACATCAGAGGTTGTCATTGTAATTTGAAACCTCAGAGCTGAGTATTTTTCAAAATCATGATGGTATCACAAATTGTTAAACAGCATTCATGTTTATTCGGACTTACATGGCGCCTCCTTGTTGTGACTGAGTGTAGACTGTCCAGAAACATGTGCGTGTCACATCCTTGTTGTGTCTGTGAGTGTTGACGGCGCCGTCTCCCCTCAGTCTGACAGGACACTGTCAGAATCGTGATGGGGTGTTGACAATTTTTGTCACACTCTGTCAATAGCCTGAACAAATATGGACAAAATCTTACATTTCTAGTTACAAGATAATCTGTAAAATTGGAAGATTTTCTTCAGTGCCATATGGAATAGCTTTTGTTCCATAATTTGTAGGAGAATTTCTGAATTAGCAGTGTTTGATCACGGAAATACTTCCGCTATTGATCAACATGGTGTTACTTTGAGAAATGTTGACAGCTTGTTATTAATTCTTCTTATTGGCCAGTATTTGTTTATGGTTGTACAGTACATGTGTCACATGAAACATTGATCCTCTGGGTGCTTTATACATGCACTGTGCAGAGTTGCATCCCTTTGACATGCCAGAAACCTATGATAATGGGTTTGAATCCCTATTTGCCCTGATTGTATCCTAGGTTTGTCAGCACCATGCTGGTTTCCCCAAAGTGGTAAATGTCTGATACCTGCATCATTTCAGAGTTCCCTCCCACATCAAGCTGACACGCCATGATATAACTGGAATACTGTTCAAAGCGGTGTTAGATCAACACACTCACTCATACATCCAGAAAGAAATTGTTTTTTTAATATCTCTCACACACATGTGGTATTGCAGCTTTCTGACTGGTTGGCAAGCCATCGATCACCACCACTGCACATGACTAATGCACTGAGCACACTACTTGCTATATCTCTCATGAAGATTCCGGGTTAGAATTGATCTTCATGAAACCATGCTTGCCGTAAGAGGCGACTAATGGGATTGGGTGGTCAGGCTTGCTGACTTGGTTGATGCATGTCATCGTATCCCAATTGCGTGGATTGATGCTCATGATGTCTAACACTGGATTGTCTGGTCCAGACTTGATTAAATAGACCGCCGTCATATAGTTGGTATTTTGCTAAGTGTGGCGTTAAACAACAAACAAACAAACAAACAAACAAGCAAACAAAACATGACTATATGTGTGGACGATGAGCTGTACAATTCTTCTTATTATGGTATATTGTCTTCCAGCAATGTGCGGGGCGGTCGGGTAGCCTTGTGGTTAAAGCATTCGCTCGTCACGCAGAAGACCCGGGTTCGATTCCCGACGTGGGTACAATGTGTGAAGCCCATTTCTGGTGCTGGAATATTGCTAAAAGCGGCGTAAAACCATACTCACTTGCTCACTCACTCCAGCAATGTGCAGACTGATAGTTGTCATGTGGGAATTATGACAGTTTCATTGGGTTAGTACTGCAGCTGTAGATTTATCACCACTAACATGCAAACTCTTTGAGTTTGAGAAAGAAAAAAAAATCTTAAGTTGGTTAGACTTGAGTTCAACATACGTGTCTGTTTGAAAAGTGTCTTTTGAAAACTATGCATTTGTAGTTGTTGATTGAGTTATTATGGTTGAGTAGTTTAGTAATGAAAAGATGAATGTTAGATGACTGCCATGTGTTTGTTAGGGAGATCATGGCTTTCAGTGCTTGGAAAAGTGAGGCAGGTCGTTGTGCCCCAGTGTCCAAGTGTGAAACAGTAGCAGCTGAAGGGGAAAGCTGGGGGAGGGGGGTGCACAGAGAAGGGGCACACCAAGGTCGGTTGTGTGTGTATGTTGGGGGGGAAGAGTTCTGAAATGATGTAATGTTGATTAAAATATTTCATTTTCATTTCTTATATCCCACGTAGAGATAGGTATGTTGTAGGGACATCTCCCAGTGGGAGCGGTGAGGTGAGATATGGTTTAGCGTCATGTTCAAGATTGTTGCGCGTATATAACGATGTGCATGCACGTGTGTGCCTCATGATATGTGGCTGCTTGTATTAGCCCAGACACCATATACTGACATCGAGCCGACCAGTCCTCCTTGTTTTATCCCCATAAAGCCGTATGACAGGCAGGGTAACATCAAGTACCACTTTTTAACAACTTTTGGTTTTATATAGCCTGGGGTACATATCTGTAGTACCC
Source organism: Haliotis rufescens (assembly GCF_023055435.1). NCBI lineage: Eukaryota > Metazoa > Mollusca > Gastropoda > Lepetellida > Haliotidae > Haliotis > Haliotis rufescens. The sequence goes on from NW_025963780.1 coordinate 19,077,050, forward strand.
TTGCTGACAATGACCCCTACATATTTTTTGCAAACTGTGATAAACACAGGCACTTTCAGTAAACGTGGATGAGGTGTTGATACAGAAAAGGGCAAATGTGCGTATTTGTTTATTGCCCCCTCCTTACTACAGATACTAACACTCAAAAGTCAGTGTATTGCACAGTAAGGATTGGCCATGTGTTTCTCAAGATTGTGGTGATTACTTCTGTTTTGATAGGCTGTGTGTCAATCCTGAGTCTGTCTCACACACACACGCAAATCCTAGTCTGTCTCACACACACACGCACCTAATCCTAGTCTGTCTCACACACACACACACCTAATCCTAGTCTGTCTCACACACACACGCACCTAATCCTAGTCTGTCTCACACACACACAAACACCTAATCCTAGTCTGTCTCACACACACACACGCACCTAATCCTAGTCTGTCTCACACACACACGCACCTAATCCTAGTCTGTCTCACACACACACACACACACACCTAATCCTAGTCTGTCTCACACACACACGCACCTAATCCTAGTCTGTCTCACACACACACACACACACACCTAATCCTAGTCTGTCTCACACACACACCTAATCCTAGTCTGTCTCACACAGACACGCACCTAGTCCTAGTCTGTCTCACACACACACACACACCTAATCCTAGTCTGTCTCACACACACACGCACCTAATCCTAGTCTGTCTCACACACACACACACACCTAATCCTAGTCTGTCTCACACACACACACACCTAATCCTAGTCTGTCTCACACACACACACACACCTAATCCTAGTCTGTCACACACACACACACGCACCTAATCCTAGTCTGTCTCACACACACACGCACCTAATCCTAGTCTGTCTCACACACACACACACCTAATCCTAGTCTGTCTCACACACACACACACCTAATCCTAGTCTGTCACACACACACACACACACACACACACACACACACACACACACACACACACACACACACACACCTAATCCTAGTCTGTCTCACACACACACACACCTAATCCTAGTCTGTCTCACACGCACACACACCTAATCCTAGTCTGTCTCACACACACACGCAATCCTAGTCTGTCACACACACACCTGATCCTAGTCTGTCTCACACACACACGCAATCCTAGTCTGTCACACACACACCTGATCCTAGTCTGTCTCACACACTCACGCAATCCTAGTCTGTCACACACACACCTGATCCTAGTCTGTCTCACACACACACGCAATCCTAGTTTGTCTCACACACACACCTAATCCTAGTCTGTCTAACACACACACCTGATCCTAGTCTGTCTCACACACACACACCTAATCCTAGTCTGTCTCACACACACACCTAATCCTAGTCTGTTTCACACACACACCTAATCTTAGTCTGTCTCACACACATGCACCTAATCCTAGTCTGTCTCACACACACACACGCACCTAATCCTAGTCTGTCTCACACAAACGCACCTAATCCTAGTCTGTCTCACACACACACACACACACACCTAATCCTAGTCTGTTTCACACACACACCTAATCTTAGTCTGTCTCACACACATGCACCTAATCCTAGTCTGTCTCACACACACACACGCACCTAATCCTAGTCTGTCTCACACACACACACCTAATCCTAGTCTGTCTCACACACACACACTCACCTAATCCTAGTCTGTCTCACACACACACACACGCACCTAATCCTAGTCTGTCTCACACACACACACACACACACCTAATCCTAGTCTGTCTCACACACACACACCTAATCCTAGTCTGTCTCACACACACACACCTAATCCTAGTCTGTCACACACACACACACACACCTAATCCTAGTCTGTCTCACACACACACACACACACACACACACACACACACACACACACACACACACACACACACACACACACACACACACACACACACCTAATCCTAGTCTGTCTCACACACACACGCACCTAATCCTAGTCTGTCTCACACACACACACACCTAATCCTAGTCTGTCTCACATACACACACCTAATCCTAGTCTGTCTCACACACACACACACACCTAATCCTAGTCTGTATTACAGTCCCTGAACCATATTATTTTCCCTTTCTCCCAGCCCTTTCTGTAATGCAAAGCCCAAGATGAAGGCCCTAGGTGAAGCAAGTCTAGATTTTTCTCAGGTTCTCAGAATCTCCCACCTCACTGGGGCTCCTTTTCAATTTTAATGGAGTTATTTGTTTCTTTCAAAGTCTAACCTGATCCTAATGTTACAAGCTGAAGATCCTATAGGTTTAAAGACTGTGGAAGACCCCTCTTAATTTCAAACACAACAATGAAGGGAGACGGTGACTTAAACACTTAGATATGACATAAAAATATGAAAATAGAATCTCTCTGGTTAATCTGTGTGTTTGTGTATACAAAGTGTTTCAGACCGTGAATGAAGTATGGCCTGGCTATGCTGTAAGAGTACACAAAAAGTGCACTCAGTGACCTTTGTGTGTGCTGAATGCATGTGTGTTGAAGCAACACAGTTCAGACACAGGCTGCTCTCACGACAAGCGGGAAGTTTCTCAGTAATTGGGTCGTCTGCCTCCAGTTGGCCAGACTTTGGTTGTTGGATGTGTGTAGGTGTACTGGATATATTGTGTACTGTAAGAGTACCACCTCCATCAGCTGTAACATGGTGAGTACTCGCCATCGCCAAGCCGACATGGCAGGCACATGGCCTCGCTCCATATTTGGATGAGAGGGCACATGAATCAACTGATTTCTTTTGTTCTCCGATCAGTCGACCATGATAAGGTTGAGTTTGGTCATTGTCTGGTGATATTGATACAGCGTCTTGGTCGAACTCATTGATGCTGAATGTAGAGATGTTGGAGCACGTGCTTGTTACAACCAAGTCCATTATTGTTGTTGTGTTGCAGTTAGTGATGTTGGCATGTGCTTGTGGAGGCTGCACATGGTGTGGTGATAGGAACACGTATTGAGGACGTTCAGGTGGCGAAGTTGACAAGTGTTGAAATGTTTATTATTTTAAGTAGGGATAAATAAATAGTGTGTAAAGAACTAGAGCTGTTACATTTGTGTTGTGATTTGATTGTGTGTCATAAAATATCTCTAGTGATTGTGATTTTTTTATTTGACTATAGTTAATCTATCATGTCATGAAAGAATCGTGTGTTCTTTAACTTCTTTCGATTAGTGTATGCTTGTATACACCAACAGTTGGGGCAGTCATAGAATATGTTTATGTGTTGTAATGCTAATGACAATAAATGATGTGGTTGTGTCCTATGTATCTTTAAGTGGGCTGTTGTGATGCTTAGTGAGACATTCATGTGAGAGAGGTCAGGTTCATATAAGCCAGATTGCAGCATTATTATGGCAGCTAGATGATGATGATGATGATGATGATGATGATGATGATGGTTATGATGATGAAGATGATGATAATGATGGTGGTGGTGACTAGCAATATGGGCTCAATATGACGAGCTCACTGTATGTCAATTAACAAGAGACATTTTATATTGATTGCATTCAGAATCTGATGGACTACTATCAGTGATAATTACATTGTGATCAATGTGTATTGATTAAAATATTTTTACTTTGATGAACATGATTATATATATATAATTTCAAGAGGTGTTTATGTGAAACATAAAAATCTAAATTTTAATGGTCTTGTCTGAAGTAATGTTGCAAGTATAATGATGGAATTAGGCACTCAGAAATTCAATGTTTATGAATAACAAAAGGTCATTCTACTTTGGTGGATGGCATTTCCACATTCTGTGAGCAATTCAATGGGTCCACATTGTACAAGGCTTCTCAGTGGTGATAGGTTTTTATGGACATTTTCAAAACACGGCTTTAGAACACTCTCAACCATACCAGCAGCATCCTTAATCAGTAAGAAGTATTCATGTTTTAAGCAACACATAGACTAACACTTTGTCCCAGAAGTATTATTTAAAAATACAAATTAACAAAAAGGAAATATAAAGTCTAAATGAATCCCAGAACAATGCTTAATTGCAGCAGCTTGAGATGAGGCAATCTAGACTTGCCACATATTTCTAGACTTGAGTTGGGCTCCCTTTTAATGTATTCCGTTGGGTCTGGAAGACAGATTAGCCAACACCACATGGGGATATGATGGCTGACCGGCAGATGCCAGTTAACTATTCCCTGGCTATTAACTACAACTGTACAGGTATCACACGCTCAATAATCTGCTAATGAAGTGTGTGAAGCCATAATGAGGTCCCTCGTACAGCCATTGACCAATCATATGAATTACCACTGAGTGATACATATCTACAATATTCTACTTGAGAGCTAAGTGGATTTCCTTAATTGTTCCCATGAGTAGCTTAGTGTCTTTGTTGGCTGATGGCTGTGACAGTGGAACAATGCTCCGACACTTCTTGGTTGCCCTGTCTTTTCAGAATGGGTCACTGCGGTCGTTGTTGCCGCTGTTGTTCAGCATCTACATCATGTTGATTGGAGTTGGTAGTGAATGGACTTGTATTTAATCAACAGTGCAGTGATGGTAACTGAGCATAATGCAGCTCTGTGGTTGCCCCCTGCCATTAGTTAGGCTCAGAGATGACCACTGTGGCTTGTGGTCAGTGTGGTTTAGCATGGGGTGACGGCCACCTCACAGCATGGGCTGTGTTGCTGACATGCCATGGCCTTTGTCATTGAATGAAGTTTATTTCATCACTGAATTCAGCTGGTATTTTGCAGGGGAGTCAGTCTGTTTGTGTACAATGATGGTTTGCTTGTACCAGATCTTTGAATCTGTGGATTGTTTAGTACCGGTAGTATAGTTCTAGGGCCAAATAGGTCTGCATTACCCAGTTGAGTTGGGAGGATTTGGTGGTTGGAAGTGTGTAATTGTCTGTAATCTGGTCATGTGGACTGATGCTAATGATAGTCACTTATTTGCCTGGACCAGAATTAACATTTACAGTCCACTGTATTATAGATGAAATGTTGGAAAATAATTTCAAACACTAACTCACTCACTCCTTCAGGGCACAACTAGCCCAATTGCTTCCCTTTGGAAAGCCAGGATCCTATGAATGACAGTTTGTCAGCACCATACCTTCCTGGAACAGGTTTTCCCAAAGTTGAAATGTCTACCTTTATCCCTTTAGACTTTCTTCCCACATTGATATGACTGCAATACTGAAAGTTGTGTTAGACGCAACTCACACACTCATTGTCCACGACTTGGCGTTGCAGGGTTTCGCAGAGTGTTTGTTTGTTTGTTTATTTGTTTGTTTAATGCCGCACTCAGCAGTTTTCAACCTGTATGACAGCAGCCTGTAATGAATCGAATCTGGACCGGACAATCCGGGATCAGTATTGTGATCAACAATCCACACCTTCAAAGTCTGATAAGATGCTATCGACCAAGTCACCCAATCCTGTCATTTAGTCGCCAAGCTTATGTTTTTGGGGACCAGTTCATACCTTGAATCCCATTGGATTTTGTTCTTTATTCCTAAATGTAATATCTCCTGCCGTACACCTGTCCCTGCCATACACCTGTCCCTGTCATACCCTGCTAAGTTTGTGAATATGTAGCAGCAAGAGGCCAGATTGACATAGCTAGGATATATTAAACACAGCTGTGTTTCCCAGGGAGGGTGTTCTGTGGTAGGCAGTGCATGAAATGTCAAACAGGAAGCAGGTCAATGATTGGATGGTTGGTTTGTTGTTTAACACCCCACTCAGCAATATTCGAGCTATATGACGGTGGTCTGTAAATAATCAAGTCTGGACCAGACAATCCAGTGATTGATATCATGAACTGCCATGAGATGGTCTATGTCGAGATTACTACACGAGTGTCTGTCAGATACCATTTATCTTACAGTTGTAAGATACATGATACATGACATGACATGACATGGTTGCAATAATATGTTTCTTACACTTATAATCACACCATGTTGAATTGTTTGATAGGCATTACTTAGAAGTTTAAGGATGACAAAGTAGACACAATTTATGGAGTAAATTACAGTAATTAAGGAAGTTGTTATCCATAAATTGTGTCTACTTTGTCACACCATTTTGGTATCAAATCGATGTATATTTTGTCTGACCCGTGAAGATCTGGGGTAGAATAGGTCTTCAGCAACCCATGCTTTCCATAAAAGGCGACCATGCTTGTCGTAAGAGGCAACTAACGGGATTAGGTGGTCAGGCTCGCTGACTTTTGTTGATGCATGTCATTGTATCCCAACTGCATGGATCTATGCTCATGATGTCAATCACTGGATTGTCTGGCCCAGACTTGATTATTTACAGACTGCCGTCATATAGCTGGAATATTGCTGAGTGCAACAACAAATAATATTTTGTGTATTTTCATGATCACAGTGGTGCACTAATACATAACAACAGCTTACGGCTTACTACTCGTACCTTGTGTGGCCCTCCACAAAAAGTTTCCTCCATATCTGTGGGACCGCCTCCGTGGTCTTGTGGTAGAGCGTCTGCCCGGAGAGCGGAAGGTCCGGGGTTCGATACCTGGCCGTGTCATACCAAAAGACGTTAAAAGATGGTACTTGTTGTTAGCCTGTCTGGCGCTCGGCATTAAGGGACTAAAACAAGGACTGGTCGGCTAGGAGTCAGTATACTGTGTCTGAGTGGGGTATTCATGTTAAACTGCGGCATGGTATCTCAGTGAGCTAGCACTATAAATCGGCATCAGTCCGGACTAGTACAAGCAGCCACACAAACACACACACGTACATGCACGTCGCTATATAAGTGCAATAATCTTGGACGCGACGTTAAACCCAATTTCACCTAACCTCAACTCACCATATCTGTGGATTATCACAGTGATGATGATAATGCAAACTACTATGATCAAAGAACATTTATTCACACCCGAAAACTATCAAAAAAGTGAATTTGACTGAAGCATGAGTAACATCTCAAAGAATTACAATCGGGGAAAGTTGTTGGTCATAATCTGACCTTAGGTCATCACCACGGAGCAGCCAATCATGGACCTAGTTTTGACATCACACACACATGCTTGATACCATTTATTGCATGTGGCTTTCTAACCCACAGGTGTGTTTGAAACTTGAATTCAAGGTTACATGTAACAATTGGCTAGGCTGTTAACAGACCATATCTCATCCCCATGTCGGGGTGTTTAGATCTGATTGGTTCACGTGATCTTCAGAAAATACTATGTATCTCGGCTGGGAGGGAAATACATTTCTGATGGGAGAATGTATCTCTTGCACCCCGCTATGAATCAAACAGCTGCACGGTTTTTTTATGAGTCAACAAAAGTCACATAACACAGCCTAAATTGAATGACCTCAGTTCAAACAATCAACTTATAACATTGGGTTCAATCGTGGGCAGGTTTGGCAATTAATTTTATTTTTTCATAACTGATCTCTTTAACTTATTTCAGAAAAGTGGCCTTACATTTGTTTATTATTTATTGTAAACCGGGTCATTAGCCATCAGTGAAAGATTCTTGCATGGAATATAAAATTTACTCCTCGTGTGCTTGGTATGTAAATGTAGATAACATGTGACCAGCATATGCAAGGTCAATGTCAATGTCAGAGTATTTCTATTGAAAACATGTTTTACGTGATTGTATTAAGTGTATCTTGTTTAACATTGCAGTAGTCCAACTTAAAATTGTAATTCATTGAATCTGGGCCATGCAAACCAGTGGTTGATAGCACGAGCAAGGATTCTATCCAATAGGTTCGGATGACACACAATCAGCCAGATCACGCATTGTAGAGTATGTTTGAATCATTGGTATGATTCTCAAAATCTTGTGGGGATTTTGTGGCAGAATTGGTTCTGAATTTGAACCCATGCTTATAGTAAGAGGCTTAATATGAAAGGTGGACCCTGATTTGATTTCATCTCTTACAAGCGATGTTTTGTTTGCAAGATGCTTCTCAGTGTCGGTAACGCCGGTGATAACATCCTATATTCATGCAAGTTGGACTATAAACTGTTTACAGTGTCACTCACCAGGTTGAAGGAGGTAGGGGAGATAACCCTGTCCTTGAACAGGGCTGTCGCATCTTCCAAAGGCCACACATGGTGTGTCGATGTCACCATGTGTCGATGTCGGTAATGATAGCTAAGTTCATTGCCTTGAAGGGATTCTGGGCTACAATCACCAGCAATCTAGCTGTGCTTGTAATAGGTGACAAAAAGATTTGGGTGGTCATGCTCAGCCACTTGGTTGATTGTGGGGATGGCTGTTGGGGCTATTTTCACTATTATGATTGAATTACAATAGTACCCCACACTATTGCAATAGTTTTGAGATAGTAACATATTTCAAAGCAACTTATAATAGAAATGAATAAAGCATTGCTGACAATGTCAAAGCCTGCCATTTGGGGGGCCACAGACACAGACACACAGACAGACAGACTCTGGTGTTGGATGTTGTTCATAATATCAGTCACTGGATTGTCTGGTCCAAACTTAATTATTTACAGCAGTGGTCATACAGCTGGATGTTGCTGTGTACTGCATCAAACAACAAATAAACATGTTCCATTTAAAAAATGACCAACCACTCACTGACGCTCTCATAAAACTGTACTACTGCCGTTTTGCCATGACCATTTGCTTGTCACCTTTTGTGCAAGTTGTGGAATTAACCTGAGTTGTCCGGTGTACATCACAATGTGGTTGTCAGGTCCTCTTTTGTTAGGGTATTACATTTAGTCTCTATTCATCTGCGGGGGAGTGTAGCCTCGTGCTATAGTGTTCCTTTATTACAATGAAACACAACATAGAAGGACTACCACGTCACATACAGTTTGTAATTTGTTCAAGCTCAGGCTAGGACTTGTTTACGTCCTTGAGTCTGGTATTTCCTGTGAACTAAAATATGGGTGCATCCCCCTTAAACCTATTGAAATTGGGACACCCGTGGACAGTTTGATGTTCTTGTCATCCAGGCATGTGTAGCAGGTTCGTTGTGTATGGTGCTTGTGCCTGTCTGTATCTAATAAACTGCTCAACAGCTGCTGTAAACAGGAATTACAGTATAAATCACAGCATGAGTTGAAATAAATATTTATTTAAAAATTGACTTTGTGCAAAATGTGCACAATGCTTTTTACATATATGCCTCCACAAATGCTAAATAAAATTGAAGTCAATAAGTAAATAAGTCAAGAAATAATAACATCCCTGACCGCATATTTAATCATTATAACAAAAATGTAGACAACTATACAAAAGTACAAAATGCAGCCCAAGCGCACCCAATCTATTATCAGCCAATCAGGAAACAGTAGATTTTTAACGAGCATGGCCTAATATTTTTAAAGGTTATGGAAACCTAAACACAAAATTTGCTTGGTTTGCAAATTAATTGCTGTGGAATCGCTTGCAATTTGCTTGGTTTGCAAATCAAAGCCATCACTTTTGTAACTAAAATTGGGGCGGTGGAATCGCCTGCATGCCTGTTAGTGCTGGCATGTCATGTCAAAGACCTGGCTTCGATTCCCCACATGGGGACAATGTGCGAAGTTTGTTCCTCAAGTTTGACCATTTTCCAGACCCATGCTTGTTTTACTGACTTGTCACAGCGAAGCAACATGCTCAGCTGGCTGAAGTTTCTGTGTATGTACCTCTATGACAACATGTAATGTCCACAACAAATGATTTCCCTATTACACAATTCACTTCAAACTTATCTATCCGCCCTCATAGCAGCAGGTTTGTTTTCAGTTATTTGTTTTCCAAATATCTTTAAACGAGCCAGCAGTGGTTCATTATTCAGTGAGTGAGTTGGGTTTAACGTCGCTTTTAACACTATTCCAGTTATATTACGGCGTGTCAGCTTAATGTGGGAGGAAAGCCCAAAATGATGCAAGTCTCAGGCGTTTACCACTTCGGTGAAACCCACGAGCACGGGTATGGTACTGACAAACCTAGAAACATAATCGGGGCAAACCGGGATTCGAACCCACAATCATAGGTTTCTGGCATGCCCAAGGGACGCAACTGCACAGCGAATCGCGGTGCCTTAGACGACTGGGCCACACGTGCCCCCCGATTCATTATTCAAGAGGCTGATTATTAAACTAGTCAGTTTAAAAACTCATATGAATATCTCACTGGATATGAGAGTGTTATCTTGTATACCATCTTCCTACAGCTGTTGGTTATATAATACTTTTGTTTAACTAAAACCCAACGAGCACCGAGTTCGGCATTCCAACTTGTATCATACACACACAAATATTAGATAGTCTATCTTCCCTTAACTGTTTATGCATTCAGACTTGGTAGAACCCATCTATAAATATTAGGTAGTCTACATGCCCTCATTTCATGGGTGTACAAATGAGTTATTAGATTGACTTAATGTGGTGGTTCAGCTTTTGAATAATGAGTCTAATACTGGCCTGTTGTTAGTTATACAAATATCTAAAACGAACCTGCTAACATCCACACAAGGAACGTCTCTGAATATCTTTACTTTATGTTAAAAGATGAAGACATCGATTACCATCTTGGTCGTACTGATTGATTAAGCAGAAGCAGATTGAGATTTCATTGACAAGTGAAGGAGACCACCTGGAAGCCATTATTGTCAACAATCAGATATTTCTGTTACTGGGCTCCTGAATTATGCATTGGATGACTTAACACGATTGTCCTGTTCATGATGATCTGGAACTCTGTACAGCAGGCAATAAGTGCAACGTGGGATACAGTTCTAGACTAACATTCAGTCTAGGAAATATTATGTTGCACAATACCCTTCTCGCCTCTAAAACTAAACAAATAATGTTCCTGATGCCGATTTCATATTCTAGACTTGCTTTTGTATACATATCTAGATTGTTGTTTTTTCCATATGAAATGAATATATTCCACTGTCATGGTGCAAGATAGTCCTGCACCATGACCGTGGAATATATTTATTTTATGAAAAAATAATAATCTAGAAATGCATACAAAAGCAAGTCTAGCCAGCTCAAGCTAACTCTATTCCACACTGAGATCAGCAAAGGGAATTTTTTTTATTTTTAGAGTCGAGATGGATATTGTGTAATATAAGATTTCAGAGACTAAATGTTAGTCTATGAAATATTATGTTACACAATACCCTTCTTGCCTCTAAAACTAAACAAATAATGTTCCTGATGCCGATTTCATATTCTAGACTTGCTTTTGTATACATATCTAGATTGTTGTTTTTTCCATATGAAATGAATATATTCCACTGTCATGGTGCAAGATAGTCCTGCACCATGACCGTGGAATATATTTATTTTATGAAAAAATAATAATCTAGAAATGCATACAAAAGCAAGTCTAGCCAGCTCAAGCTAACTCTATTCCACACTGAGATCAGCAAAGGGAATTTTTTTTATTTTTAGAGTCGAGAAGGATATTGTGTAATATAAGATTTCAGAGACTAAATGTTAGTCTATGAAATATTATGTTACACAATACCCTTCTTGCCTCTAAAACTAAACAAATAATGTTCCTGATGCCGATTTCATATTCTAGACTTGCTTTTGTATACATATCTAGATTGTTGTTTTTTCCATATGAAATGAATATATTCCACTGTCATGGTGCAAGATAGTCCTGCACCATGACCGTGGAATATATTTATTTTATGAAAAAATAATAATCTAGAAATGCATACAAAAGCAAGTCTAGCCAGCTCAAGCTAACTCTATTCCACACTGAGATCAGCAAAGGGAATTTTTTTTATTTTTAGAGTCGAGAAGGATATTGTGTAATATAAGATTTCAGAGACTAAATGTTAGTCTATGAAATATTATGTTACACAATACCCTTCTCGCCTCTAAAACTAAACAAATAATGTTCCTGATGCCGATTTCATATTCTAGACTTGCTTTTGTATACATATCTAGAGTGTTGTTTTTTCCATAAAATGAATATATTCCACTGTCATGGTGCAAGACTTAGATTAACATTGGCTGAAAACATGGGTCATGATTTGTTGGGAGATATCGAAGATCCAGACAGAGGATTATTGTGTTGTTGAAGGAATGCGGTAACAATTCAATCAATATTGCCTGTAGGGATTTGGGTTGGAATAGGTCCCGAGCAATCTATGCTTGTCATAAGCAGCGTCTGAATGGTTCAGGGGTTTAGGCTTTGTGTCTTGTTGATTGTGTTTGTGATAACCTGCATGTGGTAGGATGTTCATAATATCAACCACTGGTTTGACTGTTCACAGTGGAATGATGCTGATTGCCTTTTTTAACAGCAACAGATTTGATCCAACTGACTGTATTTCAGTTATATGACAGAAGTTGGGAATTCTCAGTATCAACTGTATGAGGCGACTAACGGGATCGGGTGGTCAGGCTCGCTTAATTGGTTGATGCATGTCATTGATATCAATTGTGTGGATCAATGCTCATGATGTCAATCACTGGATTGTCTTGTCCAGACTTGATTATTTACAGACCACCGTCATATAGCTGGAATATTGCTGAGAGCGGCGTTAAACAACAAACAAACAAATCAGTATCAACATTACAGGCTGAACATTTTTGGAGCGTGTTTTCAGTCTTGTTCTGAGTTGTTGAAGAATGGAATATATGTGACTGTCAAGTTTATGTTTCCCCTCACACTGGCACAGAATCGATAGTGGACCAATATTAGACATGTTGCTCTTGCACCTGTTGGCCAGTATTCTGTATGTTTGCAGGGCAGCTGAATACATGGTGCCATATTTGTCCAGCCTAATTATGATTAATCCAAGTAATGGCTGACTTATTCCCCTTGAGGTGTTGATATACTGTCTGGTTTTAGTTTCATGTCTGTGGATGAAAGAAGTTTTTTAAGCTTAGGACTGAAGTTTGTGCACTCCATTTTGTCTTTGACTGTTTTTTGTAACTCAGCTGACTGAAAGAAAAGTGATCTTCTGTTCAAGTTGTGGCATGTTTTTAGTCGTCTGGTTGTCCGTCCGTCGTCCTCAATATCTACCCTGAAACTACATGGCCTATGGTGCTGAAACAACATGGCCTATGGTTCTGAAAGTACGTGACCTATAGTGCTGAAACAACATGGCCTATGGTGCTGAAACTACAAGGCCTATGGTGCTGAAACTACAAGGCCTATGGTGCTGAAACTACATGGCCTATGGTGCTGAAACTACAAGGCCTATGGTGCTGAAAGTACGTGACCTATGGTGCTGAAACAACATGGCCTATGGTGCTGAAACTTCAAGGCCTATGGTGCTGAAACTACATGGCCTATGGTGCTGAAACTACATGACCTATGGTGCTGAAAGTACGCTACCTATGGTGCTGAAACAACATGGCCTATGGTGCTGAAACTACAAGGCCTATGGTGCTGAAACTACATGACCTATGGTGCTGAAACTACATGGCCTATGGTGCTGAAAGTATGTGACCTATGGTGCTGAAACAACATGGCCTATGGTGCTGAAACTGCAAGGCCTATGGTGCTGAAACTACATGGCCTATGGTGCTGAAACTACATGACCTATGGTGCTGAAACTACAAGGCCTATGGTGCTGAAACTACATGGCCTATGGTGCTGAAACTACATGGCCTATAGTGCTGAAACTACAAGGCCTATGGTGCTGAAACTACATGGCCTATGGTGCTGAAACTACAAGGCCTATGGTGCTGAAACTACAAGGCCTATGGTGCTGAAACCACAAGGCCTATGGTGCTGAAACTACATGGCCTATGGTGCTGAAACCACAAGGCCTATGGTGCTGAAACCACCTGGCCTATGGTGCTGAAACTACATGGCCTATGGTGCTGAAACAACATGGCCTATGCTGCTGAAACTACATGGCCTATGCTGCTGAAACTACATGGCCTATGCTACTGAAACTACATGGCCTATGCTGCTGAAATACATGGCCTATGGGGCTGAAACTACATGGCCTATGGTGCTGAAACTACATGGCCTATGGTGCTGAAACAACATGGCCTATGCTGCAGAAACTACAGTAAACTACGGTTATAATGAACTCAAAGGGACCACTAATTTTGGTTCGTTATAACCAAAGTTCGTTATAAGCATATATACAGCATATAAACAACAAATGGCCGGGACTAAAAAATATGTTCGTTATATCGGTCAGTTCGTTATAAGCGTGTTCGTTATAACCGTAGTTTACTGTACATGGCCTATGGTGCTGAAACTACATGGCCTATGGTGCTGAAACTACATGGCCTATGGTGCTGAAACTACAAGGCCTATGGTGCTGAAACTACATGGCCTATGGTGCTGAAACTACATGGCCTATGGTGCTGAAACTACAAGGCCTATGGTGCTGAAACTACATGGCCTATGGTGCTGAAACTACAAGGCCAATGGTGCTGAAACTACAAGGCCTATGGTGCTGAAACTACAAGGCCAATGGTGCTGAAACTACATGGCCTATGGTGCTGAAACTACATGACCTATGGTGCCGAAACTACATGGCCTATGGTGCTGAAACTACATGGCCTATGGTGCTGAAACTACATGGCCTATGGTGCTGAAACTACATGGCCTATGGTGCTGAAACTACATGGCCTATGGTGCTGAAACTACATGGCCTATGGTGCTGAAACTACAAGGCCTATGGGGCTGAAACTACATGGCCTATGGGGCTGAAACTACATGGCCTATGGTGCTGAAACTACATGGCCTATGGTGCTGAAACTACATGGCCTATGGTGCTGAAACTTTGAGTATATGATGCCAGCTATGATGTTGCTTAAACCTGCTCACATAATCCCAATCCAATTTTAAACATGGCATCCTTGTCCCTTGCTCTGACATTCTGCATGTATCTTTATGAAATTTGATAATACTTAGTTGGCCCATTTTATTTTTTGATCTACAACCTTTGACTTTCACATGCTCCTGTTTTTCAAGTGTTACTGCACTTTCAACATCTCCACTGATTCCAAACAGCAAAAGAAGAAAGGTTCTTTTGAAGCAAAAACATTACAATTATTTTAAAGAAATGTTTTCATGGAATAAGTGTTTGTCTACTATGGTGTCTCTAAAAACTTATCACAGTTTCCAATCTGACTTTAAACATGGCAGCCATTGTTTATTCATAATTCATGTGAGCTATAGACCTTTAGGTTCTATTTTTTTCATTCTTACACTGACATTTGGAACACTTTTCTGTGCTGTGTCTACAGCCAGGGGCCAGCACCTCCTTTAGTTAATGAAACCTTTCTGAGGAGGGACAGAGCCAACACAAACATAGCCAGAAGTACAAAGTCTGGATCACAAGTCTGTGCACTACATAGATAGAGTACAACTCAATATACAATTGGTTTATGTCCTTGAGTTTGTGGCATTTCGTGTGAGTGGAAAAATGCAGCATACAGTCCCTTTGAACATCATGAAATGGGTTCAGATGTTGATGACCTGGTGTTTGCCTGTGTCTGTTGTTCTGTAGATATTTGTTTACTGGTGTTACTGTAAGAGACTCAAGATTTGTATAAAATCTCCTTGAGGATCAAGGCGGCTATATGGTGGTTTGATTTGGTGACTTGGTTGATTGTGATTGTACCTGATGACATGAACTGGTGCTCATAATATCAATCACTGTTTTATTTCTGGTCCAGATTTGGTTACTTACAGGACTTTCTGATATGGCTGAACTATTGCAGGCTGCAGCTTTCCACAAAAAGTTTATTATTATTGGGCACCTGTTTGCTGTTGAATTGGTACAGGCAAACCATGTTTGAATTTTTGGGGCAAGTTGGGTCCAACACTCATCACTGACATTCAGTCAAGCATTGGTCATTGTGACTCAAAGTTCCAGTTATGTCAGAATGGCCTATTTGAATAGAATTTGACCCAGGCTAACCAAGTGATGGACAGCATGAACAACAATCCATTCCATCGGGGCACAATAAGTATCAACCACAGTACACAGTATCACCACCTGATTCTCACCTGAAGGTTCTTACTGCAACATGGACCATCTGTCTGGTCAAGTATGAAGAGCATTTGCCCTGAAAGTAGAAGGTCGGGGTTCGACCCCTGGCCGTCTCACACCAGAACATGTTACAAAATGGTACATGTTGTTACCCAACCTGGTACTCAGCATTAAGGGGATAAGCTGGGACTGGTCAGCTTGGAGGCAGTATACTGTGTCTGAGTGGGGCATTCATGTTAAACTGTATCCAGACTAGTGCATGCACGCACACAAAGACAGGCACACAAAGAGATGCGTACACGCACGCACACACATGCACACACACAGACACACAAACATGCAGGCATGCACCACTTATGCACATGGCTATATAAGTGCAATGACCTTGACTGCGATGTTAAACCCCATTTCATCTCACCTGCTGCAATATGGGGACATTCCTGACCTGGAAACCTCACAGTGGCCACCCCTTTGATCCTCTTTGGTCATATTATGGCGTCCTCCTCATCTTGAACTGATGCAGGAATTCATCATGCGTTTCATGTCTTCGTTCCCGATAAACCCACCATTAATATGAAGCCAGGTTGTCAGCTTGTTTCTTCTGATCTGAAACTAAACCTGTGTGATGTGTAAGCACACTATCTTCACAAGATTGTGTTCAGCATATCCGTTTGTGGTGTCGTGAGCAAGAGGATTAACATGGGATGCATCTTGACTTGATTCTGCAGTTAGCATGAATCAGCAGGATATTATGTCATGTTATGTCAGGATTACAATAACATGCATTGTCTCAACAACTGAAGTGTTTGTGCTGTTACACTGGGAAATTACTTGAAGAATATTTGCTTGCCAGGTTTGGTTTAACACTGTTATTTTTTGTGATTGTCTTGGACAGGTTTTGTTTTTTAATTTGAATACAGGCTGAAGACACAGGTTTTTTGGGTGGTGGGGTCGCCTCGTATTTAAATTGTTCGCTTGTCATGCCAAAGGCATTGGTTCGATTCTCCATGTGGATACAATGTGTATGCCCATTTCATGTCTCTGTCCCCTGCCATGATTTTGCTGGAATGTTGTTAAAAGTTGTGTGATGCCTGACTTACTCCTATCATTTGTTGGTCTACTGGACAGCAGGCAGATGATGTTGAAGATAATAGACTCTTCAAAATGCTCTCCTTGTGGAGAATCTGGTGAAGAATAGGTCCCCAGTACTCTTTGATTGTCATAATAGTGTGATCATCATGTGGTACAATGTGTGACCTGGCTGATGGTGTGTCCTGCTCCAGCTGTCAACTTCTGGTTGGTCTGAACCAGTGTTGAGTGTTGACAGGTGGCCAAGATATAAGTGGAATATTGCCGACTGCTGTCTAAAACACTCATTTACTCCAGTAAATTCAGCAGGGAACAGATCCATATAAATAAATCTTAAATAAAAAATGAATAAATCACATTCTCTTCCTGCATGATCCTGTTTGGTTATCTGATTAATATCAAATGTGATTATTATTTATTTATGAATAAAGATTGAGAGGTGACTGAAATATAAATATGACTTTCTATCGAGGTGTACTTGATGCCAAAGACCGTTGAACATGGGTTTGAATCCCATATTTGCCCTAATTAGGATTCTAGGTCTGTCAGCAGCATACCAGTTAAGTGTTCATGGGTTTCACTAAAGTGGTAAAAGTGTTGGACCTGCATCACTTCAGGCTTTTCTCCTACATCAAGTGGACATGCTGGGATATAACTGGAATTATTTGATGTGGTGTTGAACCACTCACTCACTCACTCACTCACTCACTCACTCACTCACTCACTCACTCACTCACTCACTCACTCACTCACTCACTCACTCACTCACTCACTCTTAATGATTAGTGATAAAGGGATGTTTTGAAATTTGTGACAGTGCCTGCCAAGCGTGTGCAAGATGTATGACGGATTAGCCCATGATATCAAGTGATCTGACATTTTTGCTGCTGAGTTGAGCCTGATAACCAGTGTGATGAAGATTAATGTTCCCTGACACCAGACGTCTTGTACCACTAGTTCTGTGTCCCTTGTGGCACCCTGTTTACTAGATGATAACATTACCTGATACTGTGTCTCCTCATTGAGGGCAAGCCCCAGTCAGTTCCACTCATCTCATCATGTGACTCAGGACACAGTCACAGCTTCAGTTTACTGATGGTGTTCTTGCTCCTCGGGGAGTGTCTCCACGGTCTGGTTGATACAGCATTTGCTTGGAGGTGCAGGGTCGGTGGTTTGATCCCCGGGTGTGTACAATAATTTGGACTAGGACATTAAACCTCATTTCACCTCAACTTGTTCCTCAGGACCAGACAAGCAGTCCATACTTCTGCTACTAACCATTCGTCATCACTCGCCCCTTTCCGTAACCTGCAAGAAGACTCGTCCCCCAATCGATGAATGTCATGTGCAAAAATAAGACAAACCAATCAGAATGCGTGTATGACTTCAAGTATTTCGGTCAAAGAATCCCTCAGGCATAGTTTTTGATTTGACATACGTCTTGCGTCTCAAAATATACCCAAGATTCATTTTAATGCGTTCAATCATACTGTGTATATATAGTAAGTCCCGTTTTGTTTACATAGCATCTGGAATATATATGATATAAGGGGTAAATAGACATGAATCATTACACAACGAGTTGACAATTCTTTTAACTATACCCGTTTGCGCTTAGAGACGGGCGTGAGTCACTATTCAGCTTCTCCTGGAATAACACAAGTTGTTCATGAATGGTTCCCAACATCATGACCACTTCAGAGGGTTGATGGTGTTGTTTTTCCTTGGGGACCAGACTGACAGGGGCGAAGATGTCTGTGACAATCAGATTGATCTCCAACCTTTTTATTGCTTGAGTATCTGTTTAGGGGATTTGATTGCAAGGATGAGATTTGAGGGCTGGGTATTTGAAATTATGATGAGACTTCCTGATCTGTAGGTCCTAACCCCTCATTAGGTGTCCCTGAGGAAGGATGTTTGATATGACTAGATCAGATTCAAATCTAGTACTGCAGTCTCATGTTGCTGAAACACTATTTACTAGATCATTGTACTCTGTCAACACATGTGTGAGTAACACAGAGCGACACAGACACACTACTGCCCTGTGTCTGTCGGTCACATGGAATCAAATGTGGACACAGTCACACAGACACACATAAAAACACATAGAGACCCCTAGACACAGACAAAGACACAGACATAGGCACAGACACACTACTGCACTGTGTTGCTCTGTCGGTCACATGGAATCAAATGTGGATACAGTCACACAGACACACTACTGCACTGTGTTGCTCTGTCGGTCACATGGAATCAAATGTGGATACAGTCACACAGACACACTACTGCACTGTGTTGCTCTGTCGGTCACATGGAATCAAATGTGGATACAGTCACACAGACACACTACTGCACTGTGTTGCTCTGTCGGTCACATGGAATCAAATGTGGATACAGTCACACAGACACACTACTGCACTGTGTTGCTCTGTCGGACACACATAAAAACACATAGAGACCCCTAGACACAGACAAAGACACAGACATAGGCACAGACACACTACTGCACTGTGTTGCTCTGTCGGACACACATAAAAACACATAGAGACCCCTAGACACAGACAAAGACACAGACATAGGCACAGACACACTACTGCACTGTCTGGCTCTGTCAGTCACAAACACACACAGAGTCATAGAGTCATAGATACAGACAAAGACACAGAAATTGGCACAGACACACATAGAAACACACTATCACACAAAGTGCAACATGGCGTCCAAAGTTTGGGGTGGCACAGGAAGAATATTATACAAATTTACGAATATGCAGCAACATGGAGGTAAGATAATGATGGCAAAGGAAGGTAGCCTGTAGTGTGTATATATCTCCAGTGTCAATTAGTCAACGTGTACAGTTGGCGCCATATAAATAGGCTCATTTGGGGAACTTGGAATGGAATTCTCACTTCAGTTATCATAGAAATCAATGTGCATGCAGACATATAGACTACTCCACCTTCGACAGGGATATGTTTATCTTTCAGTGGTTCGCAAAACTGATTCAATGTCAAGTGTATATTTAAATAGAAGGACATATCTGATTATCCCTGTCAAAAGTTGAGAAGTACATAAAAGTTTGGAAATGTTTCATAATTCATGATACATGTAAGCTTGCGCCATCAGAGAGATTCATTATGATCAAGGCATCATGAATGACTATATCAAAGTAATATTTATTCCCAGGGGATGCTTGGTGGCCATTTGTTTTAGATCTGTTTTGACAGCCCCAGCAATAGGATTGCTGCTGTGTGATCGGTCATGCACTGGGCTGGTATTTTTCAGGTCAATGTTTGAGCAGTTGCTTTATGTTGTGCCTGAATATGAAGTCTGGAGCAAACTGTCCTTGAGGGTAGCGTTCAGTGATGTTTGAATGAGTCTGATGTGTTGGGGATCAATGTCTTGGTGATGCTGTCATTGTGCATGGAAGTCAAGGTTTGTGCAGGTTTGCTTATGTTGTCGATCACAGGTTTGCTCACGTTGTCCATCACAGGTTTGCTTATGTTGTCATTCACAGGTTAGTGTGTTGTCGATCACAGGTTAGTCTCTTGTCCATCACAAGTTTGCTCATTTCGTCAACACCACATGTGCTCATGCTGTCAATCACAAAAGTTCCAGTTCATGCTATAAAAAAGGGGATATCCCGAGGTGATTGTCAAAAGGTTTACAAGAAAGAGCAATGTCATGCATACCAGAGTAGTGTCTTGATTACACTGCGCATAGAAGCTCAACATTGAACCTTTGATACTGGGCAGCTATCATGAATGTGATGTTGTCTGTCCCATGTGGAGGTGTGATTGGCTGAACAGACAGTGATGTAGAGTTGTATAATTGCCAATACATCCCCATTGACTTCCAATGTGATGTCAGAAAGGGCAGTTCCACTTAGGCTGTCTGTAGTTTTCTTGTTTCCCACAAGTCCAAGATATCTGTCCTGCTCCAACATGAAGAGAATGTTCAATCTGCCATTTTGTCTGATTAAGGATGTATCAACCCCTGCTGGAAATATTTTCGCAAATTTCATGTTTCGTTGAAAATATCTCACTTTACCTGTAATCCTTTTTTTGCCTGTTTTTTTTTGTCTTTTAAAACCTCCCCTTTCAAACTCTCCATTGCACTTTTAATATATAATATATTTAGCGCATTTAAATAACAATCAAATTGTAACTCATCTCAGCACGTATCTTAAATAACAGACAACATATCAGTTGTATTTCTAAAAGGGTATTTTTTTTTCATATTATTTTTCTTTTCTTTCGACTGACTGCTCCCTCCGAAGCTGAGCATTAAGAAGAGAAACATACAATATTCGGAAGGACCTTATACAAAGGTCATTGTCCTCCTGAATCATGTTATCTATTAACCAAACAAACAATGAAACATTGTTATCATTGTTATCATTGTTATCCTGATGGCCTTGTTGGGACGTCAGTTAGAACAGGTCCCCAGCAACCTTTGCTTGTGGTATGAGGTAACTGAATGGATCATTGGTGTCATTGTATGCAGACAGGGTGGGAAACTGCTGAGTGTTAACCTCTATCCATATTGTATTGCCATAAGGTGCTGTAAAGAAGGTGGACGATTCCAAACAGTCCTTGCTTCATTAAACAAGGGACAATTGAAGAAACATTTTTATAGAAAACTACACATTTCTCTATAAAAATATCCTGATGTTTGCATTAATACCAAGGTTAGACCAAAGCGAACATAAGATTTGTAAATTTCCTTAAACTTAACTGAATTATGTCATTGAAGGTGGTATGCGTGTTAGGAACCTGTTTAAATTGTTAAATTTGTGCAAATTGATTTCAGTAATCATATCCCCAATATCTTAATTGTAACTGAGTATAAATTCAATTTTTATTATATATTTTTATTTTTATTTTTTTTGGGGGGGGGGGGTGCGCAGATAACAGTGCAATGGTAAATTATTAACCATTTCAGTAAATTTATTATCCAAATGTTAAACAGAAAAAAAAACAACTGAAGTTTGAGGTCATCATGTCAGTAGCAAAAATATGAACATTAGGGTTCATCTAACATGTCATGTTAGATAATTTGCTGGAAACATATTGAGACTTATAAATATTCACCAATCCTAATTTCAAGTGTTTGGGTTGAAGATGTACAATATATACGAAAATACAAATCCCATGATGTGGTGGAAAGCAGATGTAGGTAAATCAAACATGGGATTTTGCCCAACGTCAGCAGAACAAAGTTTACATTGCTTCATTTATATGCCTTGGCGAAAATTGACAATCTTCTTAATCGAAGAATGTTTCATTTGTCATTTTCCGTTTAATATGATGAGAGAAATACTAAATTGATGATCGTGAAATCTGACAGCAATATGATTTGGTGTCATAGTAACCAGACAGTGTGGGACGTTGGTCATAAATATCAGATTCAACAATCTCCAGGCCCCAGTCATACAGCTGGAATATTGCTGAGTTTGAACAACAGACTGGATTGTGATAATTTGGCGCCAGTGGTCTTCAGGAGCGAATGTCATCACTGTGCAAGTGCATGACCTTGCTGTGTTTATATCTCTCATGTCTGTAAGGCCATACTATTCACAAAGATGGCAGTTATAGATTTTGTTTAGATAATGCCATGTTCAAATAAACCTTGTTTGCCATTGTCTACAACAATCCATGTAATGATTTCTAGTGCAAAAATGAACAGGTGTGCAGCAGAAGTGTTGTAAACAAGGTGTTTACACATGGCCCAGGGGAGGTTATTTGATAATTGCCAATCTCCGGTGGGAAGCTGATAAGGTTCAGAGTTAGTATGGATGTGGTGTGGTAGATGTGGGTGGATTGTGGAAGTGTAGATGAGGGTGGACATGGGTGGGTCTGTGAGGACATCCAGAGGGAAGCTGATAAGGTTCAGAGTTAGTATGGATGTGGTGTGGTAGATGTGGGTGGATTGTGGTAGTGTAGATGAGGGTGGACATGGGTGGGTCTGTGAGGACATCCAGAGGGAAGCTGATAAGGTTCAGAGTTAGTATGGATGTGGTGTTGTAGATGTGGGTGGATTGTGGTAGTGTAGATGAGGGTGGACATGGGTGGGTCTGTGAGGACATCCAGAGGGAAGCTGATAAGGTTCAGAGTTAGTATGGATGTGGTGTTGTAGATGTGGGTGGATTGTGGTAGTGTAGATGAGGGTGGACATGGGTGGGTCTGTGAGGACATCCAGAGGGAAGCTGATAAGGTTACGAGTTAGTATGGATGTGGTGTTGTAGATGTGGGTGGATTGTGGTAGTGTAGATGAGGGTGGACATGGGTAGGTCTGTGAGGACATCCAGAGGGAAGCTGATAAGGTTCAGAGTTAGTATGGATGTGGTGTGGTAGATGTGGGTGGATTGTGGTAGTGTAGATGAGGGTGGACATGGGTGGGTCTGTGAGGACATCCAGAGGGAAGCTGATAAGGTTCAGAGTTCAGTAGGGTATGGGGTGGGGTATAGTAGTAGATGAGGGTGGATTGTGGTATTGTTGTAGATGAGGGTGGACATGGGTAGGTCTGGATCACTTCAGGGACAGTTGAAAAGACTTGGAGTACCGGCAAGTATGAGGTAGTTGTATTGAAGGAAAGTTCTTTAGGTAAGAAGGTACAATGAAATATTTGGGACTGACCATTTAATATCTGGGTTTGAGCTGGGATTTTTGTCAGAAACAGAAAATATTTTTGGTAATTTCTTCAACACGTACAATTTTGGTGCCAGAGTCGAACATTTTTTCAAAAACAATTTTATGATGTTTGTCCAGCGAACAACTGATTATTTTGGTAACACCTGAGGCAAAATTTCTGAAACAAATCATTTTACATGAATATTCCCAGTCCCCAAGATGTTCCCTTGTCATTGAAAAGTTTTGAACAGACATGTTGTAAGGACGGACTCATAGATAAAAAATATTTTGCTTGCTAAGTTCCACAAATACATATTCAATCATTTTCAAGGAATAGTATCCAAAATGTAATAAAAAACCTGTATTCAGACAGACATACAACATTTATTAATAATCTATAGCTATAGATTTAGCTGAATCAATTGATGTTGTCCAAGTTCATCAAAATTGACTGAAAACTTAAGATTGGTCAAGGCTGCCGTTTATTTACTCCTTTGCTCTGAGACATTGCTATCTTCTGTTATTGGTGGTGTCTAAGCTGGGGCTTGACCCTGGCTGTCACTCAGTGATGTCTGTGGTATAACAGGCCGTATACACTGAGTATATTGACCAGTTAATGGCTGGAATCCCTTGCCTGTTTGTCTACAATAACATATGGACTTGAGAGCAATATATATTGATTGGCAGTTATTGACATCTCATTTGAGACCAGGAAATGTCTTCGAAAGTACTGGACAGCATGTCACATGTTTGCTGTCATGCCGGCAAGATTGCTGGTAGTGAAGACAGCTTGTGTGAGATTTTATTTGTTCTTAAATATATTAGAACGGAAACATTGCAGATGAAAGACAGTTTGTGGGAGATCTTGTTTATTCTTGGAAATATTTGAAACAGCAATTTTCATGATTAAAATTCATTTAAGATCATTATTCTGGAAAATATTTAAAACTTGCAAATAAAGACAAAGCTTGTTTATCTTGAAAATATGTGGTGCCTTTTAAAATAATAGTTTCAGATACACTTTATTCGCATCACTCCTTCAAAATATTTTTAATAATGTACATTATTCTTTGGTGTGAACTCTACTCCCAAAAATATGGCATTTGAAACATTAACTGACAGACAGCTTGTCTCAGATCTTATTCTTAATAATACTCTCAAAGTGGAATAAATGAATGGGTTTTATAAATTCTTCCTTAAGTATAATCATGACCATTGCTTCAGAGCGCCACACAAATACTCCAAGTGATTGCTCCATTAGGGATGTAGTGATCAGGTTCGCAATTCGATAATTTGTCGAGCCTCCTGTGATGGCCATGTTTGTCTGAGTACACACATAAGCCTACTCTCATCTGTGTTTAAGTCCATATGGCCAGCATGTTTGCCAGTAACAGGGCCAGATCAAGTTTAATGAATGTTGCCTAGTTGGAGAACTCGGGTCAAGGTTGAGGTCACAAGTGGTCAGGGTCACAAAGAATAACAATAAGTGATCATGTTCCTTATTGTAACTTCTGATGGTGGTTCCATTATAAGCCTTAGTGTTTTCTTTGTTTTTATGGAGGAACTGTTGAGTTGTTTTTTTGCTGAAGTCCTGACTACAATTATTATCCCCCGCCCCAACGAAGTTCTGTGCGTGCGTGCGTGCCGTGCGTGCCGTGCGTGCCGTGCGTGCCGTGCATGCGTGCCGAAATGGTTTCCAGAGCATAACTCAGAAACCGTTAAATATTTCTCTACGAAACTATGCATGTCTATCAGACTCATGTTGAACTGGTGCCTTTTGCTATTTAGGAGTTTTATAAGTTTTAATGTTTTACGTTTCCATGGCAACAAGTTGGACTTAGGTTCTATAAGGGTGGTGTTCATTTCCGGAGCATAACTCAAAAACTGTTAAATACTTTCTTACAAAACTTTGCATGTCTACACAGGCACATACTGAACTGGTGCCTTTTGATATATAGCACTTTTAGAAATGTTTATTGTTTATGTTTCCATGACAACAAGTTGGATTTAAGTTTTAATATAGGATTGGTTTACTTAAGGAGTATAACAAATAAACTGTTAAATATTTCCTTGCCAAACATTGCATGTTTATATATATATAGCACATACTGAACTAGTGCCATTTGATATTAAGGAGTTTTAGAAATGTTTATTTTAGAATTTCCATTGCAGCTATTTTGACATGGGCTAAGAGAAATGTTGGGTCAGTTACCTGGTTTGGGACCATAACGTGTTAAAATGGGCGGGGGATATGGATGACTTTGTCAACTATACGCTTGTTTTTTAATAATTTTCCTTTTTTTTTAAAGAATAGACTTATTTAATAATCTGACACCAGAAATTTTTCAATTCACAGAGAGTGAGAATGAATAAAAGCGTTTTAGTTTACCATCATTTCAAACAACATCATGATTTTGTGTGTTGTATTTGTATTTGTATTTGTTTGACCTCAGCATGCTGTGTGCTCACCCCTAATCTTGTCCTAACCTTTGCAGAGGCCAAGACACTCTGTACATCATGAATTAAGTATGTTTAGCTTCAATGTTTATACCACCAGGTGGGGGTTCTGGGTTAGAATGGATCCCCAACATCACATGCTTGTCGTAAGAGGCGAGCAAATAGGATAACAATGATGTCTTGACGTTCATTTGAAAAAGATGAAAGTTATTGTGCATTGCAAAGCAAGTATTTTCCAGAAATTAATGAATAATTCAACAAGGTAATATTGAAACTATGAAACTATAATTCCCTATCCTTTTTCTTTCCTTTGGTACCAGTGATCATCAATCCCGAGGAAAAATGTTTTTGTACAAAATGTTAAGTAAAGCTGCAAGACAAACAAGACTGACTTAATGAACACTGCATTATTTTAAAACATAATCAGATTACTTTTTGAATAACGAATGGAAATCAAAAACTTTTGTTGTTGTTTTATTTTATTTTCCAAACTGCTGACCAGGACTTTGCAGACAAAAAAATCATTAAGCCAAGAAGTTTTATTGTCATATCGACATGTCACAGATCTTTGCCAGTTTCAGCACTGTTGAACTGAGTAGTCATAAATTGTCACACTGAATAAGATGTATCTGTCCAATGTTGCTGGATCAACCTGTACCTCAGAGTGATTCTTGTGATGTTTCAAGATGGTTGTCAACAGACGTCTGCTAAAACTGGACTGCCTCTATGGTCTAGTGGTAGAGTATCTGCCAAGAGCAGAAGGTCAGGGGTTTGATGCCCGGCCGTGTCATACCAAAAGACATTAACAGATGGTACTTGCTGTTATCCTGCCTGCGCTCGGCTTTAAGGGGCTCAAACAAGGACTGGTCAACTCGGAGTCCGTATACTGTCTGAGTGGGGTATTCATGTTAAACTGCTGCATTGTATCTCAGTGGGCGAGCACTATTAAATCAGCTTGGGCGGTCAGGTAGCCTAGTGGTTAAAGCGTTTGCTCATCATGCAGAAGACCCGGGTTCAATTCCCGACATGGGTACAATGTGGGAACCCCATTTCTGGTGTCCTCCACTGTGATATTGCTGGAATATTGCTTAAAGCAGCGTAAAACCATACTCACTCACTCACTATAAAATCAGCATGAGTTTGGACAATTACAAGCCGCCACACACATATTTATACATGCATGCTTGTCACTAGATAAGTGCATAATCTTGAATGAGATGGTAACCCCCATTTCACCTCACCTTGCCCCTTGTTCACAAGTTGAAGCTGCAAGGTGGTAACAGAAAATGAGTTGGACTGTGTCGGCTGTGAACGTTCCCAACCCTCAAAGTGACCATTCAACACACAATAACAAACTCTCCAGCACAAATGAAGGAAATCTCCTTCAGTATTATTGGCTTTTTTGGTCATGCTGAACAAATATCAGCAGTTGGTCTCCCTGGGAGAATTAAGTATGTTTACCCAGATGCAGCCCGAGGCAGTTATAAGCTTAGGAAGATGGATGCCGAAGGGTGTTGTGTGGTAAACATGCCTCTTTATAGATCCTTGTGTTGGTCCACCTGTGGGTCTGGTGATGTTCTTTGGATCCTTCTTGTCTTGGTCCACCTGTAGTCTTCATGATGCCCCACAGATCCATCTTGTGTTGGTGCACCTGTAACACTTGTGTCCTACAGATCCATCTTGTGTTGCTCCAACTGTAGTCCTGGTGCCAACCCGTGAAGATCCAGGGTAGAATAGCTCTTCAGCAACCCATGCTTGTCGTAAAAGGTGACTATGCTTGTCGTAAGAGGCGACTAACAGGATCGGGTGGTCAGGCTCGCTGACTTGGTTGATGCATGTCATCGATCCCAATTGTGTGAATCGATATTCATGATGTCAATAACTGGATTGTCTGGTCCAGACTCGATTATTTACAGACCGCCGTCATATAGCTGGAATATTGCTGAGAGCGGCGTTAAACATCAAACAATCAATCAATCCACTTGTGATACTAGTGATGTCTTTTGGATCCATCTTGTGTTGGTCCACCTGTGGTAGCTGTGGTTCCCTAAAGATCCATCTTGTGTTGGTCCACATGTCGTACCAGTGGTGCCCACTTGGATCCATCTTGTGTTGGTCCACCTGTAGTAGCTGTGGTTCCCTAAAGATCCATCTTGTGTTGGTGCACCTGTAGTAGCTGTGGTTCCCTAAAGATCCATCTTGTGTTGGTGCACCTGTGGTAGCTGTGGTTCCCTAAAGATCCATCTTGTGTTGGTCCACATGTCGTACCAGTGGTGCCCACTTGGATCCATCTTGTGTTGGTCCACCTGTAGTAGCTGTGGTTCCCTAAAGATCCATCTTGTGTTGGTGCACCTGTAGTAGCTGTGGTTCCCTAAAGATCCATCTTGTGTTCGTCCACACAGAACTGTTGGTCAGGCTGTGTGATTTGACTGAGTGTGTGAAGTTATTTATCGACAAGCCTACGTTCTAAAACTAAGTGGACCTTTCTAGACTTGCCTATTATAAGGATAGAATTACAAAACATCCATGGACTTATCATTCAGTACAGCCTTGGAGCAAGGCTAGGGCCATCCTAGACTTTCACAAGTCTCTAAGGCAATAATTCTGAGTTTAAATCATAATATCTAGATTATATAAATAATGATAACAAGTTATCCCTTTAAGAGACAGGCATCTGTCTGCTTATCTAGACTTGCCTATTATGAGGATAGAATTACTATACATCCATTTACTTATCATTTATTAAAGTCTTGGAGCAAGGCTAGGGCCATCCATACAAGCTAGCATAATACTGCTAGATTATCTGAGCGCAGACAACTGGCTGTAACATGTTGACAACCTAACAATGTCTACTTCCTAGGGTTATTGCTTCTGAAGGATCGGAATAAAAGTTCATTAGCTGGCATACAAGCTCTGGCCCGGCCTTCGAGTTTGTGCCAGCTTTGTCGATGGTGCTTAGCCAACTGAGAGTGTCTGATCTCTCCGGTGGCCCACCTGATTACAGTGATCAGTGTGTGGAGTAGATATGACGGATTTTAACATGGGTGGTATATACCAGAGACAGAACACTGCTGCAGAGCTTACATTTGGGGTCAGCCATTGTGATTGGCCCTCATGCGACTCCTTTATCCTTGAACCTTGAACCATCCTACCAGTGAAGAACCTGTTAGAATAGGTCTTCAGCAACCCATTTTTGTGGTATGAGGAGCCGATGCTTGTCGTAAGAGGTGACTAATGGGGTCGGATGGTCAAGCTCGCTGACTTGGTTGATGCATGTCATTGTATCCCAATTGCAAGGATCAATACTTATGATATCAATCACTTGATTGTTGAGTCCAGGCTCAGAGATTTACAGACTGCCATCATATAGCTGGAATATAACTAAGCAGTGTTAAACACCAAATAAACAAACAAAGTTTAACCAATAAACAATCAAAGTTTAACCATTCTTAGGCTCCACAATTTGCTGTGTAGACTTCTTTCCCTTAGTCATGCAAGAAACCTATTATCATGAATATTTTGGCGTTAAGGGCATTATTTTGTAAATACAGTGGACTGATATCCATAACCAGTCAAAATGTTTCATAATTCTCTTGAAGATCTTGACCATGCTTGCTGTGAAAGGCAACTATGCTTGTCGTAAGAGGCGACTAACGGGATCAGGGGGTCAGGTTCGCTGTCTTGGTTGATACATGTCATTGATCCCAATTGTGTGGATCTTAGGCTCATGATGTCAGTCACTGGATTGTCTGGTCCAGACTCGATTATTTACAGACCGCCGTCATATAGCTGGAATGTTGCTGAATGCAGCATTAAACAACAAACCAAACCAAACCATAATTTACTTTTTCAATTTAGAAGAATTTTGAGCAAAATATTGTGAAAATGCTGTTAAAATTGCATTGGTTGGCATGTCTGGCATCCATGTCCCTATTTGTTGTTTTCAATTACTCCATGTAACAAGACTTAAAACATACCTGCTTAGTTCTGAACTACGATGAGCTGATGGTACCCCTGTCCCCCAACAGGGCAATTGCCCCACTGTCCAAGGATCCTGCTAATTGAAGCCTGTCGGATGCTAGCAGCGCCCTCTTTGATCATTAATGATGTTTATGTTTCCCCTCATCAGCCGTGTTTGAACACATTAAGATCCTCTTAGCCCATCAAAGACTGGCTAATAATATAAGACAGTAATAGCCAGCATTAATGACCCATGACACAGACACGATGTGGGGTAGGATCGTACTATTATTTATTGTCACTGACTAATGGTGTATTTAGTAGGGAGGTACGGAAGTGGAATATTGTCTTGATTAGTGTGATGAGCTGGATAATAGAATTACCTTTGGGTGACTGTATGGTTTGTTTGCAGACTGACACAGTCCTCCTCACGCCACATTTAATAAGTTATTAGATTTTCATCCAAATTTTTAAAAAATGAGAGGCTTTTTAGTTTCTGTTTAGAGTAAAATACGTTTATAACAACCACACTTATAACGAACTGACGGATATTACGAACTTAATTTTTGGTCCCGGCCATTTGCTGTATAGATGTTGTATATATGCTTATAATGAACTATGGTTATTACGAACTAAAATTAGTGGCCCATTTGAGTTTGATATAACCGTAGTTTACTGTAATTAATTATCATATTGTTTAAGGCTTCTGTGTATGGTACATTAGGCCAATGAATGTTTGGAATAAGAAACCAGGCATAACATATATTTACCTGGAATCCCTCTGGGTTAATGCATGTGATGATATGGACTGTGTGACTTATCTTCTGTTTACACGACAGTGTCAGGACAGATCAGGGTAGCGTGATGCAGCATTAAAGCATATTCAGGTCAGAAGCACATGTGCACACCTCAAACATTCTTTCCTCTGCAAACTGATAAACATCTCTGTTTGGAGTGAAAGTAACCAACTATGACATCATTATTTAAGAAATTAACAAGTGGTAGTTGTTTAGAAGAAGAAGAAGAATATTTATTGTACATGAACAGGGGGCAGGGGGCAGGGTGCAAAACATGAACATGACTAATTAAAACATTGACATACAAAACAGAATACAAATCAGAATACAAATATTGCTATGATTATATTGTTAGGGAGGAGATGCAGATTTTCTTTGCCTGAACATTTTGTGAATGAAATTAGAGATAATTTTTGCAAAGGGCTTTGGTGGATTTAATAGTATTTTTAGCGATAGTAGGTGCATAGCTAAGCTGGGTGATGAATTAAGTTCCTGTCTCAGGTCTTTGTAGAGAGGACATCGCAACAGGAAGTGTTCCTCATCTATTGTACAATAAAACACTGCAGGGAGAATAAACCATGAAGGGCGCAGCCAGTGGGAGTTGTTTATCTTACAATAAAACGCTGCAGGGAGAATAAACCATGAGAGGCACAGCCCAAAGTGCTTTTTCCTCCCTCCTCCCTGCCGTGTTTTGTTGTACGATAAACAACGACCATGAGTTGTTTATATCTTATATGAGGTACATTATTATGTACAGCCTCTTTAAGGATGATGATGATGATGATGATGATGATGATGATGGAATGTATAAACATAATTATCCATTTTTTTATGTCGGACAAGTTCATTTTACGAACAGCTAGGTAAAGTTTCCTGTATATGTTCACCATCCCCACCTGTACCTTTTCTCCTGATACCGTTTG
This sequence comes from Haliotis rufescens, assembly GCF_023055435.1. NCBI lineage: Eukaryota > Metazoa > Mollusca > Gastropoda > Lepetellida > Haliotidae > Haliotis > Haliotis rufescens. The sequence goes on from NW_025963780.1 coordinate 19,108,895, forward strand.
CCACATCTCTCCCACCGTTGGGTGCCATTGTTCATCAACTGCGTAGCCCATCTACATCTATGGGAACAACACACTCCCCTCTCAAAAATAATGTGTCTAAATGACGTCATCAAGTTGCGAGCGATATTTGAATCTCCAGAAAAGACGTCGTGATAGAACAATGTTTAGTGGTGAAATAAACCACGCTTCGTTCTTCATTGTTCTTTGTGATTTATCGCGTAGCTATCTCATATTTGTAAATAGGATACCAAGTTTCCTCAACAGAATTTGAAATTTAAAAAAAAGAAATTTACAAAGCATTTTTGATTCATCTTAACCCAGTTAAACAGAAATCACCAGGAAGATATGTTTTGTGCCATGTGAGGGGTGGTGAAATGGAGTTTAATGTCGCGTCCAAGATTATTGCACTTATTTTCACGCGGCCGGGTTGTGCCATATGCTTGTAAGATCACAATATTATTAAAACCATCACATGTACTTTTGCAATGTGGTACTAGGTGGAAGGCCATTGGGATTAAATATAACTTCTGCTTGAATCTGTTTGTTCTCACTATACCTAAATGAAGGTTTCATTTGAATATTCTTGTATGTGTCAGTACTCTCTATTACAAATAGGAAAACATTTTCAACACATATAGCAAGAGTCTCCATCAAAATAATAACCTTCTGCAAATATCTGGTCAATAAATCTTCAGTTTACCAATTGGCATCTCTTCATGAGTCTTAAGGAAACACATCATTAGTGTGTCTGGAGGCACAGAAGAACGCATAGATTTGTCTTGGACAAATTCCTCATTTAAGAAATAATGGTGTGGAGGAGATAACTAGATATCAGACATTTGATAATGGAACTGTTTATGGCCGAATACAGGAATCATGTTTCAAGAACTGCAGTGTTTGTCACTGTAGAGAGTAAGGGTGATGTAGCAGAGTGGTTAAAGTGTTCGCTCGGCCCACTGAAGGCCTGGGTTCAATCCTGTACATGATTACAAAGTATTTGTGGTGTCCCCGACCATCAAGTCGCTGCACGAACGACACAACTTGGGTATAAACATGCTCACTGTAGAGAGCAGACTTGTCTAAGTCTCTCAGGAAATAAAAGGTTAACTTATAAATTTGGAAACAATCTTAACTGTTACATTTTTAATAATCATGTTCCTTGTTCCTATACATACCTTGCATTCTGTCAGGCGATCTAGACTTGCTTATTACCAAGATATAGTAACTAGAATGGCATGTTTTTCCTAATTGCAGCCTTGGTGCAAGGCTAGGTGAGGGTACTGTGCTCAGAATTAAGAATTCTAGGAAACCAAATTAATTGGAACAAAAAGATCAAACAATGTTGCTCCTTTTTTTTAATTTCTTTCACAAACTATTGCTTTCATTTGAGATATTGAGGCTTAAAATTGATTAAGAACTTTGACAGCCATATTGATTTGACAATATGGTCTCTTGCATTGAAAATTGATTTGGTCCTTACACTTTTTAATCAACACACAGTGCTTGAAGTTGAGCTGACTTTAGTTCTGTATTATTCAGTTATTCAGTTATTTAGTGTAGCAGAATGTGGAAATCCCTGGACTGAATAGATCCCCATAAGAGTTGATCAAGTCGACTGGTGTGGATTGGGGCCATATGCACGAAGTGATCGTAGCTGAAGGTGATCGTAACTCCCGTACTTCAAAATAGACTTACAACAATTGTGGCACTGAGATCACTGTTTGATATATTGCCAGGCTGCCATCAGAACTCACAGACTTTAGAAGCTACAGGCCCTCATTTAAACACTGCAGCTTATTGTTACATAAATCAACACACAAATTTAGGCCATAGTGACCCATACGACTTTGAAACTACGTCTCTGACACGACATCTACCTGCCATGAACCTACGGGCAGGTGCTAATTTTTCAAACACTGTTTCAGATGGCTTTGTGAAAGGGGGCCCTGGTATGTGACCTCGCTGATTGTGTGTACTCAGTGGTGTGGATTGTTGATCATGTTGTCAGCCACTGGTATTCCAGGTCACTGTGATATAGCTGGGACTTTGCTGACATTTACTTCAGCATTTAGTCAACCATTATCTTCACTGTGTGGGTAATACGGGTTAGAATTGGTCCCCAGAAACCTTTGTTTCTTAGTAATAGGCAACTTGATTGATCGGGTGGTGGCTTGGTTTATAGCGACTCAGTGTACACACCTGCAGCTTGGATTGTTACTGATAATATCAATCATTGGATTGTCTGGTCCAGACTGGATTAGAGGATGCTGTCGTGAGTGAGTGAGTGAGTATGGTATTTCGCCGCTTTTAGCAATATTCCAGCAATATCACGGAGGGGGACACCAGAAATGGGCTTCACACATTGTACCCATGTCGGGAATCGAACCCGGGTCTTCGGCATGACGAGCGAAACGCTTTAACCACTAGGCTACCTGACCGCCCCTGAGGATGCTGTCATTTAGCTGGAATACTTCTGAGTGTGGCGTTAAACAGCAATCAAACGAAAAACACTGTCCTCAGTGCTCTATCCTGTGAAGTACACAACAATGTTAGCTCAACTGGATCAAAAGTTGCTGTGATCTTACGTCATGGGAATTCATCTGTCTAAAACAATTTTGTTGAGAAATTTTCTGATCATTTTCTAATGATGCAGGTGTTTTATAAAGTTTTGTTTGTTTGTTTGTTGTTTAACGCCACACTCAGCAATATTCCACCTATATGACGGCGGTCTGTAAATTATCAAGTCTGGACCAGACAATCCAGTGATTCACATCATGTGCATCGATCCACGCAATTTGGATACGATGACATGCATCAACCAAGTCAGCGAGCCTGACCACCCGATCCCGTTAGTCGCCTCTTTCGACAAGCATAGTCACCTTTTACGGCAAGCCTGGGTTGCTGAAGGCCTATGCTACCCCAGATCTTCAGGGGTCGTTTATAAAGATTATGTGAGAACAGAATATTGGAATTAGGATTTCTTAAAGTGTTCAAACAAAAACTGTCGCCAAAATGATCCTGACATAAAGCACATATCCCAGATTGCTTTATGGACAGTGGAGTGATTCCAGCAATTAACACAAAGTCACTCTTGATGCAGCAGGAGCAAAAGAATAGAAACTGTTTGTTCAATACCTTGTCTTTCTGCTGCCATGCTAGCTATAATCACCTTGTGTTTATTGGCTTGAGATGAACATGTGTTGATGAACAAAAGTGAAGTGTGGAAATTCTGATATCTTCATTGTATTTATTTATGGTTCCATGTGCAATCAGTCATACTCCAAGGCTGGACGAATAGGGAACTTGTTTTACCATGTTTACCCGGATGGCTCAGTCATAAGGCTGCAGTTCACTGTGCAGATTTGCATTTCACAAAAACTGTGCTTGTGGATTTCACCAAATTGGCAAATATCTAAGACCTGTATCACTTCAGGCTTTCCTCCCGCACCAAGCTGACATGCTGGGCGAGAACAGAAATACTGTTCAATGTGGTGTTTAATAGATGACGCATGCATGCACGCACGCACTACCAATGATGAACCATAAAATGATGTATTTATTCTCTGGATGTTCCTTGGAAGATTTCTTTGGGGAATTCACTGGGCAACTCCTCTTGGGAACTCCTCTGGGGAATTCACTGAGCAACTCCTCTTGGGAAGCATCTCTGGGGAATACACTGGGCAACTCCTCTGGGGAATTCACTGAGCAACTCCACTGGGCAACTCCTTTTGGGAACTCATCTGGAGAACTCACTGGGCAACTTCTGTGGAGAACTCCTCTTGGGAATTCACTGATTAACTCCTCTGGGGAACTCCTCTGGGGAATAAACTGGGCAACTCCTCTGGGGAATTCACTGGTCAACTCCTCTAGGGAACTCTGGGCAACTCCTCTGGAGAACTCTGGGCAACACCTCTGGGGAATTCACTGGGCAATTCCTCTGGGCAACTCCTCTGGGGACCTCCTCTGGGCAATTAACTGGGCAACTCCTCTGGGGAATTCACTGGGCAACTCCTCTGGGGACCTCCTCTGGGGACCTCCTCTGGGCAATTAACTGGGCAACTCCTCTGGGGAACTCCTCTGGGGAATACACTAGGCAACTCCTCTGGGGAATTCACTGGGCAACTCCTCTGGGGAATTCACTGGGCAACTCCTCTGGGGAACTCTGGGCAACTCCTCTGGGGAATTCACTGAGCAACTCCACTGGGCAACTCCTTTTGGGAACTCATCTGGAGAACTCACTGGACAACTTCTGTGGAGAACTCCTCTTGGGAATTCACTGATTAACTCCTCTGGGGAACTCCTCTGGGGAATAAACTGGGCAACTCCTCTGGGGAATTCACTGGTCAACTCCTCTGGGGAACTCTGGGCAACTCCTCTGGAGAACTCTGGGCAACTCCTCTGGGGAATTCACTGGGCAACTCCTCTGGGCAACTCCTCTGGGGACCTCCTCTGGGCAACTCCTCTGGGGAATACACTGTGGAGTTCACTGGGCAACTCCTATAGGAACTCATCTGGAGATCTCACTGGGCAACTCCTCTGGGGAACTCCTCTGGTGAATTCACTGGGCAACTCCTCTGGTGAATTCACTGGACAACTCCTCTGGGGAATTCACTGGGCACATGTCAATTTAGAGTTGCCAATGGTGCAAGACTGATTCCTACATGGTCCCATGTAAGCCATGCAAGATGCCAACTTAAGCAGGCCTCCAAATGAAAACTTACAGACCACAACAAAAAACACACGTTTCTTTATCAACATTTGGTGAGGACATTTACATTTTGAAGTGTTAATATAATAATTCAAATCTATTATGTTCTACATAAGCACTGTAAGATGTAAATGTATGCACTGTTTGTTGATCCGCTTGCTTGCCTTAAGTTTTAAAGGCTGCTGTCTGTGTGTTTTAGTGCTGCTGTTTCCATGTTTTCAGCAGCTTGCTCTCAGATTTATGATGCTGTTTCTTAGTTTTTGGATACGTTCTCATTGTTTTATGTTGCCAATTCCTTGTGTATTGGGGACACAGGGGTAGCCTCGTGGTTAAAGTGTTCGCTCGTCATGCAGAAAACCCGGGTTTGATTCCTCACATGGACACAATGTGTGAAGCCCATTTCTGGTGTACCCCGGCATGATATTGGTGAAATATTTGCTGAAAGTTGTGTAAAAGAAAACTCACTTACTCCTTGTGTTTTGCAGACATATGTGAAGTTTTTGGTTGCAGTCTGTCATTTTTCATTGGTAAGCCTGTAGAGAGGTTTGGTGGTTAGACTCAGTGACGTCCGTGTATTACCCAAAAGGCATGGATTATTACTCATGATGTCAATCACTGGTTTTCCCGGTCCAGACTTAATTGTTTACAGGGTGAGTGAGTGAGTATGGTTTTACGCCGCTTTTAGCAATATTCCAGCAATATCACGGCGGGAGACACCAGAAATGGGCTTCACACATTGTACCCGGGTCTTCGGCGTGACGAGCGAACGCTTTAACCACTAGGCTACCCGACCGCCCCATTTACAGGGTGATAAAGCTGGAATATTGTTGACTGGTAGAGAACAACATTTAGTGTTTCACTTCACTAGTCAAAGAATGCCTATTTCCTGACCAATCGTTGTTAAACGTGACTTCGCAATATTCACTTAGGGTTGTGTCAGGGCAGCTTCGAGTTCAACACATAACTCTCTCAGGCATGAACTCTGTAGCCTAAGAACAGCAACTTTTAGATCGTGTTTGTTGATGACAATCTCATTCATCTCATGTCCAATATAAGGCTTAAATACTAATCTTACTTTTTTAACACAGCCCACATCAGCAAAATAATTACCGTATTCGACGTAATAAGCGCCCCGCTGTAATAAGCGCCCACGGCAACATTTGCGAAGATATTGGCTAGTGAACAATCCCAATTAGCACCCCTTCCGATTGATTAATGTACACAAGACTTATTTATTTGCGTATAATACTCACTTGTGTGTTATATGCACCCTTAATTATGGGCATTTAATTCTGGAAAAATATATCTGTCGTACATTAACATTTCAGGCTGCCAGCTATTAAACCACGAAGTTTATCTTTCAACTCTGTTTTTTTTCACCAAAATAACATTCTAATAAGAGCCCCCTATTTCTAATTTTGAGAGCACCCTGGGCACTTAGTACGTCAAATATGGTTTTGCATTTACAACCAGGACGTCAATTGAGGATATTTTGATACCTGCTTAAGTTTTATCAAGAGCCTGCAGCAGTTTTCCAATAGTCATTGCCTTCTGTCAGGCAATTTAATAACATCAGCTAGCAATAGAAACTTTCAAGGACTGTCACATGATTAATTGTGTTTTTGAGCAAGCAGCAGTCTTAGGTTTCTTTATGTCCGTGATGGGCTCTCAGTTTAGCCATCAGGATGATCACCGTATTCATCTCAACTGCAGACCTTAATAGAAATAGCCTTTCTTTCGCATTAGTGTCAATTCATTTGTAATGTCATGATTGAAAGAACGGCTCGTTGTCGGGGTTCTTTAAACACATTGTCAAGAGATCTAGGATATTTTTTTCTTCCACATTTGAGTTATTTGGTGCAAAGCCTTATCTGTAGGGAACTACCATTTGATAAATTATAGTGGGTGGAGAACTGGGGTTTTGTATCAAAATTAGATATTTTATCAGCTACAGCTACAAAAACAGATATTTTTTATTTAAAGCTATGAATCTGATTACTTCTTTTTTAAGGCAAACACCTTGCAACAAAAAATTTTGTGGCAGGTAATATAATTATCATTTCAATTAAGTTTTTCAAGAACTTTTGGGGACAATTTATGTTTTTCGTTAAAATCCCAGACCCCGCAGAATATATAATGGTCGGTTCCTTATTTTTTGTAATTGTAGACTTATTTAGTGTTATTTCTGGAGGGGTTCAATGTTGGTAAACAGGAACTCTCATGTTTTTAAGCTGTTTGGAAAAGGGCATTTTCCCGATGTACAAGTGCTGTCACTTTAATGGCCTGATCTTTACAATTTTCAGCCATTTACCCCACTTTATGCCATTCCCAAAGCAGTTTCTTGTAAATTAAGTGAGTTTTGCCACTCAATATTGAATGCTGTGTGTCGCCAATAAGTGATAATAGCACAAGAGACGAGGAATCTCCAGCTTTCTGTATTTGCTGAGGATTGGGGCCTCGGAAGTGAGGGTCTTTGATCCTGGAAAGAAGGATCTTACGGCGTGTTATTGATCTACTTCTGGTTCTAGCACTGCAGCCTGCTCACTCAAATACCCGGGGCCACAAGGCTCTCAGGTTGTGTGACGGGCTATGAAGATTTGATAAGCCATGCTGTGAGGGGGAGTGACTTGTATATATGTGTATCAGATAGCTATGCGATAAATCGTAAAGAACAATGTAAAGAGCAAAGTGTGGTTTATTTCCCCAGAAATCATTGTTCTATCATGACGTCATTTCTGGAGATTCGAACATGCCCTCGCAACTTGATGACGATGTAAATTGGACAATGTTATTTTTTATGGGGAAGTGTTTTGTGAGTTGTTCCCCATAGATGTAGCCGGGTTAGGTAGGTAGGTAGGTAGGTAGATAGATAGATGAACGCAATGTCCAGACGCACACATCCAAACGTGGGCGAGATATGACAATCAGTATTGGGAGAAAAGGTACAGATTATCAACGTGAAAACTGTGAGATTGTCTGGGAACTTACCCTCCCCCATAAAATGGACTTGTCCAACATTGCCGAGGTCGGACTGTATTCAGGAAGTCATCTTTATTTAAATACGGGTAAATATTTTTAAAGCTTCTACATTTAAAGAGGCTGTACATAATGTTGAAATCTCTAATAGGAAATAAACGACTGGTTGTCGTTTATTGTGCAATAAACACTGCAGGGAGAATAAACCTTGAGGGGTGCAGCAATCATGTCCGAGCTCAGTCGTGGCGTGCACAGGGCGGTTGTCTTGTGGTTAAAGTGTTTTGTCCTGCACTGAAGGCCCATGTTTGATAACCCTCATTCTAGCACTATAAAACTGGAATACTTCTAGATAAGTACACACACATACACAATGAATTCAAACACTGAGCCTCATTTCACCTCCTCTGTTTACCTGGAAACCTATGGTTTTCACAGCTTCACTGATCACTTGGATTCTTTCCAAACTAAGAGTTTGGAAATTATTAGGGACTTCACAGTCTGAGGACCATTTTCAGCCTTGACCTTGGCCTTGATCTTGTAATTGGTGCCATGAGGGAAACTGAGATATTGCCTCTGTGTAATTCATAAATCATTAGCTGTAACATTGATTCACATCCCCAAAACTTGAAAAAACAGATGATCAAAGTGCTGTCTGAACAACTTCATCAAATAGGCCAAGGCTGCCAATTTGCCAAGCCAAGTCCCCCTTTTAACACTATTGTGTTGTTCAACATATGTCTAGTACAACACAAGTGTTTGAAACTATGCGAGCTTCTGTGGTCCTTGTCGTCTATCTCCCAGACCGTAGAGAATATATTAAAAAAGAAGTCCCACTCAAGTCTAGAAAGATGTGGCAAGTCTAGATTGCCTCAGCTCTGAAATTAAGCATTGGTCTTGGCTCCATCTGTATTTTGTACATATATATTTTAAAGCAAGATTTCTTTGTTTCTGGGACTAAATGTTAATCTTGGGTACTTGATAGTATTTGAATTGTGGATTCTTGACACTATTCCTTAGGATTTTAACGTTATAACATTCTGGACACGCAGACCCAAAATAAAACATACCTGAACTCCCATTCAAGTCTACAATACTTTGGCAAGTCTAGATTTCTTTACTTTCCAAATGAAGAGCTTGTATGGGCTTCTTTCAATTATACTAGTCAAAAGAAGTTAAAGGACATCCGATTTGTTTATATGGGTGTTGTTAACTTCTTTTGAGTGGTATGTGTCGAAGACAATTTAACAAATAAAAATTACATATTTTCCTTTCAATTTCAAACACATCAATAGGTTAAAGGACAAATGAATATAGTCCAGATTATGTTGAGAATTGCTCTATGCTAGAACACCAGCAGGATATAGCACCAACATGCACATGCACCAGCACCAGAGTACGATGACTCACACGTGCTGCACAGGCTCCTCCGCGGGATCTAGTGCTTGTCAGCCGTGCGAGGCCGAGACTGTAGAACAGGGCATTGAAGCAAGGCTCCCTCACCAACTTGGACATAGGTCCACGGAGTGCTGGCTTCACAATAGATATCACTTATTACCGTGGTGCATCATGGGACAGTAGCATTGGATACTTCACGTGTTGAGGACGTATTCTGGAAGAATTAATGGTCCAGCAACAGTGGGATTGATTCCTTCACTCAGGTAGAACCCTGTGATGTGCACCTGCCATTTGCTGCAGTATTCATAATAATAATACTCTATTTATATTGAGCAATACTCCATGTGGGCTTGCATGAAGGGTGAGATTAAAAAAGTTTTAAAAAGTATGTATGTCAGATGATCATAACATAAGACTATGGATTTGATTAAGAATTTATCTGATTAAATAGTTTGTTTAATAAAGTCTTAAGATTGGCATTTAGAAGTTGGAAGATTTATATCAAATAGATGTACATTTAAATTTTGTTTAAATTAAATTTGTTTTTATGTATACTTGTTTATTTGTGAACTCTGTCATTAGTCTATGTATATTACCCCAAAGAAGTTAAAGGGAACCTGATTCTTTCATATGGCTATAGTTAATCTGTCATGATATGAATTAGGTGTTCTTTATCTTCTTTTGAGTTGTATACATCGTGTTGAACCGTTCCATATATTATAGGGACAGCCTAGTGGTTTAGGTGTTCACTTGTCCTGCTGAATGCCTGGGTTTGATTCCCCATGGGTATGATGGGTGAAGCCTATTTTTTGTGTCCCCACCATGAAACCCAACTCACTCATTTATCATATATTGCATCATATACAGATAATAAAATATATATAATCTGTTTGATAATGTAACTTACGATATGGGTTGTATTTAAGGCGTCCTTCTGCTTAGGCTATATACTGCGACAGATTCTCATTGACTCTCTAATAACTTTATGATATAGAATGATATAAAGATACTATAATAATTATTGGATCTTAGACATTTTGTTCTCTATTGAAGAACATTCATACCTTTAACTACTGGATTGTAAACCGATATTTATTTTCACATTCTCCTGAGGCTGACAATCTTCTCGGTCTGAGAATCCTTTTCATCTCGAAACTTGGCGTCTAACATTATCACAGCTACTCCGGCGTAGTCTTCACACAACTGCTTTCATAATGGAGCCAGATCTAGTTGCTGCCCATCAGACGTTGTGATGTTGGTGTTTCTTTGTTGGTTGTAATTACCACTGTATTGAGATACGCTCGTCTTGCCTGCTGCTGATGTCACTGTTGCCTGCAATGTTCTTCATGTCAGAAGTACACAGCAATAGCAAAAAAAAGAGCCACAAGATTGCAGATTAAGTCCATCTGCCATATGAATGCTTTTTGTTTGTGATAGGGTGTTATCGGAACATGCAATCTTGACCTGGGGGTGGAGCTTCAGATGGTGTTAGAACATGCAGTCTTTACCTGGGGGTGGAGCTCCAGATGGTATTAGAACATGCAATCTTTACCTGGGGGTGGGTTGGAGCAGAGTGGGGATCATATAACATGCAATATGCAATCTTTACCTTTGGTGGGATGGGGGATGGTATTATAACATGCAATCCCAACTTGGGTGGGGGCGGGCTCCACTGCCACAGAGTTTCATGTCTTCATATTATCTAATGTCTGATGTTCATCTGGCTGTTTGGGTTTGTTTTTGTTTTTTTAATTTTTTGGTTCTTGTTTAAATTATATGTTTTGTTTCATTTATTTCAGGTGAGTACCAAATTTGTGGCAGATAACAATATGGATATTTTACTGGTTGATGGTAGTGAGCGGTGTAAGGTAAGATTATATGTGCTGTGATTTGAGCTATTGCCCATGATGGGGAGCTGTCCATTGTGTGGCATACACCTTGCTGCTCAGAAATACATGGTTTATACAGCAGTGTTGTGGAGACCATTCCAGATGTCAAAGAAATCCATGTTGTCATTATCTGTGCCACATGAATCAACAAATATGGAATCAACAAATATTTACATGTCAACATGGATAAATGACACCAAGTGTTTGAAGAAAGGAGTACTATTGTGAGGGATGGTAGATTCTTCATGGACAAGAGAATAGCAGACTGATGAAAGATGGGGTGTCAACCTCATGTATCTGTTCATGTTATGACTTCTGTAGCAACACCACCTTCCCACACACAACCCCATTCCTTTTTCAAACTCCTGGACCTGCCTCTACGTCACATACAAGTTGGTAGTCTATTAAAAATTAAAAAATCATATATATATCACACAAGGTGAATCAGTCAATATGTTGTATGGTGAACTCAGGCTTCTGAGGTAGGAAGTACGCCTTATACCGTTAAGTTAATTTCTTTCCATTTTGCATTTACACATAATCTAATTATCCAGACTCTGCTCTTGATAAATCGTCCAATTGTGACAGCTAAAAAGTGGACATTTACATACTTATCCTCCGACAAGGGAATAATGTTGAATCCAACATTGCACTTATCTCATGATGACACGCATCATATGGTCCCATGGGTAATGAAGGTGTTTGGGATCTGTCTGTGGCTAGCGGACACTCAAGCTGTCTCGTATTTATACTGGAATTATACACGTGTCATTGTGCTGGACATAGTTATTAGAGGCGTAGGACAGGGAGATGCGCTTATGAATATTGTATTACTGTATCGGTCTTTTTTTCATTACACAGTGGGTATCTTTGTAAAGTCTACTGCCAGGATACAACTAACCTGAGTTTTTTACTTGCCTGAATAGTGATAACATATAAGGATACCCTGTCATACAGACCCTGAAACAAATATATCCAATACAGCCCATGCAAGTCTATTATAATTGGCATGTCTAGATTACTGAAATTGAAGAAAGTCACATGGCTCCTTTTTATTATATTTTATAACTATAATTTAACAACTGTTTTTTTTCTTTAAAATATGTTCATTTCAAAGACTAGATGTTAGTCCACTATTATGCCTGAAGCCTGAATTCTGCTAGACATCGGGATACATTTAATGTTAGACAAATTGAATCGGTGATTTGCATCCATGGAACTTTGTGGTGTATTCTTTGTTTTAAGGTTTCTCAACTCTCTTGGTATATTCTTGATAAGAATAGCAGCTGGACCTACATTTTGTCCCAGAAATAAAGCTATTTTATTTAAAAATATATATCTACAAAATATGAAATAAAATCCAAATGGAGCCCAGAACAATGCTATATTTCAAGACCAATGCTGAGACAATCTAGACTTGCCAAATCATCTGGAAGGCCTACCGGTACAAGACAGCAGCCATTGTACATCATTATATGAAGATAATGTTCGGACTGGTGTGACCTGACTGATAGCTGGTCAGTATGACTGTAGATAAGCCAATCTCATAGTCAAGCCAAGGTATTAACTTTGTCCTTGAAATCTGTAATCTGAAATGTTATGTGTGTTAGGTAAGCCGGACCTCCAATCTAAAACTACTTCTCGTCATGATCCGTCATCAGAAATAGAATATCAACAATCTGTATTGAATTGCGCAAGTTAATCTTGTTGTTACACTGTCTGGTTATAAAACGTGTTTTCTTTGTTTATCTGGACTGGATCTATTTTATTAATTATATTCCAATTTTTTTTCCAAAATGTTTACATGAATTTCAGGGAAATTGTGTTTACCTCCGATACTCTAACTTAAATTCTGTTTACCCTGTTTCCTAGGGTCAACTTTACCACATACCTTGACAGCACCAACTCACACTATTCACAGCAACCACGATCATTTTACCGTTATTGACCCTTTGAAACAAACTATAGTTGACAGAAAAAGAATACATATATCATAACTGCAGTACTTTTACTCGTTAAAGTCATATTTGTTGTAGACTATTATATGTCAACATATTGTTTTTGTGATGGAATTAGTGAGACCGCGCGAAACCTCAACTGTGACTTGTAAAATTGATACATGCGTAAAAAGTATCCGACAATACACAAAAGTGCTATCGCATAACTCTGGTTATGGTTAATATTTTGAAGATACATGCATATAGTAAAACCTGCAATTAAATAACATGATATCAGAATATATAATTTGTAGTAAAATAATAGCTAAAGATACAATTTTTTCTGATCGCTTCATCAAGCTTCTTTTCCGTTATATTATTGGATATGTTGTGGTGGAATGTCCGCACAGAGAGTGGAAGGTCTGGGTTTTTATCCCTGGCCGCATCACACCAAAACTTGTTAAACAATGGTACTTGTTGTTTCCCTGCCTGGCACTCATGCAAAAACAAGGACTGGTCGGCCAGTCAGTATACTGTGTCTGAGTGGGGTATTCATGTTAAACTGTGGCATGGTATCTCAGCGGGCATAAGTCCGGACTTGTACAAGCAGCCACACAGATACATACACATTACTATATAAGTGCAAGTATCTAGGACACGGCGTTAAGCTCCATTTCACCTCACCTGTTTTGTGTACAAGATGGACGTATCAATGAGAGTACCATCCCTGGTGGCCTTTTTCTGTCAAGATCAAGACAAAGTTGTCAGTGCTGTGTGTGAAACAACATTGTCACTGTGTCCCCTCCCTCACTTCCACCTTTTTTGTACAACTATCTTAATGCCATTCTATCATGTATTCCAGGGGCGACTCAATGAGTGTGTGCACCTACACACCTGAACTTACTAACTAAAGAATGTTTGAACTAACGAACATTTGAACGAATGAACAAACACACACATATTTTTTAGAATTAACACACGCATGCACTTTTTTCAAAATACTTGATCCGCCTTTGAAACCTTGAACTGAAATTGCCAGGCCTACCTACTCGGCTGAGCGTATAGTCCCCCTTTAATCATCACCTGTGTTACCTCATCTTGACTTCCACCCCTCAGCCTCATCTCACACCTCCATTGCCCAATGTTTTATTGTCTGTCTTGGGGCAGTTGATGGTTACCATTGTCACAGGCAGGCAGGCAGGCCTATTGTCATGGCACCTCAGGTAATGGAGATAATATCAGGGGCCTCATTATCCCACCTCTCCAGTTGAGGTCACAGTGACCTGAGGTCAGTGTAGTGTGTAACAGTGAATGAGAGTCCTGCCTGAGTGATTACTACACTACACTACACGACACGACACGACACACACGTGGATTACTGCCTTCAGGATCTAGACATGTATATTACAAAGGTATGTGTATCATGTTCGTGGGTTTGGATACCAGATTCCACTGACTATTGTTCTTGTAAATCATACTATACCAATGAACTAAACTTCGGTTTCTCTGAATTGGTAAGTATCTGCTCACTTTGCTGTCTTCAGTATAAGCCACTTTCCGAAGCTTTATAGTCTAGTAAAATTCTATCAGTCTAGAAAGCTCAGCTAATCAGTCTTATAATAGCACTAAATTCTACTGAAAATTTTGGAAAGAGCCCCAGTTTGGACTTCTTGGCTCAAAGTATTTTGGCACAGACTTCCGTAGTGTTTTCCTCCCATATTAAGCTCACATGCTGTGATGTCACAGAGATTTTCAAAGTCGCGCTAAATCCAACTCGCTCACTCATGTCCGACAACACCGTCTCAGGCTGGGATCTTCCTATCCCACTTCCATCATTGGATGAGACGAGAAATGAGCAACTTCTTCAGACAGCTCAATTCACTAACATCTAGTCTCTGAAACAAAATGCTTCCAAAGAGCATCTGCCCAGAAAGTGGATGGTCTGATCTGGCCAAGACTCGATTGTTTTCAGGACTCACTGTCATACAGCTGATATATTGTTGAGTGTGGTGTTAAACAACAAACACAAACACACACAATCTTTGCAGCGATATTTTGATACTACGCAATGTTGCTATGAGCAGCTTCAGAAACAATGGGAACAAATGAATAATGTACCTGAAAAGTCATCAGCTTGATGCAAGTTGATACTACTCTGTGAGAATTACTGAGAATAATTACATTGATATCCTTGCCCCCTGTGAGTATTTTCAGGGTCAGGACAGGTCATCAATGCCTCTTCCTTATCATAGGACTCCGGTCTAGTGGTCTAGTGGATAGTGTCTGCCAGGAGAGCTGAAGGTTGATGGTTTTATTCCCGGTAGTCTCCCCAGTGACATCAAATCAAAAGACTTTAAAAGATGGTACTTGTTGTTCCCTGCCTGATGCTAGGCATTAAGGGAATTAAACAAGGACTGGTCAGCTCGGAAACAGTATATTGTGTCTGAGTGGGGTATCCATGTTAAACTGCGGCATGATATCTCAGTGGGCTAGCACAAGCATTTGTCCAGACTAGTACAAGCAGCCACACAGTCACACGTGCATGCATGTCGTGATGTGAGTGCAATAATTTTGCATGCAACGTTAAACCTCATTTCTCAGCACCTCACCTTATCTTCAGACCCGTGAAGATCCAGGGTAGAATAGGTCTTCAGCAGCCCATGCTTGCCGTAAAAGGCGACTAACAGTATTGGGTGGTCAGGCCTGCTGACTTGGTTGATGCATGTCATTGTATCCCAATTGCGTGGATTGATGCTAATGATGTCAATCACTCGATTGTCTGGTTCAGATTCGATTATTTACAGGCCGCCGTCATACAGCTGGAATATTGCTGAGTGTGGCATTAAACAACAAACAAACATAAGTGGAGTTTGCTTCAGTAGAAAGGAAGCTTTTTCACATAATGATCATGCACCATGTTGATGAAAATTTAATCTGCAAGTTAGCCAGATCAAGGGACATTGCAGTCAGATAGTCTGGGTGGGTCAGAAGTTATTTTGCAAAATTGGTTCAAGAACGATTAAGAACAGAATCATTCTTTCTTGGGCGATTACCAAGACAAAGGCCAGCTGTTTGCCATCTTGATGAAGGCGAACTGGAACCTGTAATAGAATTAGGTTTAAGTCAATGACTGAATTCAGGTTGAATTAGGTTGGGGACAAAGTGAGTTCAGGTTGAGTCCTGGAGAGAGTTGGAGTGCTGACAGCGTAATGTCAGCACTCATGGGACATAATCAGCCCTTTACTGGCAACATGGGGGCCCAGTCAGCTAAGGAGATTGGATTTACTGAGCAGAGCTGCATCATTTAAATAAGCGTGACCGGATCCTTTGTGGGTTCAAATCTCAGATTTGTTTTGATAATGTTGGTTTGATAATGGTTTTGGCAGCACCATACCTGTGCTTGTGGGTTTTACCAACTTGGTAGAGGTCTGAGACCTGCATCATGGCATCAGCATCACCAAGGACTAGGATTAATTACCCACATGGATACAATGTGTGACGCCTTCCTTGGTACCCTGTGATTAGACTGAAATGTTGTATCATGCAGCATAAAACTCAACTCACTCTCTCACTCATGGAATCTGTGAGTGTGTTAGCCTCACAAGTGGAAGCCTCCGTGGCTGAGTGGGTTAGGTCACTGATTTTGTGTTCTGGGGAGTTGCCTCACTCTGAGAGTATGGGTTCAAAATCTGGATGGGACTTAATCCAAAAAAGACGTAGAATTTGTACTTCGCAAAGAAATTGGCATCCCAAATATAACATTTGTTACATTTGACCACTTTCTAAAAGGCATTGTGTTGTCTGCCTTAACTGTAAATTTAAAACATGTTACTGCAGTTACTACTTTGTGACAGACAAAGATGGAGATGAATAACTGATGGAGCTGATAAAATAGGCCCAACATTTTAACAAAAATAGAAATTTTAGTAATGTATGACCACGTGGATATGCCTGTTTAACTCCTCGGTTCAGATGGTGTTGACATCCTTGATGGGCCAAGAATCAAGAATCGTATTGTACAGGACCCCCTCATAGGACAGGGTACAAACTAGCCACATTTGGGAAATATTATTATAGACATAAGTAGATATACATAATTATAATGTACATTATACATAGAGAGATGACGTTTTATTTTCATTCACGGTACGTAACGATTTATATATCACCAGGTGGCTTGCAGCATACACTCTGTGTACATACTCTTTTGACAAATTACAATAGTTGCAGTAATAACTTCCCGTCATATCTAAACATTGTCTGCAAGATGGGTTCTTGGTATAAACATGTCAGAGATAATTTAAATAACATATTTTGCTTTTTCAGTACAGTGGTTCAAGATACCTGCAAAATTCTGTATCATTTTGACAGTTTAATAAGTCTAGTGTTTGAAGGAGTAGCTGTCTTACCTAACTATAATTCGGACAGTACCAAAGAAAGTGTTTTCATCTTCTACCTTGTTACAGATTTTGCATATTCTCTGATCGTCAGGCGTGTTAGTGTATCTGCCTCTTTCAGTCTCCAGATTATGGTAACCGAGTCTTAATTTAGTTAGAGTTAGTGTATGATCTGTATTTCTGAAGTTCAAATTTATCTTCACTGATTCCTAAATGTGTAAGTTTGTAAGCTCTATCAGTGTTTACCTCTGCTCACTGTAGCAGACAGATTCACTTTTTGGTTCCACTGTAATGATGAAGGGGTAATGGACATCCCTGCACAGTAAGGCAGAATCATGTAAACATTGAATCAAGTCTAGAAGTCGTGCAGCGACATTTGAGTGTGACATGACCCATGACGATCTACCAGGAGTGCAATGACATTACCCCATGCTTCACGTGTCGAGCTGGCTGTTGTCAGGTACAGCTAGAGTGACTCTTCAGACAAGGAGATAGATTTTTCACACTGTAAATCTCCATTGGATATCAATACTTTTCGATGGACATTGTGACTGGATATTGATGTCAAACAAACCCCAGTCACCATGTAAGTAAGATATATTTATATTTGTCCATTGTAATTTTACCATGTTTACAGATTAACAGATGGCTTGGGTCTGCCTTGTTCTATCAATAGTTGTGTAAGGCAGCTGATGAACTAGTTTCACTATTGTTGTAAAACCTGGTGACTGCAGGACTCAACAAGCCTTTGAGATGTTTAACTAAAGCCTTTGAAATATTTATCTTGCCCTGAGGATATTTCGCTTGCCCTGAAGATGTTTTACTTGCCCTGAAGATATTTAAATATTCCTTTGAACACCAAAACTCAGTCGGCTACTGCTTGATGGGGTTGAAGTATGTCATGTTTTTGAACATGTGCTTTTTTGGTTTTTATGAGTGTGAAATATTATTGATTAAATGGTCAAATACTGTGCCGTAAATTCCAGGGGTTATTTAGTGAAAAGGTTGTTACACAATGGGGATAGTGTCAACAGCTTTTTGTGTTAGCTATCTCTGCACTGCTATATAGCAGTAGTTTGTATATAATCAAACCAGTGATTGATATATTATAAGTAATGTCCCATGTCGTCAGGGTGCGATGACATTTAATTGTAGCAGGGCGTGGAGACATCCCATACACGACATCCATACTTTGTCAGCTTGCTGACTTTGTTAACACGTTAAGTCATGTAGAAAGGGTATCCATATTTGAATCAGGAGGTCCATGATTCAAATCCCATCACAGACTCGGAAATTGATGTCTGCTACACAATCAACCAAGTCCACGAGCCTGACCACCTGATCCATTACTGAACAGCTTACAGTATAAGACAGTAGTGAAGTACCTCAGGCTTACAGGATAGTGAAGGTGTCACCTGCTAAATCACTATGCTACCACACGGCTTGACTAACATGTAGTCCACTTTGTGTCAAAGTGGTGTATTGAGAATGGAGGACTGTTTAAGAAGAAGAATATTTATTGTACATAAACACCCACAGGGGGCAGGGTACAAAACAGGAACATGACTAATTAAAACATTGACATACACAATAGAATACAAATACTGCTATGATTATATTGCTAGAGAGGAGATGCAGATTTTCTTTGCCTGAACGTTTTGTGAATGAAATTGGAGATCATTTTTGCAAAAGGCTCTGGTGGATTATATAGTATTTTTAGCGATATTGGGTGCATAGCTAAGGTGGGTGATGAATATTATTCCTCTCAGGACTTTGTAGAGAGGGCATCGCAACAAGAAGTGTTCCTCATCTTCTATTTCCACTTAGTGGAATAAGGGTCTCTGAAATCCTCAAAGTGAGGAACAGCTAACTGCATTCCAGTCCCCCCAAAACTCCCGCTATCAGCAGGGGTCCTCTTGTCAGCTTCCCCGGTGTGTCACAGCTGATTAGTGACCACAAGCTCTTCTGTAGCAGACGACATGTATGTGAGACCAGAAAATAATTGTCTGCTTTTAAAATATTGATATTTGGTTATTTTCAACTACTTTTGAAACATTAAATGTTCTGCAGATTAAAAAAAATGATATTGGTCAACTTGTAGATAACCCATTTAAATTTAGATTTATTGTGCGTAACACAAAGGCTTTATTAGTGCTTTCAAAAGCAGGTAAGACATATTACAAAGTATGTGTCATCAGTATCACAGAAGGTACATAATCTTTCTTCTGTTGGAGTGTTAAAGTATCTTCCTCTCTCAATTTGAAGGTCGTGAGCACTGAGTCTTAGCCTTGTTTACGGAGACCACAAACATGTATTTGTGAATAGGATGATCCAGTTTGACAGGTACCTGGTGATGTTTTTGTACTTGTTTACTTGCATATCAGGCTATGAAGCTGCACCGTGTCAACACAGCTAGCACAGCTCTTACTGTTTAGGTTCACCCTGATCATATTTCTAGGTCTGTGCCGCCATACCCCATGTTCGTGGGCTTCACCAAGTCTGAGACCTGCAGAACCCTAGGCATTCCTCCCATATCCAGCTGACTGACTTGCCGCGATATGACTGAAACTGTTCAGTGTCCTGTTAAACCAAACTCACTCACTCACTCACTCACTCACTCACTCACTCACTCCGTTCATTTTGTCTTGTGGAAAGTCACATAACCAAGTATCCCTAGCTGATAAGACTTGCACAAGTCTCTAAGGCAATAATTACTAGTATAAATCATAATTTCTCAATTATATAAACAAGAAGAACAAGTTGTCCCTTTATAAGACGGATGTCTTGTGCTGTCATCTTATCTAGACTTGTTCATTCTAAGGATAGAATTACTATACACCCATGGACTTATCATTCAAGACAGCCTGGGGCAAGGCTACTCGTTGATGTAAAATATCAGTTTTAGGCCACAATAAATAAACTGTTATCATTCAGTCAAGTTATTCAATAATTTGAGGCAGGAGGTATTTATTTTTTCTATATTGTGTTTTTGAAAAAGTCAGGGGATATTTCCTGTACATTAACTGCTGAAGGATATGGTATAAATGTTTTCCTGGATATGTTGGCAATCGTCCAGAGGTGTAAGGGGTTGAATTATTGTTGTTGTTGTTTGTTGGTTAATGCTGCACTCAGCAATATTCCATCTATATTACGGTGATCTGTAAATAATAGAGTCTGGACCAAACAATCCAGTGATTGACATCATAAGCATCGATCCACGCAATTGGGATACGATAATATGCATTAACCAAGTCAGTGAGTCTGATCCCGTGATCCTGTTTTAGGAGAAGCATGGTTGCTGAAGACCTGTTCTAGCCCGGATCTTCACGGGTGAGGTTGACTTAAAAAAGCTATTTTTGGCCTAGTGGTTAAAGTGTTCGCTTGTCACGTGGAAGACCCGGGGTCAATTCCCCATGCGGGTGCACTGTATCAAGTCCATTTATGGTGTCCCCGCCATGATATTGCTGGAATATTGCTAAAAGTGGCATGAAACCATACTCACTCACTCATTATGAAAGCTATTCACAGAGGCAAATTGAAGATCGTATTCATGTGAGAATAGTAGATCAGAAAATAGGTTGATGTCATTACTTTCTACATATGCCTACAGATAGGACATTTCATTATTTATACAGGCAATATCACAATGAAATATGGGCAAAGTATTTTGACAGCAGCTGATTTAGTTGAGCGTGAACCAGGAACTGGGGAAGTGACCCGTCTCCACTGAAGCGTGGTGACTCCTGAAATGAGAGCAGTCACAGTGAAAGAGTTACCTGTAGGTCAGCTGGGGAAATAAATGTTCTGTCTATTTCTGCTCCATGAGATTGAACATATAGAACAAGAAACACTGTGCAAGTATCCTCGATAGGCTAATGCTTAGTCTCTGACAATATATAATTTGATAGAAATAAACAACTCCATTATAATTGAAAAGGAGCCCCAGTGAGATAGCATATTCAGAACCTGTAATCTAGACTTACTTCATTTATGGCTATAGCATGACAGTAGGGGCTGGATGGAAGGGAAAGAAATATGGTCCAGGGACTGTGAGAGTATAGTCTCTTACAGTGTACAAAGTCAGGAATGAAAGTCAAACGGTATGTCTTTATGATAAACCTGTCGTGTTGAAAATATGAGATTTAAGGGGGGTCATAGATTAAAACACAGCAGCCAAAGACACAAGACCGAGGTACACTCTCGAATTTCTAACATTTCCAATCATAGTATCAGTATTTTTGTTTTGAAATTATGACATCAGTTTTTTTCAAAAAAGATTTAATTAGAAATTAAGTCTATGAAGTTTTTCACGTCAGTGTCACTTTGTTCAATTTAGATGTTCAATATCCACAGTGAGCACAGAGACACCCCTATCGGGAGCCCCGTTATTTGAGTTTGTTATCAGTGAAGTGTTGACTTTGTACATGCTTCCCCAAGTAGTTGGTATGTCGGGCTCACAGCGCTGACCACATGTACACAGACCTGACACTGCCTGACCATTGGCTATTGTCCAGTCAGCTGACCGTGAGGTAATACATTGTGTCTCAGTCGGGGATCTTATCCTGCTTGAGTATACAGGTAATGTTGATTGCGAGCATGGTTGATTGCGAGCATGGTTGAAAACATTTCTGGGTAGGATCTGATTGTAATGTATTACAGATTTAATCGATTCTTAGAAGTTTAAAATTGTGGGGGTCACATACATATGTTGTTTTGACAGTTTAAGCCATCGGTGCATATTAGAGCTTCCTGAATGTGTGATCAGCTGTGACAGGGTAAGTGGGTGTGTCTTATGAAATACATGGAGCAATGGGTAGTGTGTCGCACAGTCGCTGTGTCAATATAGAACACATAGAACTATCTCCTTTGGTCAGTCCTGGAACCATATGCTTTCCCCTTCCCCCCAGACCTGACTAGTGCTAATGAATGTCTTATTGTAGTCTAAATGAAGTAAGTCTAGATTTTCCACAGGCTGTGAATCTCCCTATCTCACTGGGGCTCCTTTTCAATTTAAATTCTCAGTGGCCTCATGGAGTAGCAGGGCGGTCGGGTAGCCTCGTGGATAAAGCATTTGCTCGTCAGGCCGAAGACCTGGGTTCGATTGCTGACATGGGTACAAAGTGTGAAGGCCATTTATGGTGTCCCCCGCCGTGATATACCTGGAATATTGCTAAAAGCGGCGTAAAACCAAACTCACTCACTCTTGAAGTAGCCGTTGCTGAAGCAGTATCTTATGACAAAATGATAAGCATGTCTTAGACTGGTCATACAGAATTTCAAGACAGTGATCATGTGTAATATTATTGATAACGTAGAATAGATCAGGATTATGACTATATGTCAGACCTGTGAAGAATAGGTCTTCCGCAACCCATGCTTGCCAATAAAAGGTGACTGTGTGGGCTGTAAGAGGCAACTCATGGGATCGGGTGGTCAAGCTCACTGACTTGGTTGATGTGTGTCATCATATCCCAATTGTGTAGATCGATGCTCGTGATGTCAATCACTGGATTGTCTGGTTCAGACTCAATTAGTTACGAGGGATATTTATTTGCGTACAAATACACATGACAAGTGTCAAAGACCGCTGCCAAATGTAGATTTTTCTGCATGTGTACCTCTATTTCTTTCTATATTAGTGATTGGAATACAGACATCTCAGATAGAGAATCTCTACTGCAGTGAACAATGTATAAGAAAGGCGCTGCGTCTTATTAGACATGTATATGCTGTTGTGAGTTGGTGACATTTTACACGTGTCGGACAGCACAAAAACAAATACAAATAAGAAGTCACCTGAAACAGCATTTTAAGCAGAATTATTTTTTAAAAATGTCTACAGTACTCATTGGTGAAAATTACTCAATACACTAGAGCCAATGGAGTAAAATATTTTGAATACCCCCAAAATTGTTAACAATACCCAATGTCAATGATAACCTGTGAGTAAATATTCAGTGGCTGAAAACAGAATCTGGAGCCCTGTGATAATGCTAACACTGAATTTTGTCTTTAAGTATTCGGCTAGTGTGATGTAGCCTCAATGTGGGCTGTCAGGTGTTCATGGTGTTTAGTGCGATGTAGCCTCAGTATAGGCTGTCATATGGTGATTGAGAGGTTGTCCAGGGTTTCTCCAGTAGCAGTACAAGTACTGTGCCAATAGCCCTGTTTCTTTTTTACATAACATTCTGTATGTCTCTGATCTGGTAAGACCTGCTTTTTGGTTGGTCTCTCTTACAGTTAGCCAGAGCTTATGTTTCATAAAACGTTCCCCCCAATTTAATTCTCACCCCCTTTTCAGCTCTAGCAGCCTATACTCAACCCCTTTTCAGCTCTAGCAGCCTATACTCACCCCCTTTTCAGCTCTAGCAGCCTATACTCACCCCTTCTCAGCTCTAGCAGCCTATACTCATCCCCTTCTCAGCTCTAGCAGCCTATACTCATCCCCTTCTCAGCTAGCTCTAGCAGCCTATACTCATCCCCTTCTCAGCTCTAGCAGCCTATACTCATCCCCTTCTAAGCTCTAGCAGCCTATACTGCTAAAAAGAGGGACAGGACAGCCAAAATTGCTGAGGGAGAAGGCCACCTCTTAAACAATCTCTCCGTCAACTTAAATTTCAGTCTCCACTGTGAAAAATTAAGAGGTTTCTTGTGTGGACTGAATTGTATTGCTTCATCCTAGTGGATACAGAAATAAATAGCTTTATAAACATTTGCTCTGCTGTTTTCTCAATCTCCATTTTTCTGATTGCAGTGAAACTCATGTAACTGCACTCATCGCCTGTGTCATTGAACATTTAGATAGCTCCATTCAGGGCTGCGATGATTCAGTTACACTTAATAATTTTACTGTGTGCAGTGCATTGAGTTTACAAACTCCTGCCATGCATAGACTATACTGGTTGACTTGACAACGTCATGGTGAAGTACTTTTACATCTTCGCACAGCTAATAACGATCATAACCCCAAAAGTTGTGACAATGATGACAGTAACTTTGAAACAAATAATTGAGATGGTTGACATGATTTGGATTTGGGTGGATTCAAAAAAAGACATGGAGAAATATATAATAACCTTACAATCTTTGTTGGAATAATACCTGTATTTGGTTTAGTGTGTTCTAAAAATATATATTCTATATTTGCTAAAACATATGTTTCTATGCCAACACTTACTGAAGACACTGTAGCATGTCTGTGGGATGTCAGTGTATTCCAGGGCACAATAGGACCCAAGGGAGGATCCAGCATTTTTAAAAGGGAGGGGTCCAAAATATCAAAATCCTCTCTCAGATAATTTTACTTCCATAACATACTTCATTTGGTTTTCAAAAGAGGGTCCGGACCCCCTGGATCCCCCCGCTGGATCCGACTACAGGACCTTTGTACCCGATGTTTGCCTAAGAGCCAACAAATGTTTAATACTGATGCTATCAACCACTGGTTTACCTGGACCAGATTTGATAATTTACAGGTCGTTGTGATATTGCTGGCTGGCAAAAAACAACATTCACTGATTTAATTGCATCATGTATTGGTGTTCTTCACTAAAGTGTCTGGCTAATTGTCCTGTGTACAATATACAGGACCAGCATGCATCTGTCTGAGAGGGAAGGTTTTGAGGCATTCTACACCTCTCCACAGTTCACATATCCGTAGAAGTGTCGTCATTAAAATGTAAGTGCTGATACTCAGGATTCTCATCCAGATCAGCATCCTCACAAATTACCTGTTTCCCACTGTGCTGAGAGTGTGTATGTGTCGTGAATGTGGCATCAGCCGAGGGAGGGATGGTAGTACCCATTGGGATATCTCTGGTGAGGATGCAACCAGTGCTGAAGAACGCTTCCTTCACTAATCAGGACAGCTCAGACCTGTACAATAGCAACAAAAAACATGTTGCTGTGTTGCAGGCTGTTGTACCCTTCACCTTGACCCCACATGACCCCTGTGTGGGTGAAAGCAGGAACTGTTTGTTGTTGGGTGTGTTTCTGAAGGTCATGGAGATAGGCTCTAACAAACAGAACATCTCCCTATGTGAAGAAGGAAAATGTCAGTGTTGTTGAATGGTTATCCATTAGAAGAATGGGATGTCCACTTCACGTTGATGAGATCCTTTGGTTCATTCTCGTGTTGAAGTGAAAAGTAGTGACTGTTGTTGGTGTGGGCGCTTTACTCGAAACCAGGCCTTGCTGTTTATCTATGTCAACGTAGATACAGCTGTAGACATGCCTTGGTTGTGTAGGTGTGATGAATGAAGATGGAATTGTTTTTGTTGAATGTCTTTCCATTGGAAGAAAAACATGTGACCTTCACCTTGGAAAGATTCTCGCCTGTGTTGATGAGAAGGTTTACACATAGTAACTGTTGTTGGTGTTCTATGAACTTGTGGTTCCCCATTTACTGTCTGTGGATATAGCTGTAAAAGTTATACATTTCTTTGGTCATGTTGGGCGGTCAGGTAGCCTAGTGGTTAAAGCGTTCGCTCGTCATGCCGAAGACCCAGGTTCGATTCCCGACATGGGTACAATGTGTGAAGCCCATTTCTGGTGTCCCCCGCCGTGATATTGCTGGAATATTGCTAAAAGAGGCGTAAAAACGAACTCACTCACTCACTCTTTGGTCATGTGTCAGGAAAGAGTTGTTTGTGTTGGATGTTTTTGATGAGGGAAATACTGATTTGATAGCCAAATGATGCAGGTCAGTGTCAGTTCAGGGCAGAAATAGGAGGAATGTTGAGAAATTTAATCACTTTCAATGGCTGTTTGTTTTCTTATCCATTTGGTGAACATGAAGTCATCTTTGCGGAAATCATTCCTCATCATTGTAACTGTGCTTTTAGTCAACAGGTGATTGTTGGAAGGAGACTACTAATCTCTCTTGTAAGGGGAGATAACTCTCGTTTGCATTTTTGTTGGTTCAAATATTCATACAACACCATCGCAGCATGCCTTTCGGAAGAAACCATTGGATGATCTTTGCTTGTTTGAAGTCTCAGCAGATTATGTTTGAACATCTTATAATTACCTTTCACAATGGATACCTTACAATGAGTGTGTGTGGCAGAGGTGTGTCTCCTGTCTGTGCAAGCTCTAATGATCATGGTTAGAATTCCAGATTCGCTGGAATATCATCCTTTGTCTGTCAGCACCATATGTGCTCAATGGTTTATAAGACCTGCATCAACTGACACACATTAATATAACTGAAATACTGTTCAAGGCTGTGTTAGACCAAGCTGACAGACTCACTAATGTTGAATTGTTGATGTCACAACTGTCTTTGAGTGATAGGTTTTTGCTGAATAAATATCAAGATGAGCTTCAGTGCACTGACATTTTATTTCATTTTTCGTAAACTAGGAATTAATGTTGGCAGTTGTCCTGAAACAGCATATTTATTGGGAGAACTTGACTTTTTCTGACAGTGTGGATGAAGTGCATGTGCCTATTGGACATTGGTTCCAGGTTTGGTATTCCATCATAGCCTGTTGATGTTGGCATGACAACATGGGCAAGTAGAAACAGACTCAGTTTTCCCCAACATCTTAGGAGACTGCAGTGCTCTCTTATTGGCCTCATCTTGCCAGGCTTGCCTGATCTGCAGGGGGAACTGAGAACACCACATGCTTGAAGTGTTTCCTTCACCTTCCAAGGTGTGAATTACACTGCCTGTGAATGCCTGGAGAATACTGTGAATAGTTTGGGAAATAGTGACCATGCAGGTTCTTTGGGAGCTAGGGATATTACCTTCACTGTTGTTTGTTTGTTATATTGTTTACCACCACACTCAGCAATATTCCAGCTATATGATGGCGGTCTGTAAAAAATTGGGTCTGGACCAGACAATCCAGTGATTGACATCATGAGCATCGTTCTATGCAGTTGGGTTACAATGACATGCATCAACCAAGTCAAGTCTGACCACCTGATCCATCCCGTAAGTCGCATGGGTTGCTGAAGACTTATTCTTAACCGGATCTTCACAGGTACCTTTACTGTTGAGTTATAATGAGTGAGGGTGATGCTGTTTGGACAACTTTTCAGTTGTATCATGTTCATGTCAGCTTAATGTGGGAAGAGCTCCAAGAATGATGTCCTCAAGACACTATGTGCTCTGACATGTTACTGACAAACCAAGAATCATAAGCAAGCATGAATCTTTGATTCTTCTCAATCATAGGATTTTCGCTTGCTTATGGGGTACAAATCTGCACAGAAAATTGCAGCCCTTAAGTATATTACTCGTTTAAGTAGACTAACATCTAGTCTCTGAAATGAACATATCGTACAGAAAAAACTATTGTAAAGTTATCTTAATAAAAATATAATAAAAGGGAGCCCAGTTACTCTCTTCATTTTCAGATACTGCAGTAATCTAGACTTGCCAAACATTATAGACTTGCATGGGCTGTATTTGATATGTATGTGTATCCGGGTCTGTAAGACAGACTATC
Organism: Haliotis rufescens; assembly: GCF_023055435.1. Classification (NCBI taxonomy): domain Eukaryota; kingdom Metazoa; phylum Mollusca; class Gastropoda; order Lepetellida; family Haliotidae; genus Haliotis; species Haliotis rufescens. The sequence continues at coordinate 19,136,654 of NW_025963780.1, forward strand.
GTTGAAGCAGTAAATAAAAAAAAAAAAACATCACCCCCGGGAACATTAATATTGAATGGTCGGTCCTTTAGACAACTTGGTCACCTGCACAACCCCACGTCCCTTCGCTGTTGGACTACTCTTCAGGTCGTTCAGGTCGTCCAGGTCGTCCAGGTCATCCAGGTTATGATTTGGTGCACATACAGTTCAAAGCCCAGTTCCACACAGGACGATCACAGCCTTAGGCCAGTCGTAAAATAGGGGCATTACGATGGTCGTAAGTTTACGATTGATTTGTTCATGGATCCGCCACTGTACATGTGGGAGAGTATTTAAAATATCCGGGGAGAGACTAGACAGCTGATGCTGATGCTGATGATTATATTGTGAGACCTTGCATCCTCATACCAGTATTGGCGACAACTTGAATGTGCATGTTTGATTTGATTCAGCTTAATTGAGGACGTTGACAGTAACAACACACGACCGAACAGTGTAAAGGAGAAGAACAAACAAAGGATGTGATGACGTCGCAGACAATTTATAGTGTTGAGATCATGTACTGATTGTGATGGACATTGGTTGTAGTCACATTGAATCCTGCCTTAGGGATTAATCAATCCAGATTTAATATGTGTTGACTTTGGAACCACAAGCAAACAGCTTGTGAGAAATGATTACTTTTTCCCCATTCAAATTGGCATTCCTTGAGCTGCATGAGCTGTGCTTTGGGATTCTGCTTGTAACTACTCATAGTGAGTAGGGGTTTATGTCATCAATATTAAGAGGAGGCAAATTTGAATTTATCATTTTCGTGCAAAAAGTGTCAATTTTAAGTGTCTGGTTTTCCCAGACTGAGTATCTGATTGGAGGATGGATTCACGCCTCTGTAGAGACTTCGGTCTTCATCTGGAAGTCACCGTCAGGCGCGGCTTGATCCTGTTGTCCCAATCCTCTATTCAAGTCACTTCTGCTTTGGGCATGTGTTGTTGTATTTAGTGTTTGGTGTAACATTTATTAAAGAATACATTTAAGGTAAAAATCGATTCTTTTTACTAAGTGTGCGATTGTGATCGATACTTATATCAAGAAGTAAAAATTTGCCATGCATCGGTGTATCACCCCACTACTAATTTTAAGTGATGCATTCATATGATTTCCACTGATATTTTGCCTTTCATTTAGAGCTATAGCATTACAGTAAGGGCTGGGCAGAAGGGAAAATAATATGGTTCAGGGACTGTGAGACAGACTACTAACTTGGTAACTTGGTTGATTGCGTGTCCTCGTACCCGATGGTGTGGAATGTAGCTCATCCCAACCACTGCTTTGTCTGACCCAGATAGGGGCATCGGTTGCCCAGTCAACTTCATCCCAGTCGCCACAATTCACTGCACAGAGTTGTGTCCCTTAGACATGCCAGGAACCTATTGGCGTGGATTTGAATCCCAGATTCACCTTGATGGTATGTTTTTGGGTTTGTCATGTGTTTATGGGTTTCACCAAACTGGTAAACATCTAAGACCTGCATGTCTTCGGGCTCTCCCCCCACATCAAGCTGACACACCATGTACAAGTGAAATACTGTTCAAAGCAGTGTTAAACACATCTCACTTTTGCCCAGATCCGATTACTTACAGGCTGATTACTCCCGGAACATTGGTGACTGAGGCATGTAAAAGACAGACAAACCGTTGAAGCTAAAGTCCATGAGATGGGCCCCAGCAGTGTTGTAGAGTCCAAGACTATTACTGGGGTGACAGATCGATCATTGACAGGCAATCTTGTAGGACTTCCCTCTAACAAGCATGTTATTGATCGTGATTTATGTGGAGTAAGTGTTGACGTTGTAACAGGATTCCGAGTGATGGGGCAATTATCGTTTAGGTTATTATATTGCCTCCAGACAAAATAAAGAAAACTTATCTCAAGGAAAGGAGATAACATTTAGGCGATGATTTGTTTTTGTTTAAGTTTGACATGGTGTGGTGTAGTGGATAAAGTGCCATGGAAGGTCACTGGTCCGATCCTCGGCCACGTCATACCAAAACATGGTACTTGTTGTTACCCAGCATGGTGCTCGGCATTTAGTCACTGGTCGACTCTCTTTGTTCAAGTTTGACATGGTATGGTGTGGTGGATAAAGTGCCAAGGAAGGTCACTGGTCCGATCCTCGGCCACGTCATACCAAAACATGGTACTTGTTGTTACCCAGCATGGTGCTCGGCATTTAGTCACTGGTCGACTCTCTTTGTTCAAGTTTGACATGGTATGGTGTGGTGGATAAAGTGCCAAGGAAGGTCACTGGTCCGATCCTCGGCCACGTCATACCAAAACATGGTACTTGTTGTTACCTGGCCTGGTGCTCGGCATTTAATCACTGGTTGACTAGGTTTTTTTAAGTTTGACATGGTATGGTGTGGTGGATAAAGTGGCATGGAAGGTCATTGGTCCCATCCTCAGCCACGTCATACCAAAACATGGTACTTGTTGTTACCCAGCCTGTGGCTCGGCATTTAGTCACTGGTCGACTGTTTTTGTTCAAGTTTGACATGGTGTGGTGTAGTGGATAAAGTGCCATGGAAGGTCACTGGTCCGATCCTCGGCCACGTCATACCAAAACATGGTACTTGTTGTTACCCGGCCTGGTGCTCGGCATTTAGTCACTGGTCGACTCTCTTTGTTCAAGTTTGACATGGTATGGTGTGGTGGATAAAGTGCCATGGAAGGTCACTGGTCCGATCCTCGGCCACGTCATACCAAAACATGGTACTTGTTGTTACCCAGCCTGTGGCTCGGCATTTAGTCACTGGTCGACTGTTTTTGTTCAAGTTTGACATGGTGTGGTGTAGTGGATAAAGTGCCAAGGAAGGTCACTGGTCCGATCCTCGGCCACGTCATACCAAAACATGGTACTTGTTGTTACCCGGCCTGTGGCTCGGCATTTAGTCACTGGTCGACTCTCTTTGTTCAAGTTTGACATGGTATGGTGTGGTGGATAAAGTGCCATGGAAGGTCACTGGTCCGATCCACGGCCACGTCATACCAAAACATGGTACTTGTTGTTACCCGGCCTGGTGCTCGGCATTTAGTCACTGGTCGACTCTCTTTGTTCAAGTTTGACATGGTATGGTGTGGTGGATAAAGTGCCATGGAAGGTCACTGGTCCGATCCTCGGCCACGTCATACCAAAACATGGTACTTGTTGTTACCCAGCCTGTGGCTCGGCATTTAGTCACTGGTCGACTGTTTTTGTTCAAGTTTGACATGGTGTGGTGTAGTGGATAAAGTGCCAAGGAAGGTCACTGGTCCGATCCTCGGCCACGTCATACCAAAACATGGTACTTGTTGTTACCCGGCCTGGTGCTCGGCATTTAAAGGAGGATAAAACAAGGACTGGTTGACTCAGTATACAGTGACTAAATGGATATCCATGACAAACTGTGGCATGGTATCCAGATGAGATTGCTATAAAACCGGAATTATTCCTGACTTGTCAAGGCATGTTGCCATGAAGTGAAATAATGTTCAACACAGCGTTAAACTCCATTTCACCTCACTTCACCTTACGTATGACATATAGATGAAGAAAGGAAGATTCTATTAAGTCGGCAACTCAAGTTGAATGTCGATGCTGCAAACTCTGTTGAATTGTCTGACCATAATTATGTCTCGTCTCGCTTAATCTCCACATTGAAATGCTATTTGTTTATGCTTCAAGTGACAGTCGACAGAAGTGGAGTAAGATAGGTCAGAGAAATGGAAATAAGAATTGTAGAATAACTGACAAGCTAGAGGAATTACTGAGTATCTCTCCCAAGTGAATTAAGTTTGTTATTTCATACCATTATTATGTATTGAATATCACATGAAACTATCTGCAGCATCGTAAACAAGTGAGAACTTCATGTTAAATTATTTACAACACATGGCAGTCAATGTCAAAAACGTTTGAGTCTGCTTGCCCTAACTTGTTTTTTAGCATCATTCTTGGTACATGGCGTTTCAATGTACACTGATGGCATGGATGCCGATGCTTTCAGTCACCAGAAAACTTACAAAATTTGCCAAAATGAACCTTATAGAATATTGCAGTCTCATGTGTTAAACAACACTCACTCACTCACTCACTTGCTCATTGAACCCCACTCACTCACTCCATATTTGTACACTCGTTGTGTACAGAACTATGTGAGAAATTATTTGGAAAGATATTATCGATATCTCATTGACATACTTTATCGTCACGTAAGGGGAAAATCAGTTTCCTACACATTGAAGAATGAAATTGGGGAAAATGTTTTGATAAATATATGCACTGGGGTCTGTAGGAAAGACAACATCTCTCCACATCTCTCCACATCTCTACCTGGCCTACAGCCTCAGAGCATGTCTAGATGTTATCAACTTGGCAGTGAAACTCTTGGTGGTAACACACACACCCTGCACACCCCGGTACACCCCGGTACACCCCGGTACACCCCGGTAAATTATCAGCCTGACTGTCAGGGTTGAGGGCCAGGTGGGCAAAACTCCCTCTTTGTTGAACACAAAGAGTGTTATGTAGTGTATCCGTGTTGAGTGTTTACAACGTGGCCTTCAGCTGGCTATACAGAACACACCTTGAGTAGCCTGTCAATAACATCCTTCGGGAGCTCCTCCACCACATGGGGCTTGTTGGTGCCTCATTGGGTCATCTGGGGACAAAGAATGGTTTTGGAAATAATGGGATTGCTTCTGGATTACCAATACCAATACAAACAAATGTCTTAAAAATTTGAAATTACAGACGTTTTCTTCAAATTAACTTCTTCTTCGACAATCTATCAGTGGGCGTAAGCTCAGTCATCATCCATGATGTCTTAATGATGTATTGGAAATATTTGAGTGACCAAATTTGAGTGATTCTTTGGGAACCTTAACCATTAAGAATATTGGAACTTATGACTGTTTCTTGATTACACAATATGCTCATGATGTCAATCACTGGATTGTCTGGTTCAGCCAGACTTGATTATTTACAGACTGCTGTCATGTACTTGAAATATTGCTGAGTGCAGTATTAAACAACAAACAAACAAGATCTACGCTGAAATTGTACTTTATACATGTAAACCCAAAAAAGTTGTCTACAGTTTTGGAGGACATGTTTGTATTAAGTTCATATCAGCTGTACCTGCTCATACAGGTTAGTATATCCTGTTTAAGTAAAAGAAGTTCTTATTGAGATACAGGTTTGAAGAACATGGTCAAATTTTGACATTTTGTTGAAAAAGCTCTTGTCAGATAAGTTAATATTATGTTATCCAAGATAATATATTACCCTGAGGGACGTTTGTGTGTGTCTATACACCCTTATAATCTCATTGTCACATGATACCATTGTTTTAGTATCGGAAACATTTTGAATTCACTCCTATGTTATTGGGTACAAGAAGTCTACAGGGTTTGTTTTCACCCTCATGAGGTGAATTAGACATTGTGAGGAGATAATGATGTCTTAAGGCCATAGGCCATTAGTGCTGTGTGGAATTAGCAGGTCCAGACATTAGTGCTGTGTGGAATTAGCAGGTCCAGACATTAGTGCTGTGTGGAATTAGCAGGTCCAGACATTAGTGCTGTGTGGAATTAGCAGGTCCAGACATTAGTGCTGTGTGGAATTAGCAGGTCCAGACATTAGTGCTGTGTGGAATGATCAGAATCAGACATTAGTGCTGTGTGGAATTAGCAGGTCCAGACATTAGTGCTGTGTGGAATTAGCAGGTCCAGACATTAGTGCTGTGTGGAATTAGCAGGTCCAGACATTAGTGCTGTGTGGAATTAGCAGGATCAGACATTAGTGCTGTGTGGAATTAGCAGGTCCAGACATTAGTGCTGTGTGGAATTAGCAGGTCCAGACATTAGTGCTGTGTGGAATGATCAGAATCAGACATTAGTGCTGTGTGGAATTAGCAGGTCCAGACATTAGTGCTGTGTGGAATTAGCAGGTCCAGACATTAGTGCTGTGTGGAATTAGCAGGTCCAGACATTAGTGCTGTGTGGAATTAGCAGGATCAGACATTAGTGCTGTGTGGAATTAGCAGGTCCAGACATTAGTGCTGTGTGGAATTAGCAGGTCCAGACATTAGTGCTGTGTGGAATGATCAGGATCAGACATTAGTGCTGTGTGGAATTAGCAGGTCCAGACATTAGTGCTGTGTGGAATGATCAGGATCAGACATTAGTGCTGTTTGGAATTAGCAGGTCTAGACATTAGTGCTGTGTGGAATTAGCAGGTCCAGACATTAGTGCTGTGTGGAATTAGTCGGTCCAGACATTAGTGCTGTGTGGAATTGGCAGGTCCAGACATTAGTGCTGTGTGGAATTAGCAGGTCCAGACATTAGTGCTGTGTGGAATGATCAGGATCAGACATTAGTGCTGTGTGGAATTAGCAGGTCCAGACATTAGTGCTGTGTGGAATTAGCAGGTCCAGACATTAGTGCTGTGTGGAATGATCAGGATCAGACATTAGTGCTGCAGGTACTGACAGGGATGTTCTGGGATATAGAACGAGCAGGTTCTGACAGGGATGTTCTGGCATATAGAACAAGCAGGTTCTGACAGGGGTGTTCTGGGATATAGAATGAGCAGGTTCTGACAGGGATGTTCTGGGATATAGAACGAGCAGGTTCTGACAGGGATGTTCTGGGATATAGAACAAGCAGGTTCTGACAGGGATGTTCTGGGATATAGAACGAGCAGGTTCTGACAGGGATGTTCTGGGATATAGAACGAGCAGGTTGTGTCAGGGATGTTCTGGGATGTGGAATTGGCTGGTTGTGTCATGGGTGTTCTGGGATGTAGAATGAGCTGGTTGTGTCAGGGATGTTCTGGGATGTAGAATTGGCTGGTTGTGTCATGGGTGTTCTGGGATGTAGAATGAGCTGGTTGTGTCAAGGGTGTTCTGGGATGTAGATTGAGCTGGTTGTGTCATGGGTGTTCTGGGATGTAGAATGAGCTGGTTGTGTCAAGGGTGTTCTGGGATGTGGAACGAGCAGGTTGTGTCAAGGGTGTTCTGGGATGTAGATTGAGCTGGTTGTGTCAGGGGTGTTCTGGGATATAGAATGAGCTGGTTGTGTCAAGGATGTTCTGGGATATAGAATGAGCTGGTTGTAGGGACTTTCAGCTATGTTGTAGCATGAGCAGGCTCTGTGTCTTGACATGTGCTGCATGTTTTCCTGGGAGGAGCTTGTATCTGGGGCACCCTGGCCTATTTCCTTGCACTTTGCTCAAGCTGTGTTTACAGGCCACTCATTCAACCGCTAGTTGACCTCATTGATAAGGGTCGCCATCAACTCACATTTATAATCTATGGATCGCAAATGTTTGTTTTGCCCAATTGAGACTTTCACGCCACACACTGCTTCTATTAATCAGCAATTATGGAGGAAGTGTAACAAGCTTTTATGAAAAAAGAATTGTCGGGTTGATCTTCAAAAGACTGTTGTGCATCAATAGAGTCCTGTAGTATAATGCCTTTTGCTGCATTATTCATGTGGAAATCTCCCTGATGATATCCTTGTTGTTTATTTATGCTCAGAACTTGCCATTCATACAGGTAATTACTGCATGGCTATGTTTACTTAGTGGAGTGGCGTCTGTTTGCATTTTGCAAGCATGTTTTGGATGTTAAATGTTTTGATTCTGAAAACATTTGTTTGGCTTATTGTTTGAATCAGTTATAACACAACACAAGATTTTGAATCAGTTTCAGAAAAATTCATTGATGTCTGATTCAGAAATCAATAATGCACCAAGGGGAATGAAGGCACACATCGCAATGAATTGCCATTTACTATGGTGGTGACAGGCAACTTGCTCTTATCTTGCTTCGGTGTTTGTTGATGAGTCTTGTTGATGAGTTGGCAAGGATGTTTACTGTTTAATTAGAAACAGTATATTGCAATGTGCAGTCTGTGTCAGCTCGAGTCCCTGGTAGAATGGGTACAATACCATGCCTGAGTGCAGATTAGCGCAGGTTGTGAACTTGACCTTGTTTACACATCCCGGGAGCATGTCCTGGGGCAGGCCGGCCTCCAGCACATGGGCTGGATCAGTGGAAACCTCAGGATCAGCTGATTTTCTGGGGATTTGGTGACAGTGTGGAGACTCAGATACACAGCCACTATTGGATACATAGCTAATATCGGATACATATTTACTATCAGATACACAGCTACTATTGGATACACAGCTACTATTGGATACATAGCTACTATTGGATACATAGCTACTATTGGATACATAGCTACTATTGGGTGCACAGTGACTATCGGATATACAGCGACTATTGGGTACACAGCTACTATCAGCTACACAGCTACTATCGGATACACAGCTACTATTGGGCACACAGTGACTATAAGAAACAGTGATTATCAGATCCACAGCTACTATTGGTTACATAGCTACTGTCGGATACACAGCTACTATTGGGCACACAGTGACTATAGGAAACACAGTGATTATCAGATCCACAGCTACTATTGGTTACATAGCTACTGCCAGATACATAGTGACTATCGGACACTCAGCTACTGCATGTTGCACCTGTTATCCAGCATCCTGTCTTTCAGCTGATTGCTGCAGGTAAATAACAGACAGTATATCTTGTATTGGAGTGTAGCAGTCGTGTAGGCTACTTAGGTTACTCAGGTTACTCAGGTTACTCAGTTTGATTGCTTTTTGTTGTGCTGTGATAATTGGCTCATGTTGTTATCGGGAAATTACTGATCATTTTGGCAATTGCTGATTGGTGATGGTGGCTGATTGGACGTATAGGTTGCAGATGGAAAAAGAAATTGTGTGCTGGATGAATTACCAGGTACTCCTGGATCACGTCGTGTTGTGAAAGAACTAAGTATTTAGTACTAGTTTAACTCTCACAGAGTTTCAGTTATGACTGTTTGAAAGGGGTGGAGGGTATGTCACTGGTGTAAGTCTGATGGGGTGGAGGGTGTTTTCCTGGATGGGGTGGAGGGTGTTGTCCTGGATGGGGGTGGAGGGTGTTTTCCTGGATGGGGTGGAGGGTGTTTTCCTGGATGGGGTGGAGGGTGTTGTCCTGGATGGGGGTGGAGGGTGTTTTCCTGGATGGGGTGGAGGGTGTTGTCCTGGATGGGGTGGAGGGTGTTATCCTGGATGGGGTGGAGGGTGTGTCACTGGTGTAAGTCTGATGGGGTGGAGGGTGTGTCACTGGTGTAAGTCTAATGGGGTGGAGGGTGTTATCCTGGATGGGGTGGAGGGTGTTATCCTGGATGGAGTGTAGGATGTGTCTCCTGGCATGACTCAGGAAGCAGCAGGGTGCTGCAATCAATTCTGATGTATCGGGCTATTCACCCTCATTAGCCAGAGTTTAATGTGTCGTTGATGTGCATGAATAACCTGCTGTAATACCCACCGACAGACAGAGGTTCCTATTGGCCAGTAAACCTGTCACCGATGGGAGATACAATTGCAGTTTTCCAATCCATGCATCAGTCTGAAACAGGTGACATGAATCTAGACAGTTTTACACTACAGAATACATGCTCCATATAACATGTTAACAAATGTTACATTTTTAATTATCCATACATATGTAGGCCACACTGTTTGTATTGCTTGCGGAGTTTAGCTCACCAACGTGCTTGGTCGGTGGAAATGTAATTCAATATTTATTGGGTCTGTTTGTCATGTATGTCTTTGTGTCCATCAGTTAGGGGGCAAACAATGCTTGTACTGTTAAAGTGTGTGTTTTGAAAGTGTGTTAACTTAAATATTTTTTTTATTTTTGTATTTATAAACGAAGAAGCCAGTGTGCACACTGTTTAAATCTGCATAATCCATAAATGCAAAAACATTAAAGTCAATTCTTATAAATAAATATGTAAACACTAAAAACTTCACCAACTGTTTACTTTATCATTAATGCAAAAAACAGTAGACAATACTACAAAATCTGTGACATCGTCAGTGCAAAAAACAGTAGACAATACTACAAAATCTGTGACATCGTCAGTGCAAAAAACAGTAGACAATACTACAAAATCTGTGACATCGTCAGTGCAAAAAACAGTAGACAATACTACAAAATCTGTGACATCGTCAGTGCAAAAAACAGTAGACAATACTACAAAATCTGTGACATCGTCAGTGCAAAAATGCAACAGATCAGTTAGAGTTTGTAAAGTTGATAGTTACTTGACTTGTGTATCATTTCTTTAGTTTTATCGTATTGCTTTTTATCCATCACAGATGGAATAGTAAGGCCACATATTTTTTTATATTACGTCTCACAGGTCCGTCACATCTACTGAAAAGCAGCTGGTTTAAGAAATAAATTAAACATAAAAATACTTATTTTATTATGTCTCCTGTTTAGACCCTCTTATACAATATAAGGTGAGTGAGTGAGTGAGTAAGTAAAAGTAAATTTGATTTTAGTTTATTTTCTTATGGTGGCTTTGTGCTCCGGTTGTTTGAATGCTTTACGGAAAATAAATTGATGACTATGTTTAGATGTAGATATAGATGTCCGGGAGTGGGGGTGGGGGGACATGGAGACAAATCTCGGTAGGACACATGTTTATATATTGTATGAAGACAGTGGCCGCTATCTGACCTTGTTTACATTCCCCGAACACTATGCATACGCCAATTGTAAATAACCTTCAACATACCACATGTTTAGCTAATATATAGCCATGAGGAGTATTGTATCGGACATCATGATAACTCGGGGTTTATCAGAGACCCTGTGTGTTTTGGGACAGGGGTTGATTGCTTGACAATCCATGAATAGATCAGGCACCAGTCTTGAAACTACGGCACTGTTTTGACATATTGATTGTGTCACTGTCTGCTTCATAACGATCATCCGACCGCGTCATACCAACAGCCGTTAAAAGATGGTTCTTGTTGTTACCCTGTCTGGCGCTCGGCATTAAGGGGCTAAAACAAGGACTGGTTGTCTCTGAATCAGTATACTGTGTCTGAGTCATGTATTCCTGTTAAACTGCTGCATGGTATTTCAGTGGGCTAGCACTATAAATCGGCATTAGTCCGGACTAGTACAAGCAGCCACACAAACACACACACGTACATGCATGGCACTATATAAGTGTAATAATCTTGGACGTGACAATTCTCATACCCTTTTCAGGCCAAGCACAACCTCTTCATACCCATTCATACTTGAAAATAAGAGACTTAATACCCAATACCTGAATACATGAAGGCTGCTTTGTATAATTGTTTTCATTTAACGTCATACATAGCTTTATTTCAGGGACAACCTGTTTGTCTGTGAGAACCCATTCACTTTGTGGTTGAAGAGGTGTTATTTTATGTCCCTTCATTCACTTAAACTATCAAACAATTAAGGTTCAAAGAGTTGTCTCCCTTAATGTACCCTAGCACCTGAAAGTACATAAATGTGGACAAAGTTTTGTGTATAAGATTTGTGTTATTCATTTTGATTAGTCTAAAGGTTAATAGTTGTCAAAATAATCTTTATTGTTAATATATAGTTCTTCGTTTATACAGACTCATTTGTCTTGTTTATATCAAGTATTCCTAACAATGTTTATTTATTGGCCATATTGAAGTTTGTGTGTAAAAATATGACAAAGAAAATAAAATGCCACCACCTCGCTTTTTTGAAAGAAATGAATGAAAATCTCATAATTTACTGGGGCCTTATGTCAAGGTTGGTAGATCTTGTTGGTCAGGCCAAGTTTAATGATAGACTGGGGGTATATTAGCATGAAAAGCAACAACCAATACCCATGTCCAGTAAGTGTTGCAGAAGGTGGTATATAGTGCCTCATACAGACGCTGAAATGATATATATGAACTCCAAAGCAAGTCTACAATATTTTGGCAAGTCTAGATTTCCTCAGTTTAAGGAGAAGAGATAATATGGGCTCATTTCTGTTATATATGTATTAAAAGATTATTTACCCCCCCCCCCCAAAAAAAAAATATTAATATTTTTGTTTGTTTCAGAGACTAAACGTTAGTCTAGAGTAATCATAATCATAAGGAATAATATACTGAGGGAATAACTGTCCCATTTTGACAGACTTTTGTACAGTTACACATTGACCTACATAATTTGCCAAACATTGTTTCTTCTCATGTAGGTGATCATTTTCACTCACATCTGTCCACAACAATCCCCAGTTCACCCACTCATGATTGTTGTACCGACATTCTACCGATTGGCTTGTGTGGTTGCTAGGCAACCTTGTTCCTTGGCCAATTTCGGGGAATCACTTGTTCATGGAGACAGGAGTTTGGAAGAAGTTCAAAGATGTACTGCTGTTCTGCCATGGAGCCAAGTTGACCAGCACTTGAAGCTTCGTAGGAAAAACATTGATGTATAGATGAAGTTCCTGGAACTGAATATACAGAAAAATAACTCAATTTCCAGAAACATATGTTCCTTGCAGAAATTGTTTACAAACTATTTTGAAGTCTTGGAACTGTTTTTCTCCACAAAAGCAAATAATCAATGCACAAGAAATGGTAAACTGGCATTGCAGGATGAGTGTGTGTAGCTCTGAGTTTCTGTGGAGGCTGTGCGTGTTTACAGCACACATTTCATAGTCAGTATGCAAAGTCTGCCGCTTGTCTCTAGATTCTGGATGTTGCTACCATGCTTTAGATTGGCTGAGTGTTTGTGTCTTGTGTCTTGGTAGTGTTTGGGATTTTGACCTAACCTATGGATTGACTCTTAGTTGACTGGTTCGATGGAGAAACAATAATGACTTGTATCGGTGCAGACACAGTTACAGCATGCCGGCGCAGGTGCACATCCCGCAGCCACCGATACCTGAGCAACTGATTTATGTTCCAGTAGAACGCCACTTCTGTGCTGAAGGAATTGATTGACTCTTGGATATCACCTGGGTTAGGCAGCTTGACCAACTTTTGGAGAGGTTATTTTGTCCATCCTCAAGACGTGTCTATTGTTCTGGCCACAAGGTATCATTGTGCCAGAGGTGCCATATTGATCTGTGGAGGATATATATGTGGAAGAGTTTCTTTGATCGAGATATTTAAACAAATTGCCATCGACCCGCACGTGGAAGGTCCGGAGTTGGGATGCTGATGCTTTCATCACATGATCTTTCCAGATTGTGACATTGCATTGGAAAACATTCCCCTATTGGTTAACGCAAATAGGATCACGTTTGATATCACGATAGTCTCTTCGATTCGATTTCCTAGAAGTCTAATTCTATAATTGATGAGGTGAAGTTGGAAGCTTGGGGTAAAGTGTCCCGTTCTGTGTGGTGATTCTCTTGCCTGTGTGCGGATGCTGGTGCTGCTTGCCTGTGCACCGAGCTCTCAGTCACTGGATTACTGGAATTGCCATTTTGCTCAAGTTTTCTCTCTTAAAAACGGCAAAATTGCTGCGATGTGTAAGAAGTCAATTTATGCCAGGATGAAATACCGACTTTTAGAATGGCGCCATCGGGCACACGAGAGTCATACCACAAAGGTAAATCCGGGAATTTTGGAATCTGGCAACACCGATATTCATTTGTAGTTGACATTCCAGGAGTAAAATCTCTTGATAATACAAATGGAATGAACACAAACTATTTGGTTGATTTTTATGTTTTATTGAGTTACGAAAGTCCAAACCTTCAGTTTTATTGATTAAGATGCGTCTGTTGTAACAAGGCAGCGATGGGTAGTCTGGCAGACAGAAAATATTCAATGGCTGATGACATGTTCACTTATGCTGTATAAATACACTGACAGACAAAAGTGTGTTGTGAATAATGAAAGTTAATTCTCATTGCTATTGATTACAACATGTATGTATATTTTTAGATTGTCATTTCCGAGATAGACACAGCTACCTGTCTGTTAGTCCGAGACTAGAAAAAATGTAGATGGACTAGTTGAATCTAGTTATTGTAAATATTATATACCACTTGTCCAAAATGATCTGTTGACTAGTTGGATATAACCAATGGTGTCGACCCCTACATTTGTCAGATGTAAACAGTATTTGTAAGCCACTTTGAATTTTGAAGTTTACCATCAGTTTGTGCTGATCATGTGTTTGTGTTGATATGAAAACCAATTTCTCTGGGACGTGGGTCATTGGTCTGTTGTGGTACACAGCAAGATGTCAGGTCATATTGATTGGCAGTCACAGGGAATATCTGGAGTTAGATCATAAGAGTCTTTACCTAATCTGATTTGCCTGGCTGTTTTGTGTAATCACTGCCTGAGGTGGTCGATTGTGCTGCAGCTAATGGGGACATGTGTACACTGTGTTCTGTTACCTGGGAGTGGGAAGGCAGTACATATATGTCAATATGTCATTTAGAGTAAGTGAGTGTGCATGGTGTTATGCCTCTGTTAATCTTCCAGCAATATCATAGTGGGGACACCAGAAATGGCCTTCACATTTTGTACCCATGTGGAGAATCAAACCTGGGTCTTTGGTGTGACGAGCAAAGGCTTTGACTAGTCAGCTGCCCCACCGCTCCTATGTCAGCTAGCAAGCCTTCATGCAGCTTTGGGTGATTGGGTAGCCTAGTGGTTAAGGCAGTCGTTTTTCATGCTGAAGGCCTAGGTTTGATTCTCCACATGAGAACGATGTGTGAAGCCCATTTTGGGTGTCCCTCGCTTCAATATTGCTGGAATATTGCTAATATAGTGGGACTGGGATCTTTTTGAAGAAAATTTAAAAATAAATCCAGAAAAAAATAGAGAACAAACATAAACTGTCCTGAAAAAAAAATGAGTTGTGAAATTATTACTTTTTGGGTGTGATTCCTCCATTCACAGAAGAAATCCTGTCTCAAACAAAAATCCCATAATAAAAAAAATAATTAAATGTGAAGTATTTATTTATTTATTTATTTATTTATTTATTTATTTATTTATTTATTTATTTATTTATTTATTTATTTATTTATTTATTTATTTATTTATTTATTTATTTATATGAAAGTCATTCTGCTGTGGATTTGCAGGTTGAATCACTGATACTGATGTAGATATGGAATTTATAAAAACATTTTATATTATATTAGAGGGTCTATATTACTAGTGGGAGATAAAGTAAAAATATAAATTAGTACCCCAAAAAAATTTGGTTTAATTTATTTCTTAAACTGTCTATTTTTCATTTTGGGCGGCTGGTCTGTTAAACAAAATATTAAAAATATGTGGCCTTATTTGACTAACAAACAGTCTGTGAGGTCGTTCATACACGGGTACTGTGATATTGCTGGAATACTCACTTAGTCACTTTAATCAAACAATAACTTTCTGTCAACCTTTATGCTTTGTTTATTTCTGATGGCCGTGGAATATAGCTAGCAAGAATAATCTATTTTTGTTGTTTGGACTGGTTTTGAGACCTTGGATTGATTTAAATGCAGTTACTCCTCAGTGATAGTGCAGGAGTGCTTGGTCCGAGCCTTGGATTGAAGGGAGATAACTCTGTTTACACTATGTAAACATTGTGACATGGTAGATCATTCTTTTGGGTAATGATTTAAGTTTGATTGTGTGTCCTTCAAAGCTGCTGTCGGCCACCTTCATGTTATATCACAGCAGCCGGTTAACAATTGACTCTGGACCAGACAAACAAATGATTGATGTTATGAACACCTTTCAGTGTTGTTGGTGTACATGCAATCAACAAAAATCATCCAGCCTGACCACCCGAGTTAGGTCGCCTCCTATGACAGGATAGGTTACTGCAGTTGCTAATCTATCCCCGAATCCCCACGAGGGTATGTCTCATGTCTCTTTCATTGTTAACCTTCTGATTGAGAAGTGCTTTAGATTAGAATTGATATCTATGAATTCATATGTACAGTCAAAGGGTGAATGTTGCTTAATACTGTTCATGCCAATGTAAATAAACCAACCAACCGCAGTAGACACTTTGCTTCTTTATTCTTCTTTAGCTTCACATCCACTCACACAAACAACCTGTCACGCCGGCCGGCACATGCTCACACACTTTCTCACAACACAAGATTTTCACTGCAGCCCCTCTTCCGACATGCGCACTGGGACAAGTTTTGCTGATGATATAATATCAACAAATAATAGGCCACAGATATTTAATGATTCTACCATGAATTAACTCGATTCTGATTGGTCAACCAGAGGTTGTCAAATCACAATAAAAAAAACTCTGATTGAGACAGCAAATTTGACGTCCGCATCACCGCAGAAGCTAATATTCATAGAATAGCACTTTTTTCAGTCATTGTTGTTAGGCATATTATTTCGACAGTTATGAGTTACGAAATGCAAAGGTGCAGTTACTACAATATTCAAAGGATGTGTCGCAATTCAATTTATGCAAAAAGCACGATAGAAATGTACAAAGAGAATGTATTTTAAGTTTTGGAGACAACAGAGAGCTTGGAATTTGGCGCTTTTCTATATATGACTGTGGCATCATATCTGTTGCGTCACAATGAGCGATATGACATCATAATGGTGTCATGCAGTGTAGAACGAAAGTTTTGCTAAGCTTGCTTAGTTTTCTTTAGGGGTGCCCGCCACATGTTAGCTTACAAAGTTGCCGTGGCTATATGCTTTCAATGCCTGTCATATGTTCCAAGTGAAGTATTGCGTGTAAACAAACTGCTTGAGCATATACAGTGCTGCATGTTTGGTTCCAAATTCAATAAGGCGTGGTTAAATCTTCGGGTAACCTCGCTGACAACACAGTATGTTTATCTCCCAATTGATAGTCTGTTATACTTACTGTTGGGAAAATAAAGGGGAATACACAACAATATACCAGAATAATATCCAATGTTGTTTTTAACATGATGTACCAAAATATTAGCATATAGCATATAGTGTGCGCTCTGTACATTTGAGTGATGTACCGAAAAGTTAGCATTAAGTGCACTCGCTGTGTTTCATCATTTTTAGTGTAAATGTTTTGTGTAAACAATTCAAGTGATGTACTGAAATGTTAGCGTTCATGGTATTTATTCAGAAAATCATTGTTTTACTTTTTACTTTTTTTAAGTCGATGGGGGGCACGGGTGGCCCAGTCGTCTGAGGCGCTGCGATTCCCTGTGCAGAGTTGCGTCCCTTGAGCACACCAGAAACCTATGATTGTGGGTTCGAATCCCGGTTCGCCCCAATTATGTTTCTAGGTTTGTCAGCACCATACCCGTGCTCGTGGGTTTCACCGAAGTGGTAAACGTCTAAGAACTGCATCACTTCAGGCTTTCCTCCCACATTAAGCTGACATCGATGTTGTGTGTTGACCTGATTCTCTGTAATCAACTCCTCTTTGGCGCTGGCAATTGTAAATAGGTTTGGTCCTGTAGTGGTTAGTCATAACTCTTTCTGAAATACCCTGTAGGGACTTGGACTTAGAACTAGTTCCCAGCAGACTGTGCTGGTAGTAAGAGGTGACTTATATGTATCGGCGGGTCTGGCTCAGTGAATTGGTTGATAAGGTGTCTTTGTACCCCCACGGCGTGGGTTGTTGCTCATAATATCAACCACTTGTTTGTCGGGATCAGACTCGATTATATCCAGCTGCCTGGAATATTGCTGAGAGCTCTGTTAAACAGTTTAACTTCAGCCACTGGTCTGAGTAAGGTAAAATTTCTTCTGGTTTAGTAAGATCGCATTATGATATTTCATAATCTAAGCCAAATGATACTGAAAATTATGCCCAAATACATTTTCCAGATAGTAGACTCAAGAATCTGTGACACAGGCTGTAAACAATCAAACAAACCAAATAACCTTACTGCATGTATTTCATCCTCACGATATGACAAACTCAAATTTACAGTTAATGCTTTTATTGAAAAAATGGCATGGGAAATTATCTTATATTATTTTCATTGTTTTGTTTTCTGTATAGTCCCCTCATAATGAATGGAGGCAGATGGAGCACCCTCGTCGGTAGGGTTTCCATTCTGCACATGTATATAATATGTGAAGCTCATTGTCAGTATCCCCACTGTGATGTTGCTTCCATATATCTCATTCTCACCTTTTCAATAATTCAGTCGTGAGGAATATTCATGTAACAGCATTGTAAAGACTTGGGGTCTATAATGTGGGAAGTCTGTCCTGCTGCATCCCCAGGATGAACCAACTGATCAACATATTTGTGAGTTGATATCTTCTCGCTGTTGACCACTAGATTGATTGCGTATCTATCGACCATAAGACTGATATCTTCTCACTATCGACCACCAGGTTGATAGCTTCTCTATCAACCACAAGATTGATATCATCTCACTATTGACCACAAGATTAATAGCTTCTCTATCGACCACAAGATTGATATCTTCTCACTATCGACCATTTGGTTGATATCTTGTCACTATCGACCACCAGGTTGATATCTTCTCACTATCGTCCTGCTGCATCCCCAGGATGAACCAACTGATCAACATATTTGTGAGTTGATATCTTCTCGCTGTCGACCACTAGATTGATAGCGTATCTATCGACCTCAAGACTGATATCTTCTCACTATCGACCACCAGGTTGATAGCTTCTCTATCAATCACAAGATTGATATCATCTCACTATTGACCACAAGATTAATAGCTTCTCTATCGACCACAAGATTGATATCTTCTCACTATCGACCATTTGGTTGATATCTTGTCACTATCGACCACCAGGTTGATATCTTGTCACTATCGACCACCAGGTTGATATCTTCTCACTATTGTCCTGCTGCATCCCCAGGATGAACCAACTGATCAACATATTTGTGAGTTGATATCTTCTCGCTGACGACCACTAGATTGATAGCATATCTATCGACCACAAGACTGATATCTTCTCACTATCGACCACTAGATTGTTGTTTTCTCACTATCAACCACCCGGTTGATATCCTTTCACTATCGACCACAAGGTTGAAATCTTTTCACTATTGACCATTTGGTTGATATCTTCTCACTATCGACCGCTAGATTGATATATTCTCACTATCGATCATTTGGTTGATAGCTTCTCATTATTGACCACTAGGTTGATATCTTCTCACTATCCACCACTATGTTGATATCTTCTCACTGTCCACCACTAGGTTGATATCACTATCCAC
The DNA here is from genome assembly GCF_023055435.1 of Haliotis rufescens. Lineage (NCBI taxonomy): Eukaryota > Metazoa > Mollusca > Gastropoda > Lepetellida > Haliotidae > Haliotis > Haliotis rufescens. The sequence goes on from NW_025963780.1 coordinate 19,155,748, forward strand.
CACTATGTTGATATCTTCTCACTATCCACCAATAGGTTGATATCTTCTCACTATCCACCACTAGGTTGATATCTTCTCACTATCCGCCACTATGTTGATATCTTCTCACTATCCAACACTATGTTGATATCTTCTCACTATCCAACACTATGTTGATATCTTCTCACTATCCACCACTAGGTTGATATCTTCTCACTATCCACCACTATGTTGATATCTTCTCACTATCAAACACTAGGTTGATATCTTCTCACTATCCACCACTAGGTTGTTGTTTTCACACTATTTTTCTTACGCTTGAACACAACAAAACTGCTTGCAACCAGCTGGTAAAAGGTTTGTCAAAGAACTCCTGAGTGAAAGATGGAGTGTTGTGAAGAGATATTGTTAGATATTAAAGAGAACAACCCATCTTGATGTGTGACAAGTTGTTATGAGACAAGGGATCTGATTTCCATGGTTACACCCCAGTTCATGACTATCACCATGACTTACTGCCTCGTGGTGGGCGTGGCAGGGAGGGCTAGCCACCTCTTGCTGGTATCTCATGGTAGCTGGGAGTTGTGAGGGCGAGGTTAGCAGTAGTGATGGGTGAGGTCAGCGGTAGTGAGGGGTGGGGTCAGCAGTTGTGTTGGGTGAGGTTACAAGTAGTGACGGGGTGAGGTCAGGAGTGAGGGGGGTGAGGTCAGCAGTTGTGGGGGGTGATGATGGCATCAGTGTGGGAGTACTGACTTTCAGGCTAATTAACCACCTGGCGTTAACTATACTGACAACTCCCCAAGGTTTAGTGTGGGGAGGTTAAAAGTTATCTTGGAAACTCAGAATAAACAACCCAATCAAAGAGTCTAAGGCTTACAAAAAAGGAATTGTTTCTTGGACATCAGTTCAGATTCTGCACGTCAGTCATTTATATTGCAATATACTAATGATTTTTCTCAAATGTCTCTTGTCGTATGAAGCAGACTCTGGTATGATATTATAGTGCCGAGTTCAATGTATCCCAACTTGTGTTTGTTGGTATTCTTGGTGGGAAAAAATATGAAGTGATCCTCCATTTTTACTTTCGTTTTTAGCAACCCATGCTTGCAGTAAGAAGTGACTAATGGGATCAGGTGGTCAGGCTCGCTGACTTGGTTGATGCATGTCATTGTATCCCAAATGCGTAGATCGATGCTCATGATATCAATCACTGGATTGTCTGGTCCAGACTCGATTATTTACTGACCACCGTCATATAGCTGGAATATTGCTGAGTGTGGAGATACAACAAACAAACGAAACAAACACTTTTGTTTTCCATTGTTTTTAAATCCTACCTCCCTTCTCACACTGGAGAAAGAATCACTGAGAAACTTGTTTTTTTTCTAATGCAGCCAATCCTAAGAGTCAAGGAATAACAGATTATTTTACCTGAAAGTATTTATTTTTTACGTTTTTAATCTGGGGTGATGGATTATCAACATTCAGCAGGAGTTGCACAGTCCCTTTTTTCAGACACATTACATATTAACTGCTCGCTTAGCTGCGTCACTTCGTGACATGGGTATTAGGTGCACACACCATTTAAAAAATCGGGGATCTACCTCTGTGTTGACCGATTACGACTTCTAGATATCAGCTTGGTTATTCTGTCAGTGAAGCAATGTCACAGCATGAGCAATGGGTGGGGGGAGGGGGGGGGCATTTTGCAAATAATGAAGGTACGAGGAGGAGAATATATGGATGTCAACTTCTTTATTATGAGGAACACAACGTTTCGGAGTATCTGCTTACTCCTTCATCACATGAAGCATATACTCCACAACGTCGTGTCCCTCATAACAAAGAAGTTGACATCAATATATCTCTTCCTTATGTGTATCACTTCTTAATGCCTTTCAAAGACCTAATGAAGGTATGGACTAAAGAAATTATATTTCTTGGTGACATCAGTAAAAACTATTTGATATATTTTTGTCCAGATAGACTTGTCATATCCATTGTAAGCTGTAAATAAACATTCACTGGTAGACCACTTGATTGGCCATGCAAATTGCTTTGCAGAGTTGTGTCCCTTGGTTGTTCCAGGATCCACTAAATTGTGGGTTCAAATCCCACATTAACCCTGTATATGATCCTTGGTCTGTTGACACCATACAAATGTTTGTGGGTGTCAGCAAAGCGATAACCATCTACAAACTGTAATACTGTTCAAAGTGACATTATTCAAACTAGCTTGCTCGCTCGCTCGCTCACTCACTCACCCAACCACTCACCCACTCACTCACTCACTCACTCACTCACTCACTCACTCACTCACTCACTCACTCACCCACCCACCCACCCACCCACTCACTCACTCACTCACTCACTCACTCACTCATGGCCATGATCTCATCCTGTTTTGTTTCTGGCAGTGCACTAGCACACCTTGTTATGATATGTGAGAATGTACTGTGCTATGACCAGAATCAGGCACTCGGTGTCATTTCAGTCAAAACACTGTGACCAGGGCATGTTGGCGTGTAGACACTGTGACTGTAGCCGGTTGTCACATTGTCATCGCCTGTATACAAACACTGAGCCCACACCACTTCTCACTCATGATCATTTTTTTATAATTTGTAACCAGGATTCCGTTCAAAAAAGCAATCTTACCACAGTCGTACCTCCGATTCCTTAATATAGACTTACACCGCCTCCGTTGTTTGATCCCTGGCCCTGTCACACCAAACGATGTTAAAAGATGGTACTTGTTGTTACCCTGCCTGCTGCTCGACATTAAGGGGCTAAAACAAGTACTGGATGGCTCACTTTACAGCGTCTGAGTGGGGTATTCGTGTTAAACTGCAGCATGGTATCTCAGTGGGCTAGCACTAAAAATTTGGCATTAGTCCGTACTAGTACAAGCAGCCACACAGAAACATGCACATGCATGCGTGGTCAGACTCGCTGTTTTGGTTGATGCATGTCATTGTATCCCAATTGCGTGGATTGTTGCTCGTGATGCCAATCACTGGATTGTCTGGTCCAGACTCGATTACTTACAGAACGCTGTCATATGGCTGGAATATTGATGAGTGCGGCGTTAAACAACAAACAAACAAAACATCCATGCACATTGCTATACAGGTGCAATAATCTTGAATGCAACATTATTCTCCATTTCACCTCACCTCACCTCACCTCACCTCACCTCACCTCACCTCACCTCACCTCACCTCACCTCACTTATGATAGTTGTATCGCTTAGATCGCTTTGTAAAACGGGGCCCTTATCTTATTCATCATTCATTTTATGAGCTGGCCTGCATTTGAAATTTGGGGGTAGCCTTGTGTTTATAAGCCAGCATACAACTGTATGGATAACAACTTCTGGTTTATTGCATATAGCAATATGTCGATTTTACAAAGCAGATTCTTACTCCATTGTCCAGCTGTGGTGACGACAACCAAGTGATGGGAGGTACATATACATGATATGTTGTGATAAGCAGCAGATTAACATTAACAACAACAGGTAATTGACAACTAGTGGCACACAGATGATTGGATGAAGCCTTAGTATACCGACTAGCACCAGATGAAACAGGATGTACCTTTTTGTCCCAATATACACCAAATATTTTGATTGAGAATGTATTTTCATATACAGTCATGTTGTTATTAGTCTCAAAACATGATGGGTTCGACTTTTCTGCCTCAGCTATTGTGTGGAACAATAGTAAGGGTGTTTATAAATTAGAGATGTCATCATACATATTGTGATGTAAGATTACCATGCTTGAGATGGACTCTGAGAAGGCAAAAAAACAAACAATTTTAAACATTTAATGGATCAGCCTCGTTCTTATTGAGCCTGAAATTGATTAATTGCAGGTCTATATTGTGAGTGACTTTTGTTGACTGGATATATTCTCCTGCTCAGAAATTTATTTCCCTTATGATGGGATCATGATGGGTACATGGGCTTTTATGCATCCTGCGACACATGATGGAATTATCTGCAGTAAATGGACACTTGATGGAATTATCTTCAGTAAATGGACACATGATGGAATTATCTTCAGTAAATGGACACTTGATGGAATTATCTTCAGTAAATGGACACTTGATGGAATTATCTTCAGTAAATGGACACATGATGGAATTATCTTCAGTAAATGGACACTTGATGGAATTATCTGCAGTAAATGGACACATGATGGAATTATCTGCAGTAAATGGACACATGATGGAATTATCTTCAGTAAATGGACACATGATGGAATTATCTTCAGTAAATGGATACCTGGTGGGAATTATCTGCAGTAAATGGACAGTGAAGGGAATTATCTTCAGTAAATGGACACATGATGGAATTATCTTCAGTAAATGGACACTTGATGGGAATTATCTTCAGTAAATGGACACATGATGGAATTATCTTCAGTAAATAGACACTTGATGGGATTATCTTCAGTAAATGGACACATGATGGAATTATCTTCAGTAAATGGACAGTGAAGGGAATTATCTTCAGTAAATGGACACATGATGGAAGTATCTTCAGTAAATGGACACTTGATGGGAAGTATCTTCAGTAAATGGATACTTGATGGGAAGTATCTTCAGTAAATGGACATGGGGATTATCTTCAGTAAATGGATACCTGGTGGGAATTATCTTTAGTAAATGGACAGTGAAGGGAATTATCTTCAGTAAATGGACACATGATGGAATTATCTTTAGTAAATGGACACTTGATGGGAAGAATCTTCAGTAAATATACACTTGATGGGAATTATCTGCAGTAAATGGACACTTGATGGGAAGTATCTTTACTAAATGGGGGGCGGTCGGGTAGCCTCATGGTTAAAGCGTTCGCTTGTTACTCTGAAGACCCTTGTTCGATTCCCTACATGGGTACAATGTGTGAAGCCAATTTATGGTGTCCCCCGCCAAGATATTGCTAAAAGCGGCGTAAAACCATACTCACTCACTTTAGTAAATGGACAGTGTAGGGAATTATCTTCAGTAAATGGACACTTGATGGGAGTTATCTTCAGTAAATTGACATATGACGGGAGTTATCTTCAGTAAATCGACACTTGATGGGAATTATCTTCAGTAAATGGACACATGTTGGGAAATATCGTCAGAAAATTGACTTGATCAGAATTATCATCAGTAAATGGACACATGTTGGGGAAATATGTTGAGTAAATGGACATATGATGGGAATTAGCTTCTGTTAATGGGAATTATCTGACATCAACAACCAACAACCTACCTGAGACATTACTATGACTTCCTCAGTCATGTTGGTACTTCAGCTGTAGTTTAGAGATGTGCACCGTAAGGCTGTAGTGTTAATTCAGGCAGGAGAAGCCACTTGCAGTGTGGCTATACCCAATCTCAACCACTGTGGAGGGATGTTAGAAAGTGTTAAAATGGGACAAAGATTGTAACCTTTAATCACCATCTATATTTACCACCCAGAGTGTGTTCTGCTAGTTTATCTGACAGCAGCCCCTTGCTCACAAATAACCCCTGAGGATTATTTTATCGTCACTTTAGTAGATAGTGTCGAGGGAGATTGATAAACATTGGAGATGACCAGAGTGAAACTCAAACCAACTCCAATATAATTGTTGGCATCTGGCGATATAGCTAAAAAATGTGACTTAATGCAGTATGAAATATGACATTAAAAATGTATGTCTCCAGCTTCACGTGTTGACGTGGGACTAAAACATAACTGTTATGACCCATCACCCCTGACCCGCCCCCAGCCCCAGCCAATCACAGGGAGGCTCCCACCTGGGTCCTCGTCCTATGTGCAGTTACCTGCGAGGCTATGAATATTAATGAGTTTATGAATATTCAGTAGTGTGAATCCTCCCGTAGAAGTTGGAATGTGTAGTGGAGTTAGATCATACCATACCGTGGAGTCCAAGGAGAATGATCGAGGCACTACAGCCGTCAACCCCAAGTCTACTTCGACACCATCGTAATGACCGAGCTGTAATGAGGACTGAAGCACGCATCGCGGCAGTGATGCTGTGCAAATGTTTTGGTCAGTGTCTCGGAATGACAGGCAAAGACAGGGCCTCGTCACAAGTAAGCCACAGTTTTACGCTTTGTTTGCACATCTTTACTGATGTCACACACGGTGACCTGGGCCGGTGGTGACATGTGCAGGTCAGCGGTGTCTTCCCCGTCCTGTGCATCTGTTAATACGCTATGTAGCTGGTTCATCACCAAAACAACTCAACATGTCTAACTCAAATGTGGACACTTGGAAAGTTGGGTGTGATTTGAAAGTTTTTTTAACTAATTTTCTCCAGTTTGTTTACATTCAAATGTTTCTAATGACTTTGTGTTTATGCATTTATTTGAATGTAATTTGAAGGTTTTTTAACTAATTTGTTTCTGCTGTTTGTTTCAAAGAGCTCTTGGTTATTTACATTCAAATTTTTATTGACTTTGTATTTGTCATTAATCAGAAAATGTAATGTGATTTGAAGTTTTTAAACTGTAATTTTGCCATGCCATAGCTTGTTTATCTGAGATCTAGCTCTTGCTTATTTGCAATCTATTTTTTTCTATGTCTCTCCAGTTAACTGGTCCTTATCTTGAAACAGTGCCACATGTGATGTGATGGCATCAGCAGTAGTTGTAATTAGGCTGAAAAATCAGGGGCTCTTTATCATAACCTTCGTGATAAAAACTACAGATTGTTGGGTCCCAAGACCACCATTAGTGACGCAAGAACCCAGGACACAAGTGCCCCAACAGTAAATCTCATTCACAAGAACACCTCTAATATAAGCCTTGTAGTTTATCTCAAACAATTAATCAATGTTTGGTCAAAGGATTGTGATTCTAAAGTTCTCAATTCTCAATTTGTTTCGTACTACATCAGATATGTTTCTTGGCATGCTGGTATGGTTTTCATTTGGGTTGTTTTACTCTTGAGGAAACAGGACTGGTGGATCCAGAGGGTTGTGCTGTGGGGGGTTGGGTGGATCCAGAGGGTTGTGCTGTGGGGGGTTGGGTGGATCCAGAGGGTTGTGCTGTGGGGGGGTTGGGTGGATCCAGAGGGTTGTGCTGTGGGGGGTTGGGTGGATCCAGAGGATTGTGCTGTGGGGGGTTGGGTGGATCCAGAGGGTTGTGGGGGGGCGTGGATCCAGAGGGTTGTGGGGGGTGGGGGATTAAGAGGGTTGTGGGGGGTTTGGGATCAAGAGAGTTCTTGGGATCCAGAGGGGTAAGGTGTGTGTGTGGATGAGGGGGGTGGGGTGGGGTGGGGGGGGGGGGGGGGGGGGGGCTGGGGTCAAGAGAGTTCTTGGGATCCAGAGGGTTAAGGTGTGTGTGTGGGTGGATCCAGAGGGTTGTGGGGTATGTGGGGGGATCCAGAAGGGTTCAAAGCATTGTGAGGACTGTGCAGGTATATGTCCTGTTTTCTTCAGACAAGTGTCAATCTATATGTCTCTTCTTTTAAGTGCTTATGTTCACATGTTGACTTGGCCAGTTTGCACCTATCTCCATATCCTGGATCCGCCTGGTCTTGTAATGAGCAGTCCTATAGCTGCTTGTATCCTTGTGACTACAAACCGAAACAAGGATTGTTGTGATATCCTATACAGCCATGCATGTCATAATGAGTTCCTGCACTAATATGCAGTAGGCCCACAGCAAAACACCCGACCACAGACTCACGGCCTTTGTGGGATACCGTGTTCTAACATAAACCATGCATAAGGATATTGACATAGAGGGATGCAGGATGTCCCAGTGTTGAACCCAAATGAAGGGACATGCTGACTGCACACATATCCCTGACACTATTCTTCTAAAGCCCCCTCCCCCAGCCCCATCGCCTGTACTTGTGTCAACCATCACTTGTAATGGTAACATGAAGAGCGGACATCAATAAACAGGAGAAGGTCACGGTGTTGCTAAATCGAGCTTCGTCTAACCACGTGTTGGGAGTTGGCACATGCTAATGTCCTGGTGTGGAGTAACTGATTATAGGATATTATAATGTAATTATTGTACACATATACCTCTTGAAGGCCAGGGTACAAAAAGGCTCAGAGACCGGTCAGTTATTACAGGGGTCAGGTGGGCTGGTCGTCTTGTGGGATTGGTCTTAGGACAGTCATATTTTGTTGACATCCTACCAGCCCCTATTTTTTAGTAACATTTTCTTTCTTGCCCCCTCCCAAACATGTAACAATGTTTTCAGGACCCTCCCTCCACCTGTAATAAATGACCATTCCCTAAATAATGTTCCAATTTATAACCTGAAGAAATAGGATTTTTACATCCTCTCTCCCCCTCCCACCCCGCACCTCTTTCAGTGTCATTTTTTCATGACCTCAATCCATAAATATTCTTCAGAATAATAACTTGATTAAATAGAATTCATTTTTCTCAAACTCCCCCTTTCGCTGTGTCAGTTTTTCAATACCCTGCATCTTATTATCACTGACACCCCCCCCCCCCCCCACCCCCCCATTGTCCCTTAGCCACTTCATATAATATATCAAGACCTGACATTCAGTGACATGTCAGTGATGAAAAAAAATGTACTATCCTCGATGGAACAGTGCATGTGGACCTGGTGAAGGTTTCATATTTTAGAAGACATTTCTTTTTCTTTTCTTTTCTTTTCTTTTCTGCCCAAGTGTTTAAGATAAATATGATTGGTGTCTGTGTAAAGGTGTTTCAAGTAAATTCCTCTGGGCTTTGTGTGAGTGTGTTTGTAGAGAAATGTCACAGTCCAGGCCCTACCTGTGCATTGTGGCCTTCCATTGAAGTTGGTCTAAGATCCTCCTGCGTTGTTCATAGGGATGTTGTGGTAGTGGTGCTCCATTAAGATCTGAGGCAATCGAGTCATTGTGGTGTTTCATCACACGCTTGTGCTCAGTGCAGTTCCTGGTGGCAGTGTACTTGTAAAGTGCACATCTCCTAGATGTAATTTCATTTGAGTGGAGGTCATCACCTCGTGAGCAGTATTTCTGTTACATCATGACTGTGTCAGCTTTGACACTGCTAACCCCTTTTGGTATGCAGGATTCCGGGTCTATTTAGAGAGTATTCAAGACTCAGTAGTGTGGTACGTGGGGCACAAATAAAAACGTATTAGTTACTCAGATTCAACATTAAACATTAGATAATGGAGTATGTAAAAGTGTCCTTTATGATTTATATTTTTAAATATTTTTGCAGTACCTAAACTTCAAATTGCAACCTTTTCTCAATGCTTTTGAGATTTGTGTTAAGTCGTATTCAGGATTCAGGGATGAGCAATGAGACTCAGAGTGTAAAATTAGAGGGTATTCAGGATTCAGGGTGAGCAATGAGACTCAGAGTGTAAAATTAGAGGGTATTCAGGATTCAGGGTGAGCAATGAGACTCAGAGTGTAAAATTAGATGGTATTCAGGATTCAGGGTGAGCAATGAGTGTAAAATTAGATGGGATTCAGGGAAGGAATGGTGGCACCCTCAGCTTTATGTGGGAGAAGAGCCTAAAGCGATGGTTTGATGAAACCCATGATGCATGGGTGTGATGCTGAGAAGCTGAGGGGCATACTCAGGACAAACCTAGGGTTAAAACCCATGATCATTGGATCCTGGCATGCCAAAGGGAGGCAACTCTGTAGTGTGAATTCTGGTAGCAGGGCAGCCCTATTCCCCACCGCATTTCAAAAAGTTGGCTTGATATATATTCTCACTGCCAAAAGAAATGTGAATACCATACATGTTGGTTAATATATGAAGACTTACTCATATTCAAGAGATATTAGATTGGTTCTATGCACAAACAAACTTACTGGTATGTTGTGTGAACTGATGCTCATGAACGCATACCATGTGACGCAATAGATCCATGGCTCGAGATGCACACCATTTGTCTCGTGCAGGATTAGCGTGTAAAGTTTGGAAATATCGTGCAACATATCGTGATGAAAATAAAGTCACTCTGTGGTAACACTGACTGATTGTTGAAACATCTCTTCTTAACGTACATACTTCACTATATGTTTCTATTGTTTATGTTTCTTTTGGCGGTGAGTGTATATTCGTTGTATGTAATTCCTTGAGCCTTTCTCCTTGTTGAATTTGGGGTAGGGTAGGGGTCACACAGCGGTGTGGGTGTTGTCTATTAACGTAAGGTTGAAGGTTTTTATCTGAAATCACATTTTTTTAACTCCACCCTAAGAATATGTTGATCATTGGTTAAGTGTTTTATGCTTTTTTGTGTGATTTCATTTGAATACTGTTTGACTTTGTGTGTGATTACAAGAAACTCGTATGGTATTGTGTGTGATTACAAGAAACTCGTACATACCATACGAGTTCTGGTTATATTTACTTGGCCATATGCTGTTGAGATTTAGATTGATTTATTTTTTTCTTATGTGATGATTTGAGCGGAAGTTGAGTGTAGTGTACACATGAGTCTATAAAGACTCTACATAAAGGATTTCTCTTGAAAACGTTCACAGTAAGTGCTTTGTTTTCATGCTAGAACATGAAAAATGATTTCCGAGATCTATATATCTTGAGGTACAAATATCACTCTCCTGAACAGCTTTCTTAAACAAGCCACCCGTCAGCAATTGATTCAATATATTATTCAAAGGACATCGTTTTGACATTGTCAAGACCAGTTTTTTACCTGTGGCATTGTTAATTTTGAAAATGAGGTGAATATCTGTGTCAAATCAGCACTCATGATCATCATGACACATGATAGGAAATGTGTGTCTGGGGCAACACACTCCAGGCATGGCAACCCACTTGTAGGTCACCTGCTGTTTGGGACTTCAGTTTAAAAAGTTCAGTTTTCAAATATCCGAATCGATTTATCAATGTGTTTGTCTTGACATTTGATCTAGCTTGTGAGAATGTATGCCTGTTGGCTGGGTGAAAGTTCCTTGGGAACAAGAGTGTTGAAACTTTGTGTTCTGTTGAAAGTCTTGAGTGGTCAGGCTCCATTGGGATTCTGGGATCAAAATGGACTCGTTACTGAAAGCATGAGCAATGACCTCCACCATTGGGGTTGCAATGACCTCCACCATTGGCGTGCAATGACTTCCACCATTGGAGTGCAATGACCTCCACCATTGGGGTGCAATGACCTCCACCATTGGGGCACAATGACCACCATTGGGGTGCAATGACCTCCACCATTTGGGTGCAATGACCTCCACCATTGGGGTGCAATGACCCCCACCATTGGGGCACAATGACCTCCACCATTGGGGCACAATGACCACCATTGGGGTGCAATGACCTCCACCATTTGGGTGCAATGATCGCCACCATTGAGGTGCAATGACCTCCACCATTGGGGCGCAATGACCTCCACCATTGGAGTGCAATGACCACCACCATTGGGGCACAATGACCTCCACCATTGGAGGTGCAATGACCTCCACCATTGGGGCGCTGTGACAGACAGTGAGTCAGCCTTGTTCAACAATATAATGCTATGACAGTCCTATTTCAATGTTAAGGAATGGGTCATCTTAATACTGAGATCACTTTAAACATTGGTCCAAGTTTAGTCGACTAAAGTTGGTTGACTATGGTAAGATGCGAGCGATAAAATATATTCTTTGAGAGAAATATGTCCATGTTAGACTATATTGCGCATATTGAAAGTATGCTTACGACAGGTATGTGTTTGGGACATCTGTCTCACGTTTCCACTTCATCGTACATTTTTTGTGAATCTTTCCATTGGTAGAATGCCTGTGGATATATATATATTGGTACGATGTCTGTGGATATATATATATTGGACTAACTCGGTTCCATCTGTTGACTATGGAGTAATAGTCTGCGACTTTAGCCACCTGCCTGAAGCCAGAGTCTAGTAAACTTCTGTTCGGTCTAGTAAGATCAGCTGATAAAATACCATATAACACTAAAATGTTCTTAAAATGAAGCTCAGGGCGAGTAGACTCAATCATTTTGGCCACAGAATTGAGTCAGTAGGGAAAAGTGTGAATTGGAAGAGAAATAACTTGAGTAATCACTTCGTACTTTTAACTTTTCACAGACAATAAATTACAAAAGGCCAAAAGAGTATTTGTAGTATTGTCTGATTAAAAATTGAAACATCTTACCTATCCTTTGGGAAACGCCAATCCGACTTGCAAGTTAACCCTTACTGAGTGATGGTCATGCAGGTGGATATTTCCTACACTGGTATTGACATGTGTACTACGGACATGTGTACTACGGACATGTGTACTACGGACGTGTACTACGGACATGTGTACTACTGGACATGTGTAATACGGACATGTGTACTACGGACATGTGTACTACGGACATGTGTTATACGGACATGTGTACTACGGACATGTGTTATACGGACATGTGTACTACGGACATGTGTACTACGGACATGTGTACTACGGACATGTGTACTACGGACATGTGTAATACGGACATGTGTAATACGGACATGTGTAATACGGACATGTGTAAAACAGAACATACATTATGGACATACAAGCTTTTCACTGACACATCTCGGGGCCAGCAGTGAGAGGAATTCAGATATCTGGATTTTCTTCAACATCGCTTTTATTGATTTTGATTTTGATATGGCAACTTATCCTAAAATATGTTCTGAGAACATTTAGACTTGTTTGAGAGCCAGACTGTCTCTGTTAAAATGGTTTTATCAACATATAACTTCCAGGATTCAATTTTATATGTTATGATTTAATTTCTGAAGAAGCAAATTGTGCCTGTATAGTCATTCCTTCAGTTCCTATTGTCTGGTCCATCCATTCTGTTGTAGCTGGTGTATAGTGTAGACAAGGGGGATCCCTGCCACCATGCATTACCGATTCTAGATAACAACTTCCTTGTGTGTTTCAGGACCTAAGTGCCTTTGCGATGCCTCTCCTGGACTCGGATGTGGCAGATGGAAATATGATGGATGTAGACCAAGACTTCCGTCCCAGAGCGGGATCTACGGGTCTGAAAAGCCTGCTCAGTGGGAAAACTCGGCAACGAAACAAATCCGGGGAAGACAGTAAAAGTGGTTCTCCTACAACATCTTCAAAAGTGAAAAACTTTTTTGACAGTTTTCGTCCACGTTCCAAGTCGGATGTGTCTGGTATGAAGAAGCCGGGGAAGAAGCCCGCTATGGTCATGGAGCGTTCTATGGACGAGTCGCAGCTTCACGCACACGGAGTTACGCCGACTATGTTAGCCCCGAGGGGCCCCGCTGACCCTATATCCCCAATGGGGCAGATCTTGGAGGGACAGATGCTAGATGCTAAGGGAGACAGAGCCAGGCATAAGTCAGGACCCTCCACCCCTGTTGAACAGTTTATGAATAAATTTCGGACTAGGTCAAATTCAGATTCAAGGCCGAGGTCCCCGAGGAAAAAGCTAGAGACACAGGTAAGACAGATTTTCATGTAAACGGGAGACATTTAATGTTTGAAATGATGTTTTTGTCAGATTTGTTTTTGTTTAATTGCCTGATGATATACAAAAGAAGGAGCAAGAGAATATTTTACTGAGGAAAACTTGCAATATTTTTGTTGCTGAGTGTGTGAGCCCAATAACCACAAAGGAATTATAGCACTAGGACTATCATAACTCAATGTTAAACTATGGGAGGTATGTTTCTCTTTGTGTTAAGATCTCTTTATGGAATGGACCCTTGTTGTAGGAGAGGCATTAGGGTCAGGCCAATTGGCTATCCTTCGATACCATAATTCAATACTAGAGGGGACAACTGGGACTATTTTCACCATTGCGATAGTTTTGTCTGTCATAAAGTTAATTCACTTTTTACCCCCTCGTCATATAATGCAGGAGGATACACAGACGCCATCTGGTCTGTCTGTCAGTCAGTCCGACCATCCATCTGTATGTCTGTCCGTATTGTTCATTTATGGAGCATAACTTGAAAACCGTGACAGATTATTTTATCCAAACTTTGTACATATATTAACAAGGGGCTGAAGTGGTGAAGTGGTGCTATAGCATGCCTTTTGCTATTGTGGGGGCCGGGGGGATTTGTCATCTTCTGATGGCTCTTGTTTTTTATATATACAGTTGTATCTTTGACGATTTGACATTAAGTCTCTGATTCTCGGTTGCAATGCGACACAATGGCGATAGACGGACTTAAACTGTGTTGTTAAAGCACCCACTACATGCCTGTTTGAGTTGAGCAGTGAACACACAACCCTTCTATCAGACATCCTCAACACCACAGTTTACACTGTGATGTTCGTGCAACCTGATTGGTCTTTTATCATCATTAATTGTCAGGTTTTGGTTTGGTTTGGTTTGTTGTTTAACGCCGCACTCAGCAATATTACAGCTATATGAAAGCGGTCTGTAAATAATCGAGTCTGGACCAGACTATCCAGTGATTAATGTCATGAGCATCGATCCACGTAATTGGGATCAATGACATGCATCAACCAAGTCAGCGAGCCTGACCACCCGATCCCGTTAGTCGCCTTTTACGACAAGCATGGGTTGCTGAAGACCTATTCTACCCCGGAATCTTCACGGGTCTAATTGTCAGGTGAGGAGAGGAGTTATGTGCATGCCTTCTAAGTACAGGTCATGCCCTGACAGGCTTCTCAGGTCAGGTGAGGAGTTCTGTGCATGCATTGTAAGTACAGGTCATGCCCTGACAGGCTGCTCAGGTCAGGTGAGGAGTTATGTGCATGCATTGTAAGTACAGGTCATGTCCTGACAGGCTACTCAGGTCAGCTGTGGAGTTCTGTGCATGCATTGTAAGTATAGGTCATGTCCTGACAGGCTACTCAGGTCAGCTGTGGAGTTCTGTGCATGCATTGTAAGTACAGGTCATGTCCTGACAGGCTACTCAGGTCAGCTGTGGAGTTCTGTGCATGCATTGTAAGTATAGGTCATGTCCTGACAGGCTACTCAGGTCAGCTGTGGAGTTCTGTGCATGCATTGTAAGTATAGGTCATGCCCTGACAGGCTACTCAGGTCAGGTGAGGAGTAATGTGCATGCATTGTAAGTATAGGTCATGCCCTGACAGGCTACTCAGGTCAGCTGTGGAGTTATGTGCATGCATTGTAAGTATAGGTCATGCCCTGACAGGCTACTCAGGTCAGCTGTGGAGTTATGTGCATGCATTGTAAGTATAGGTCATGTCCTGACAGGCTACTCAGGTCAGCTGTGGAGTTATGTGCATGCATTGTAAGTATAGGTCATGCCCTGACAGGCTAATCAGGTCAGCTGTTGAGTTATGTGCATGCATTGTAAGTATAGGTCATGCCCTGACAGGCTACTCAGGTCAGTTGTGGAATTCTGTGCATGCATTGTAAGTATAGGTCATGCCCTGACAGGCTACTCAGGTCAGCTGTCGAGTTCTGTGCATGCATTGTAAGTATAGGTCATGCCCTGACAGGCTTCTCAGGTCAGGTGTGGAGTTCTGTGCATGCATTGTAAGTATAGGTCATGCCCTGACAGGCTACTCAGGTCAGTTGTGGAATTCTGTGCATGCATTGTAAGTATAGGTCATGCCCTGACAGGCTACTCAGGTCAGCTGTCGAGTTCTGTGCATGCATTGTAAGTATAGGTCATGCCCTGACAGGCTACTCAGGTCAGTTGTGGAATTCTGTGCATGCATGGTAAGTATAGGTCATGCCCTGACAGGCTACTCAGGTCAGCTGTGGAGTTATGTGCATGCATTGTAAGTATAGGTCATGCCCTGACAGGCTACTCAGGTCAGCTGTGGAGAGAGTAAGATGGCAATGTTCTGTGTAACACTTGTTATGTAGGATGCTTGGGATGACAAGATGGATGATATGCCTAGAGGTTAAGACAGCTGGTCACATTTGTAAAGCAAGACACCAGGGAGCATTGATGGCCCAGTCATCTAAGGCATGGAATTTCTCTGTGAAGAGTTGCATCGCTTAGAAACCTATGATCATGGGTTCGAATCCCGGTTGGCCCTGATTATGTTTCTAGGTCTGTCAGCACCAAACCTGTACTCATGGGTTTTACCAATGTGGTAAACGTCTGAGACCTGCATCACTTTGGACTTTCCTTCTGCATACTGTTCAAAGCTGTGTCACTCGCTTGCTTGCTCCCTCACTCACTCACTAACTCACTCACTCGCTGGATACCAGAAAGTGTACAAACCTAACCTGTTTCTTCTTGTCACAGTATCAGATGCAAAATAATAAAGGCAGGACCTCTTATTAAAGATCCAGGCCTCCAATAAGAATGAGTGAGATGGGTTTAATGTCACTTTGAACACTATTCCACTTATATTACAGATCTCAGACGTTTACCGTTTTGGTGAAACCTACGAGCATTGGTATGGTGTGGCAATCGTAGAAACATAATCGGGGCGAACCGGGATTCGAACTCACGATCATAGGTTTGGGCATACTCAAGGGACGCAACTCTGCAAAGCAAATTGCAGTGGCTAAGACGACTAGGCCATCCATGCCCCCGCTATGTGTTGCAGATAGACATGTGATATGTTTGGAGATATGTGGGGTTGATTGAGTTATCAATGCCTGGACATTTCAGTTATAACTGACAGCATTAGCCATAGGTTTCAAACTAACTGGGCGTTGAATACTCAATAGGACCGGCAAATCTGAAAATGCTGGAAAACATTCCCTGGAATGCTATATTGTCACCCTGACGTGTGATGATGTCACATGCTTCCATGGTAACTAAACTTGCCAGGTCAGCAGATTGTGGAGGAAGAACAAAACAAAAGTTAAATATAAATATTGTGGGCAAATTGACAGACTATTGAAACTATTATTGAAACTAAATTTAATTAACATGGTGTCCAGTTCGCCAACCAACTGGCATGTTGTTTCAATTTTTGAATTAAGAGAAATGTGATATTTGTTAAGAAAATTAATTCTGCACAGTGAATAATTCAGAAGACTTCCTGGATCTAAATCATATTATTTTTCAACAACTCAGATTGCAGCTCCCACACGCATTCATTTTAAACTTGAAAGTCAACTGAAGTTCATACGTTCAGAGTATTGCATCATGAACACATACAAACATTCTGTTACTTTTGGTACAAAAAATTGGAATATTTATATTTTCTGTCAGTGTCAAGCCCACGATAACATAAGTTCACTTTCGTTAGATTTTATTTGCCTTGAAGCATTGGAATTAATTTCCAGTTTGTCCATGTCAACAACACAACAGACAGAGTAATAGATAAAATACTTAAATTAATGAGTTCCCATCCGAATGTGTTCGTATTTACACGACTTCCTCATTACAAGGCAAGCAGTACTGACACAGATCTACATGTTCCATCCATTCCTACATCAACAATACATAGCATGATGTGTGTCCATGTGGGAACTTCTGTGTTGATATTTGCAGATATCAATTAGAGTTGTGGGTGGGTGTTGGCGTTATAGCGAGGGAGATGTGTTATGACCGACAATGTTTGCTCTGGCAGGTGGCACGAAACAGCTAACATTATTTCTTCACAGAACATCTTGCTTGATATATCAGAAACTGGGTAAAGACCAAACGACCTTGGAAAATGGGTTAGCTGGTACACAGAGCTCCAGATATGTGTATTTGCGTAGAATCTGGGTTAGAATTTGTCTTCATCAACCCATACTTGTCATAAGAGAGGCTACAAACAGGATTAGGTAGTCAGGCTTACTGACTTGGTTGATGCATGTCATTGTATCCAAATTGTGTAGATCGATGCTCATGATGTCAATCATTGGATTGTCTGGTTCAGACTCTATAATTTACAGACCGCTGTCATATAGCTGGAATATTGCAGAGTGCGACGTTAAACAACAAACAAACACACAAAGACACAGCAGGGCTACAATAAATACTTGAATAATTATAATCCTTGAATTATTGCCTGCCTTGTACATCGCCTGTTTTGTGTTTGCACCTGCCTTGAATTGATGACTGCCTGAGAAGATAATTGTTGATGCTTATATGAAGTGTATAACCTGGTACTGTTAGGTAGATTATCATACTCTAGATATTTTACAGTCCTTTGCTGACAATTTTTTAAGAAGTTTACACATATTTCGTATTCATGTCTAAATTGTTGTAGTCACAATATGGCTGAAATACTGCTGATGTGACTATAAATCTTAGCTCTTAAGTCACTAACTCACTATTAGGTAGATTATCACAGAAATAGACCTCACTAAGTAAACATTCCTCTGCTGCCATCAGTGTTTGGGCCTCTGTGAAGGTGAACGACCTATGCATTCACTCGTTGACATGACCACGTGAACACAACCATACCATGATATTGCTGGAATATTGCTAAAAGTGGTGTAAAACCAGACTCACTCACTCTATGACTGACTGTTTGATATTCTACAGAGAATTAATTTTGTTGGACATGTAGGATATCCTAGAAACAATATGTTTGAAGTAAAATTCAAACTGTTCAGCTCCACTTTCAGAGTAAAATATAATCATTTACAGGAAGAGTATCTCTTCCCCCTCCTCCTCTCCCCCCCCTCCCCCCTCCTCCCCCCTCCCCCTACTTTGTGTAACATGATTGATTGTGTGATGTCATGACCCTATGGGGTGGATTATTGTTCATGCTGTCAACCACTGGTTTGCCTGGGCCAGCCTCAGTTATTGGTGGGCTGCTGCTGGAATGTGCTGACTTGCAGAAAACAACATCCGCTCACTGATGTTTACCATCAGGTGATGTGCACAGCTCCCCTTTCCTGAATCAGAACTGGCCATTTGGCAACCTATCTGGTAATATATATATATATTTTGTGTGGGTTCTTTGAGGAATGTTGGTTGATAAAATAAGGTTAAAGGACGTTCTGTGGTGGATTTTTAATCTTGAGGTAGGTGTAAGTCCAGTTATGCGCGCTGTGGCTTATCAACTTTGGAGTTCTGAGGTAATCATTCCATCTTTCCGGCACATGTGTACGAATAAAAATGTTGACAAGCATCCGTCTAAAGTACCGTGTTTAGAGAATACTGCTTCCTATTTTGAATCAGAAGGGTAGCGAGTTTGTTTAAAGCATTGGCTTGCCTTACCAGAGATCTGGGTTCAATTCCCCTACTTAGGTACAGTGTCTCATGTTGTGTCAAAAACTCTGATGGCTTAAATATTGCCACCCCCACCCTCAATATTGCAAAATACTCACTAGCACTTTGACATTATCAGGATATTTTCATAACCTTTTCTCACCATACTTATGCAAGAGTTCTTGAATTAATAGAATTCCTTATCGCCAGTTTTGTAATTAATAATGGAACTCCATCATTGACGCAATGACAGGACTGCAATCTTAAAGGGATTATGCAAGTAAATATTTGGAAAGGACAAACATTATGGGATGAACGTCATACACAGTGATTGGGATGATGGTGGAGCACACGGTGCCATTGATTGCGGGATGGGAACACAGAGGTTTGTGCGGTATGAAAGCATCTGAAAGTACGTCAATAATAATGCTTTTGATGAATTTCATGGTGGGGCTAGAGCTACAGGCTCATGTTGTTGGGTGTGAGGTCACCTCACTGGTGGAGAGGGTTGTCATGTTGACATGGAGGTCGAGGGAGGGAGGGAGGGATTAGTACAGTGGCTTGTGTCCAGGTGCTAGACCTGTAAACAGCCTGACAAATATTTGCCACCATTTGTTTATTTGTTCTTTGCTAAAGTGCAGCTACATTTCATCATGGGGATATTGTTGGGGGAGTGCTGAGTAAATAAACAACATTCCTGGAGGCAGAGCACTCAGATCATTACATGGGGATTCTATGGCAGAGTTGGGTCAGGGGCGAAACTACCATTCTAGCAGAAAAGCAATTGCTTACACCTTGAAAAAAGCACCTCAAATCAAATGTAAAACTCAATTTATTATCTTTTTCAGTAAATTATTAATTCAAACTCTACATAGTCGAACATGATATTTATTGTCTAACTTAAAAATTTGAATCATTACACGTTTCAGGATTTGAATGACAGATGGTTTGTGATGTAAGCAAACTGCTCTGACACAATTGTTTTCATTATCATTATTGGGCAGCTTGCGTTAACATAGGAAACAATAAATAACCATATCATATTATTAAGGAACATGTGAACACATATAAAAGTAATATCAATTCGTTTTCATGTTCAGATTGCATTTGTCATCAAAGATGTTTCTTGAATGAAAGTAAAAAAATGTGTTGGTGAAACACTTATATATATTACAAATAAACAATTATAATAAATAAATTATCAATATTTGTTTCAAATAAACTCTAACATAAAAATGCAAAATGCAGGAAATAGCATTTTAGAGCATCTTACATAAAAAAATTCTATGGCAGAATAGGGTGAAGTACCCCATACTTGTTGTCAGAGCCCACTGATGTAGATGAGGATCCTGGAGTTACCATGGTTACAATATGATACTGGTTTGCCTGGCTTAAATTGAATGTTTACAGGCAACTAGCTCTCAAAGCAAGATGTTAGGGCTAGGACGAGTCTGAATGTTCTACCCGGGTACCCACCCCCTATTACCCGACCCTAACCGGGTACCCAGTGTAGGTCTTAAGAGACCTGTACAAAATGTCTGATTGAGCATTTTTTTTACCATAGTACTGGCAAAACATTTAGATACATGTATTAAACAATCTGGTCATGCATACACTGAAGTTGACGCAAGTTATATCTTTATTCAAAGATATGAAAAGTCAGAAGGAATGGGTGCATAGTCAGAAAGAAATGCGAACATTTATGACTTGTAACCATAGAGTTCTAGATACCTTTTGTCATTAAACAATATATCACGTGACTAACACGGGTCCGGGTAGTCCTGTGGGTAGCCAGGTCCTACTCAGTACCCACCCGACCTAGGTACCCGAGTTAGCCGTCCCAGCCCTACAAGATGTCCACAGCAGTGTGATGTACTTGTTGGTATGTCATCAACAATGACGTGAGTCTAGTCTCGGGTCAATGGACAGTCACAGTGGAGTCGTTCAAGACTTCCTTTGTGTCTGCTAGCTCCATCTTTTTACATATCATTCTAAAAGTTACAGATTACCGTATTCACAGTAATAGCCACAGGTGCTTATAATATTAACAAATAAGGATGCCTTCTAAAACCATAAAGGAGTGGAATTTGTTTCAGAGATTGTGCGCCAGTGAACAATCAGTTAAAAAAGGCAG